>NW_026778205.1:621804-932706 GCF_025265405.1 Mesoplodon densirostris
TTTTGTGAACTGAACGCAAGTCCAAAATTTTGGATCATGTCCTATACTGGTTCCCGGTGGGTGGCTGAGACTTTGGTTAATTCTTCTTCCTGCCGGGAAATTAGAGTGACATGTGCCCGTCCAAATGCCTAACAGCTACTCTCTCATGGGTTCTCCCTCGTCCCTTCCATCCTCTGCCAAATTGGGAACCTGTGCAAACCAGGAGGTTAAAGGGCCTGTCTCTCCAAGTTGGGAGATTGATAGTAAGGCAGTTGGAAAGTCAAACTGGAGCACCAGGAGAGGGACTATTCGTTGAGTTTTAGAAACCTTTCGTATTCACAGTGTGTCCATTCTCTAGGTTTCCTGTACATGTTATAGCTGTAGTAATATTCCCTTGAACCTGGAGAGTTGGGACCCATGGAATGGGGGCCATGCATTATTGCTTGAAAGGGTCTGCATTTGCTCACCCAATCTCACCAATCCTCTCAGTCCCAAGTGTCCAGCCTTATGCCACATCCAGCTGTCATTGTAGATAGGGTCTTTCCAGGTTTCCTCAGACACCCTGAAGGAATTGTAAAGAATTTCCCTGTTTTTTGGTTTTGCTTTTGAAATTCCTTTTTATAGTGGGTTTGAGCTGATTCTCGCTGCCATGTTTATGCCACTCTAGACACACTTGATTCCCTTATGGAGACATATCAATACATAGGTTTTAAGATTCTTACTAGTCAGATATATTCCTCTGTGGGAAATATGGGGTTTTGAGTCTCTTTCACTGAGGAAGGTGTAGGTCTTGTCTATTCCAAAGTTGGTTTTTGAAACGGTCCCTGTGCTTATATCAAACTCTGGTTTTATGCATCACCCCACCTCTCCTTCCCCTTAATGCAGGCATAAGAGTGTTTTCTAAATGTGAGACTCTGTTCTCTTTCCTAACTCAGTTCACGTGTAGCCATGTTTACAGGATCTTCATAAGTGATATCTTATGATAAGTTTCTTTTTCTGTGTGACTTATTTCACTTAGAATCATCGTACCTGCATCCACTCACTTTGCTGCTACTGGTCTTATGACATTGATTTCATGGCTGAGGGATATTCCATCGTACGTAAGTACCACAATGTTTTGAACCATTTTTATATTTCCTGGGATATTTAAGGTGTACCCAAGTTGAGGTTCTTGTAGTCAGTGCAGCCCTAAATTTGGAGGTGGCTCTTTCTTATTGATTTTCAGTTTTCCCAAGGTATATTCCCTAGACTGGAAGTGGCCTTGGCTCTGTAGCTCTGTTGTTTACTTGTTTTAGGGAACACAATGCACTCCTCCAGTGAGGCAGTTGGCAGTTTACATCCCGCCCATCAGCATAACAAGGCTCCCAGTTCTCCAGGGCCTGTCTTGCCTTTCTGGTTTTTACACATTTTGTGGATGTCCCTTTTGACCGGTGGGAACTGATACTTCTTTGTAGTGTAGATTTGCATTGCCCGCTTGCTTGCTTGGCCAAAAAGGGCGTATGCATTTTCTCCTGAATATATTCAGGAGAAAACGCATACGCCCTTTTTGGCCAAGTGAACCATTGTCCAAGTTGTGCCCCTCTTCCTGTGCTTTACAGGCGATTCCAAGGTACCTCTTGAAATCTGTTTCCTGCTAGTTTGCCTCGCTTTCAAGTCCGCCTCGTTGACTTCCCTCAACAGATTTTTGGATGATAGTTGTCCTTTATCACTCTGCCAGTTTGTGAATTGCTGTGCCCCTGAGCTCCATTTCTCAACTCGTTTTTTGTGAGCTGAACGCAAGTCCAAAATTTTGGATCATGTCCTATACTGGTTCCCGGTGGGTGGCTGAGACTTTGGTTAATTCTTCTTCCTGCCGGGAAAGTAGAGTGACATGTGCCCGTCCAAATGCCTAACAGCTACTCTCTCATGGGTTCTCCATCGTCCCTTCCATCCTCTGGCAAATTGGGAACCTGTGCAAACCAGGAGGTTAAAGGGCCTGTCTCTCCAAGTTGGGAGATTGATAGTAAGGCAGTTGGAAAGTCAAACTGGAGCACCAGGAGAGGGACTATTCGTTGAGTTTTAGAAACCTTTCGTATTCACAGTGTGTCCATTCTCTAGGTTTCCTGTACATGTTATAGCTGTAGTAATATTCCCTTGAACCTGGAGAGTTGGGACCCATGGAATGGGGGCCATGCATTATTGCTTGAAAGGGTCTGAATTTGCTCACCCAATCTCACCAATCCTCTCAGTCCCAAGTGTCCAGCCTTATGCCACATCCAGCTGTCATTGTAGATAGGGTCTTTCCAGGTTTCCTCAGACACCCTGAAGGAATTGTAAAGAATTTCCCTGTTTTTTGGTTTTGCTTTTGAAATTCCTTTTTATAGTGGGTTTGGGCTGATTCTCGCTGCCATGTTTATGCCACGCTAGACACACTTGATTCCCTTATGGAGACATATCAATACATAGGTTTTAAGATTCTTACTAGTCAGATACATTCCTCTGTGGGAAATATGGGGTTTTGAGTCTCTTTCACTGAGGAAGGTGTAGGTCTTGTCTATTCCAAAGTTGGTTTTTGAAAGGGTCCCTGTGCTTATATTAAACTCTGGTTTTATGCATCACCCCACCTCTCCTTCCCCTTTATGCAGGCATAAGAGTGTTTTCTAAATGTGAGACTCTGTTCTCTTTCCTAACTCAGTTCACGTGTAGCCATGTTTACAGGATCTTCATAAGTGATATCTTATGATAAGTTTCTTTTTCTGTGTGACTTATTTCACTTAGAATCATCGTACCTGAATCCACTCACTTTGCTGCTACTGGTCTTATGACATTGATTTCATGGCTGAGGGATATTCCATCGTACGTAAGTACCACAATGTTTTGAACCATTTTTATATTTCCTGGGATATTTAAGGTGTACCCAAGTTGAGGTTCTTGTAGTCAGTGCAGCCCTAAATTTGGAGGTGGCTCTTTCTTATTGATTTTCAGTTTTCCCAAGGTATATTCCCTAGACTGGAAGTGGCCTTGGCTCTGTAGCTCTGTTGTTTACTTGTTTTAGGGAACACAATGCACTCCTCCAGTGAGGCAGTTGGCAATTTACATCCCGCCCATCAGCAGAACAAGGCTCCCAGTTCTCCAGGGCCTGTCTTGCCTTTCTGGTTTTTACACATTTTGTGGATGTCCCTTTTGACCGGTGGGAAGTGATACTTCTTTGTAGTGCAGATTTGCATTGCCCGCTTGCTTGCTTGGCCAAAAAGGGCGTATGCGTTTTCTCCTGAATATATTCAGGAGAAAACGCATACGCCCTTTTTGGCCAAGTGCACCATTGTCCAAGTTGTGCCCCTCTTCCTGTGCTTTACAGGCGATTCCAAGGTACCTCTTGAAATCTGTTTCCTGCTATTTTGCCTCGCTTTCAAGTCCGCCTCGTTGACTTCCCTCAACAGATTTTTGGACGTTAGTTGTCCTTTATCACTCTGCCAGTTTGTGAATTGCTGTGCCCCTGAGCTCCATTTCTCAACTCGTTTTTTGTGAGCTGAACGCAAGTCCAAAATTTTGGATCATGTCCTATACTGGTTCCCGGTGGGTGGCTGAGACTTTGGTTAATTCTTCTTCCTGCCGGGAAATTAGAGTGACATGTGCCCGTCCAAATGCCTAACAGCTACTCTCTCATGGGTTCTCTCTCGTCCCTTCCATCCTCTGCCAAATTGGGAACCTGTGCAAACCAGGAGGTTAAAGGGCCTGTCTCTCCAAGTTGGGAGATTGATAGTAAGGCAGTTGGAAAGTCAAACTGGAGCACCAGGAGAGGGACTATTCGTTGAGTTTTAGAAACTTTTCGTATTCACAGTGTGTCCATTCTCTAGGTTTCCTGTACATGTTATAGCTGTAGTAATATTCCCTTGAACATGGAGAGTTGGGACCCATGGAATGGGGGCCATGCATTATTGCTTGAAAGGGTCTGCATTCGCTCACCCAATCTCACCAATCCTCTCAGTCCCAAGTGTCCAGCCTTATGCCACATCCAGCTGTCATTGTAGATAGGGTCTTTCCAGGTTTCCTCAGACACCCTGAAGGAATTGGAAAGAATTTCCCTGTTTTTTGGTTTTGCTTTTGAAATTCCTTTTTATAGTGGGTTTGAGCTGATTCTCGCTGCCATGTTTATGCCACTCTAGACACACTTGATTCCCTTATGGAGACATATCAATACATAGGTTTTAAGATTCTTACTAGTCAGATATATTCCTCTGTGGGAAATATGGGGTTTTGAGTCTCTTTCACTGAGGAAGGTGTCGGTCTTGTCAATTCCAAAGTTGGTTTTTGAAACGGTCCCTGTGCTTATATCAAACTCTGGTTTTATGCATCACCCCACCTCTCCTTCCCCTTTATGCAGGCATAAGAGTGTTTTCTAAATGTGAGACTCTGTTCTCTTTCCTAACTCAGTTCACGTGTAGCCATGTTTACAGGATCTTCCTAAGTGATATCTTATGATAAGTTTCTTTTTCTGTGTGACTTATTTCACTTAGAATCATCGTACCTGAATCCACTCACTTTGCTGCTACTGGTCTTATGACATTGATTTCATGGCTGAGGGATATTCCATCGTACGTAAGTACCACAATGTTTTGAACCATTTTTATATTTCCTGGGATATTTAAGGTGTACCCAAGTTGAGGTTCTTGTAGTCAGTGCAGCCCTAAATTTGGAGGTGGCTCTTTCTTATTGATTTTCAGTTTTCCCAAGGTATATTCCCTAGACTGGAAGTGGCCTTGGCTCTGTAGCTCTGTTGTTTACTTGTTTTAGGGAACACAATGCACTCCTCCAGTGAGGCAGTTGGCAATTTACATCCCACCCATCAGCATAACAAGGCTCCCAGTTCCTCAGGTCCTGTCTTGCCTTTCTGGTTTTTACACATTTTGTGGATGTCCCTTTTGACTGGTGGGAAATGATACTTCTTTGTAGTGCAGATTTGCATTGCCCTCTTGCTTGCTTGGCCAAAAAGGGCGTATGCGTTTTCTGCTGAATATATTCAGGAGAAAACGCATACACCCTTTTTGGCCAAGTGCACCATTGTCCAAGTTGTGCCCCTCTTCCTGTGCTTTACAGGCGATTCCAACGTACCTCTTGAAATCTGTTTCCTGCTATTTTGCCTCACTTTCAAGTCCACCTCGTTGACTTCCCTCAACAGATTTTTGGACGATAGTTGTCCTTTATCACTCTGCCAGTTTGTGAATTGCTGTGCCCCTGAGCTCCATTTCTCAACTCGTTTTTTGTGAGCTGAACGCAAGTCCAAAATTTTGGATCATGTCCTATACTGGTTCCCGGTGGGTGGCTGAGACTTTGGTTAATTCTTCTTCCTGCCGGGAAATTAGAGTGACATGTGCCCGTCCAAATGCCTAACAGATACTCTCTCATGGGTTCTCCCTCGTCCCTTCCATCCTCTGCCAAATTGGGAACCTGTGCAAACCAGGAGGTTAAAGGGCCTGTCTCTCCAAGTTGGGAGATTGATAGTAAGGCAGTTGGAAAGTCAAACTGGAGCACCAGGAGAGGGACTATTCGTTGAGTTTTAGAAACCTTTCGTATTCACAGTGTGTCCATTCTCTAGGTTTCCTGTACATGTTATAGCTGTAGTAATATTCCCTTGAACCTGGAGAGTTGGGACCCATGGAATGGGGGCCATGCATTATTGCTTGAAAGGGTCTGCATTTGCTCACCCAATCTCACCAATCCTCTCAGTCCCAAGTGTCCAGCCTTATGCCACATCCAGCTGTCATTGTAGATAGGGTCTTTCCAGGTTTCCTCAGACACCCTGAAGGAATTGGAAAGAATTTCCCTGTTTTTTGGTTTTGCTTTTGAAATTCCTTTTTATAGTGGGTTTGAGCTGATTCTCGCTGCCATGTTTATGCCACTCTAGACACACTTGATTCCCTTATGGAGACATATCAATACATAGGTTTTAAGATTCTTACTAGTCAGATATATTCCTCTGTGGGAAATATGGGGTTTTGAGTCTCTTTCACTAAGGAAGGTGTCGGTCTTGTCAATTCCAAAGTTGGTTTTTGGAACGGTCCCTGTGCTTATATCAAACTCTGGTTTTATGCATCACCCCACCTCTCCTTCCCCTTTATGCAGGCATAAGAGTGTTTTCTAAATGTGAGACTCTGTTCTCTTTCCTAACTCAGTTCACGTGTAGCCATGTTTACAGGAACTTCATAAGTGATATCATATGATAAGTTTCTTTTTCTGTGTGACTTATTTCACTTAGAATCATCGTACCTGAATCCACTCACTTTGCTGCTACTGGTCTTATGACATTGATTTCATGGCTGAGGGATATTCCATCGTACGTAAGTACCACAATATTTTGAACCATTTTTATATTTCCTGGGATATTTAAGGTGTACCCAAGTTGAGGTTCTTGTAGTCAGTGCAGCCCTAAATTTGGAGGTGGCTCTTTCTTATTGATTTTCAGTTTTCCCAAGGTATATTCCCTAGACTGGAAGTGGCCTTGGCTCTGTAGCTCTGTTGTTTACTTGTTTTAGGGAACACAATGCACTCCTCCAGTGAGGCAGTTGGCAATTTACATCCCGCCCATCAGCATAACAAGGCTCCCAGGTCTCCAGGGCCTGTCTTGCCTTTCTGGTTTTTACACATTTTGTGGATGTCCCTTTTGACCGGTGGGAAATGATACTTCTTTGTAGTGCAGATTTGCATTGCCCGCTTACTTGCTTGGCCAAAAAAGGGGCGTATGCGTTTTCTCCTGAATATATTCAGGAGAAAACGCATACGCCCCTTTTTTGGCCAAGTGCACCATTGTCCAAGTTGTGCCCCTCTTCCTGTGCTTTACAGGCGATTCCAACGTACCTCTTGAAATCTATTTCCTGCTATTTTGCCTCGCTTTCAAGTCCGCCTCGTTGACTTCCCTCAACAGATTTTTGGACGATAGTTGTCCTTTATCACTCTGCCAGTTTGTGAATTGCTGTGCCCCTGAGCTCCATTTCTCAACTCGTTTTTTGTGAGCTGAACGCAAGTCCAAAATTTTGGATCATGTCCTATACTGGTTCCCGGTGGGTGGCTGAGACTTTGGTTAATTCTTCTTCCTGCCGGGAAATTAGAGTGACATGTGCCCGTCCAAATGCCTAACAGCTACTCTCTCATGGGTTCTCCCTCGTCCCTTCCATCCTCTGCCAAATTGGGAACCTGTGCAAACCAGGAGGTTAAAGGGCCTGTCTCTCCAAGTTGGTAGATTGAGAGTAAGGCAGTTGGAAAGTCAAACTGGAGCACCAGGAGAGGGACTATTCGTTGAGTTTTAGAAACCTTTCGTATTCACAGTGTGTCCATTCTCTAGGTTTCCTGTACATGTTATAGCTGTAGTAATATTCCCTTGAACCTGGAGAGTTGGGACCCATGGAATGGGGGCCATGCATTATTGCTTGAAAGGGTCTGCATTCACTCACCCAATCTCACCAATCCTCTCAGTCCCAAGTGTCCAGCCTTATGCCACATCCAGCTGTCATTGTAGATAGGGTCTTTCCAGGTTTCCTCAGACACCCTGAAGGAATTGTAAAGAATTTCCCTGTTTTTTGGTTTTGCTTTTGAAATTCCATTTTATAGTGGGTTTGAGCTGATACTCGCTGCCATGTTTATGCCACTCTAGACACACTTGATTCCCTTATGGAGACATATCAATACATAGGTTTTAAGATTCTTACTAGTCAGATATATTCCTCTGTGGGAAATATGGGGTTTTGAGTCTCTTTCACTGAGGAAGGTGTCGGTCTTGTCAGTTCCAAAGTTGGTTTTTGAAACGGTCCCTGTGCTTATATCAAACTCTGCTTTTATGCATCACCCCACCTCTCCTTCCCCTTTATGCAGGCATAAGAGTGTTTTCTAAATGTGAGACTCTGTTCTCTTTCCTAACTCAGTTCACGTGTAGCCATGTTTACAGGAACTTCATAAGTGATATCTTATGATAAGTTTCTTTTTCTGTGTGACTTATTTCACTTAGAATCATCGTACCTGAATCCACTCACTTTGCTGCTACTGGTCTTATGACATTGATTTCATGGCTGAGGGATATTCCATCGTACGTAAGTACCACAATGTTTTGAACCATTTTTATATTTCCTGGGATATTTAAGGTGTACCCAAGTTGAGGTTCTTGTAGTCAGTGCAGCCCTAAATTTGGAGGTGGCTCTTTCTTATTGATTTTCAGTTTTCCCAAGGTATATTCCCTAGACTGGAAGTGGCCTTGGCTCTGTAGCTCTGTTGTTTACTTGTTTTAGGGAACACAATGCACTCCTCCAGTGAGGCAGTTGGCAGTTTACATCCCGCCCATCAGCATAACAAGGCTCCCAGTTCTCCAGGGCCTGTCTTGCCTTTCTGGTTTTTACACATTTTGTGGATGTCCCTTTTGACCGGTGGGAAGTGAAACTTCTTTGTAGTGCAGATTTGCATTGCCCGCTTGCTTGCTTGGCCAAAAAGGGCGTATGCGTTTTCTCCTGAATATATTCAGGAGAAAACGCATACGCCCTTTTTGGCCAAGTGCACCATTGTCCAAGTTGTGCCCCTCTTCCTGTGCTTTACAGGCGATTCCAAGGTACCTCTTGAAATCTGTTTCCTGCTATTTTGCCTCGCTTTCAAGTCCGCCTCGTTGACTTCCCTCAACAGATTTTTGGATGATAGTTGTCCTTTATCACTGTGCCAGTTTGTGAATTGCTGTGCCCCTGAGCTCCATTTCTCAACTCGTTTTTTGTGAGCTGAACGCAAGTCCAAAATTTTGGATCATGTCCTATACTGGTTCCCGGTGGGTGGCTGAGACTTTGGTTAATTCTTCTTCCTGCCGGGAAATTAGAGTGACATGTGCCCGTCCAAATGCCTAACAGCTACTCTCTCATGGGTTTTCCCTCGACCCTTCCATCCTCTGCCAAATTGGGAACCTGTGCAAACCAGGAGGTTAAAGGGCCTGTCTCTCCAAGTTGGGAGATTGATAGTAAGGCAGTTGGAAAGTCAAACTGGAGCACCAGGAGAGGGACTATTCGTTGAGTTTTAGAAACCTTTCGTATTCACAGTGTGTCCATTCTCTAGGTTTCCTGTACATGTTATAGCTGTAGTAATATTCCCTTGAACCTGGAGAGTTGGGACCCATGGAATGGGGGCCATGCATTATTGCTTGAAAGGGTCTGCATTTGCTCACCCAATCTCACCAATCCTCTCAGTCCCAAGTGTCCAGCCTTATGCCACATCCAGCTGTCATTGTAGATAGGGTCTTTCCAGGTTTCCTCAGACACCCTGAAGGAATTGTAAAGAATTTCCCTGTTTTTTGGTTTTGCTTTTGAAATTCCTTTTTATAGTGGGTTTGAGCTGATTCTCGCTGCCATGTTTATGCCACTCTAGACACACTTGATTCCCTTATGGAGTCATATCAATACATAGGTTTTAAGTTTCTTACTAGTCAGATATATTCCTCTGCGGGAAATATGGGGTTTTGAGTCTCTTTCACTGAGGAAGGTGTAGGTCTTGTCTATTCCAAAGTTGGTTTTTGAAACGGTCCCTGTGCTTATATCAAACTCTGGTTTTATGCATCACCCCACCTCTCATTCCCCTTTATGCAGGCATAAGAGTGTTTTCTAAATGTGAGACTCTGTTCTCTTTCCTAACTCAGTTCACGTGTAGCCATGTTTACAGGATCTTCATAAGTGATATCTTATGATAAGTTTCTTTTTCTGTGTGACTTATTTCACTTAGAATCATCGTACCTGAATCCACTCACTTTGTTGCTACTGGTCTTATGACATTGATTTCATCGCTGAGGGATATTCCATCATACGTAAGTACCACAATGTTTTGAACCATTTTTATATTTCCTGGGATATTTAAGGTGTACCCAACTTGAGGTTCTTGTAGTCAGTGCAGCCCTAAATTTGGAGGTGGCTCTTTCTTATTGATTTTCAGTTTTCCCAAGGTATATTCCCTAGACTGGAAGTGGCCTTGGCTCTGTAGCTCTGTTGTTTACTTGTTTTAGGGAACACAATGCACTCCTCCAGTGAGGCAGTTGGCAGTTTACATCCCGCCCATCAGCATAACAACGCTCCCAGTTCTCCAGGGCCTGTCTTGCCTTTCTGGTTTTTACACATTTTGTGGATGTCCCTTTTGACCGGTGGGAAGTGATACTTCTTTGTAGTGCAGATTTGCATTGCCCGCTTGCTTGCTTGGCCAAAAAGGGCGTATGCGTTTTCTCCTGAATATATTCAGGAGAAAACGCATACGCCCTTTTTGGCCAAGTGCACCATTGTCCAAGTTGTGCCCCTCTTCCTGTGCTTTACAGGCGATTCCAACGTACCTCTTGAAATCTGTTTCCTGCTATTTTGCCTCACTTTCAAGTCCGCCTCGTTGACTTCCCTCAACAGATTTTTGGACGATAGTTGTCCTTTATCACTCTGCCAGTTTGTGAATTGCTGTGCCCCTGAGCTCCATTTCTCAACTCGTTTTTTTGTGAGCTGAACGCAAGTCCAAAATTTTGGATCATGTCCTATACTGGTTCCCGGTGGGTGGCTGAGACTTTGGTTAATTCTTCTTCCTGCCGGGAAATTAGAGTGACATGTGCCCGTCCAAATGCCTAACAGCTACTCTCTCATGGGTTCTCCCTCGTCCCTTCCATCCTCTGCCAAATTGGGAACCTGTGCAAACCAGGAGGTTAAAGGGCCTGTCTCTCCAAGTTGGGAGATTGATAGTAAGGCAGTTGGAAAGTCAAACTGGAGCACCAGGAGAGGGACTATTCGTTGAGTTTTAGAAACCTTTCGTATTCACAGTGTGTCCATTCTCTAGGTTTCCTGTACATGTTATAGCTGTAGTAATATTCCCTTGAACCTGGAGAGTTGGGACCCATGGAATGGGGGCCATCCATTATTGCTTGAAAGGGTCTGCATTTGCTCACCCAATCTCACCAATCCTCTCAGTCCCAAGTGTCCAGCCTTATGCCACATCCAGCTGTCATTGTAGATAGGGTCTTTCCAGGTTTCCTCAGACACCCTGAAGGAATTGTAAAGAATTTCCCTGTTTTTTGGTTTTGCTTTTGAAATTCCTTTTTATAGTGGGTTTGAGCTGATTCTCGCTGCCATGTTTATGCCACTCTAGGCACACTTGATTCCCTTATGGAGACATATCAATACATAGGTTTTAAGATTCTTACTACTCAGATATATTCCTCTGTGGGAAATATGGGGTTTTGAGTCTCTTTCACTGAGGAAGGTGTAGGTCTTGTCTATTCCAAAGTTGGTTTTTGAAACGGTCCCTGTGCTTATATCAAACTCTGGTTTTATGCATCACCCCACCTCTCCTTCCCCTTTATGCAGGCATAAGAGTGTTTTCTAAATGTGAGACTCTGTTCTCTTTCCTAACTCAGTTCACGTGTAGCCATGTTTACAGGATCTTCATAAGTGATATCTTATGATAAGTTTCTTTTTCTGTGTGACTTATTTCACTTAGAATCATCGTACCTGAATCCACTCACTTTGCTGCTACTGGTCTTATGACATTGATTTCATGGCTGAGGGATATTCCATCGTACGTAAGTACCACAATGTTTTGAACCATTTTTATATTTCCTGGGATATTTAAGGTGTACCCAAGTTGAGGTTCTTGTAGTCAGTGCAGCCCTAAATTTGGAGGTGGCTCTTTCTTATTGATTTTCAGTTTTCCCAAGGTATATTCCCTAGACTGGAAGTGGCCTTGGCTCTGTAGCTCTGTTGTTTACTTGTTTTAGGGAACACAATGCACTCCACCAGTGAGGCAGTTGGCAATTTACATCCCGCCCATCAGCATAACAAGGCTCCCAGTTCTCCAGGGCCTGTCTTGCCTTTCTGGTTTTTACACATTTTGTGGATGTCCCTTTTGACCGGTGGGAAGTGATACTTCTTTGTAGTGCAGATTTGCATTGCCCGCTTGCTTGCTTGGCCAAAAAGGGCGTATGCGTTTTCTCCTGAATATATTCAGGAGAAAACGCATACGCCCATTTTGGCCAAGTGCAACATTGTCCAAGTTGTGCCCCTCTTCCTGTGCTTTACAGGCGATTCCAAGGTACCTCTTGAAATCTGTTTCCTGCTATTTTGCCTCGCTTTCAAGTCCGCCTCGATGACTTCCCTCAACAGATTTTTGGACGATAGTTGTCCTTTATCACTCTGCCAGTTTGTGAATTGCTGTGCCCCTGAGCTCCATTTCTCAACTCGTTTTTTGTGAGCTGAACGCAAGTCCAAATTTTGGATCATGTCCTATACTGGTTCCCGGTGGGTGGCTGAGACTTTGGTTAATTCTTCTTCCTGCCGGGAAATTAGAGTGACATGTGCCCGTCCAAATGCCTAACAGCTACTCTCTCATGGGTTCTCTCTCGTCCCTTCCATCCTCTGCCAAATTGGGAACCTGTGCAAACCAGGAGGTTAAAGGGCCTGTCTCTCCAAGTTGGGAGATTGATAGTAAGGCAGTTGGAAAGTCAAACTGGAGCACCAGGAGAGGGACTATTCGTTGAGTTTTAGAAACCTTTCGTATTCACAGTGTGTCCATTCTCTAGGTTTCCTGTACATGTTATAGCTGTAGTAATATTCCCTTGAACCTGGAGAGTTGGGACCCATGGAATGGGAGCCATGCATTATTGCTTGAAAGGGTCTGCATTCGCTCACCCAATCTCACCAATCCTCTCAGTCCCAAGTGTCCAGCCTTATGCCACATCCAGCTGTCATTGTAGATAGGGTCTTTCCAGGTTTCCTCAGACACCCTGAAGGAATTGTAAAGAATTTCCCTGTTTTTTGGTTTTGCTTTTGAAATTCCTTTTTATAGTGGGTTTGAGCTGATTCTCGCTGCCATGTTTATGCCACTCTAGACACACTTGATTCCCTTATGGAGACATATCAATACATAGGTTTTAAGATTCTTACTAGTCAGATATATTCCTCTGTGGGAAATATGGGGTTTTGAGTCTCTTTCACTGAGGAAGGTGTAGGTCTTGTCTATTCCAAAGTTGGTTTTTGAAACGGTCCCTGTGCTTATATCAAACTCTGGTTTTATGCATCACCCCACCTCTCATTCCCCTTTATGCAGGCATAAGAGTGTTTTCTAAATGTGAGACTCTGTTCTCTTTCCTAACTCAGTTCACGTGTAGCCATGTTTACAGGATCTTCATAAGTGATATCTTATGATAAGTTTCTTTTTCTGTGTGACTTATTTCACTTAGAATCATCGTACCTGAATCCACTCACTTTGCTGCTACTGGTCTTATGACATTGATTTCATGGCTGAGGGATATTCCATCGTACGTAAGTACCACAATGTTTTGAACCATTTTTATATTTCCTGGGATATTTAAGGTGTACCGAAGTTGAGGTTCTTGTAGTCAGTGCAGCCCTAAATTTGGAGGTGGCTCTTTCTTATTGATTTTCAGTTTTCCCAAGGTATATTCCCTAGACTGGAAGTGGCCTTGGCTCTGTAGCTCTGTTGTTTACTTGTTTTAGGGAACACAATGCACTCCTCCAGTGAGGCAGTTGGCAATTTACATCCCGCCCATCAGCATAACAAGGCTCCCTGTTCTCCAGGGCCTGTCTTGCCTTTCTGGTTTTTACACATTTTTTAGATGTCCCTTTTGACCGGTGGGAAGTGATACTTCTTTGTAGTGCAGATTTGCATTGCCCGCTTGCTTGCTTGGCCAAAAACGGCGTATGCGTTTTCTCCTGAATATATTCAGGAGAAAACGCATACGCCCTTTTTGGCCAAGTGCACCATTGTCCAAGTTGTGCCCCTCTTCCTGTGCTTTACAGGCGATTCCAAGGTACCTCTTGAAATCTGTTTCCTGCTATTTTGCCTCACTTTCAAGTCCGCCTCGTTGACTTCCCTCAACAGATTTTTGGACGATAGTTGTCCTTTATCACTCTGCCAGTTTGTGAATTGCTGTGCCCCTGAGCTCCATTTCTCAACTCGTTTTTTGTGAGCTGAACGCAAGTCCAAAATTTTGGATCATGTCCTATACTGGTTCCCGGTGGGTGGCTGAGACTTTGGTTAATTCTTCTTCCTGCCGGGAAATTAGAGTGACATGTGCCCGTCCAAATGCCTAACAACTACTCTCTCATGGGTTCTCCCTCGTCCCTTCCATCCTCTGCCAAATTGGGAACCTGTGCAAACCAGGAGGTTAAAGGGCCTGTCTCTCCAAGTTGGGAGATTGATAGTAAGGCATTTGGAAAGTCAAACTGGAGCACCAGGAGAGGGACTATTCGTTGAGTTTTAGAAACCTTTCGTATTCACAGTGTGTCCATTCTCTAGGTTTCCTGTACATGTTATAGCTGTAGTAATATTCCCTTGAACATGGAGAGTTGGGACCCATGGAATGGGGGCCATGCATTATTGCTTGAAAGGGTCTGCATTTGCTCACCCAATCTCACCAATCCTCTCAGTCCCAGGTGTCCAGCCTTATGCCACATCCAGCTGTCATTGTAGATAGGGTCTTTCCAGGTTTCCTCAGACACCCTGAAGGAATTGTAAAGAATTTCCCTGTTTTTTGGTTTTGCTTTTGAAATTCCTTTTTATAGTGGGTTTGAGCTGATTCTCGCTGCCATGTTTATGCCACTCTAGACACACTTGATTCCCTTATGGAGACATATCAATACATAGGTTTTAAGATTCTTACTAGTCAGATATATTCCTCTGTGGGAAATATGGGGTTTTGAGTCTCTTTCACTGAGGAAGGTGTAGGTCTTGTCTATTCCAAAGTTGGTTTTTGAAACGGTCCCTGTGCTTATATCAAACTCTGGTTTTATGCATCACCCCACCTCTCATTCCCCTTTATGCAGGCATAAGAGTGTTTTCTAAATGTGAGACTCTGTTCTCTTTCCTAACTCAGTTCACGTGTAGCCATGTTTACAGGATCTTCATAAGTGATATCTTATGATAAGTTTCTTTTTTCTGTGTTACTTATTTCTCTTAGAATCATCGTACCTGAATCCACTCACTTTGCTGCTACTGGTCTTATGACATTGATTTCATGGCTGAGGAATATTCCATCGTACGTAAGTACCACAATGTTTTGAACCATTTTTATATTTCCTGGGATATTTAAGGTGTACCCAAGTTGAGGTTCTTGTAGTCAGTGCAGCCCTAAATTTGGAGGTGGCTCTTTCTTATTGATTTTCAGTTTTCCCAAGGTATATTCCCTAGACTGGAAGTGGCCTTGGCTCTGTAGCTCTGTTGTTTACTTGTTTTAGGGAACACAATGCACTCCTCCAGTGAGGCAGTTGGCAATTTACATCCCGCCCATCAGCATAACAAGGCTCCCTGTTCTCCAGGGCCTGTCTTGCCTTTCTGGTTTTTACACATTTTTTAGATGTCCCCTTTGACCGGTGGGAAGTGATACTTCTTTGTAGTGCAGATTTGCATTGCCCGCTTGCTTGCTTGACCAAAAACGGCGTATGCGTTTTCTCCTGAATATATTCAGGAGAAAACGCATACGCCCTTTTTGGCCAAGTGCACCATTGTCCAAGTTGTGCCCCTCTTCCTGTGCTTTACAGGCGATTCCAAGGTACCTCTTGAAATCTGTTTCCTGCTATTTTGCCTCACTTTCAAGTCCGCCTCGTTGACTTCCCTCAACAGATTTTTGGACGATAGTTGTCCTTTATCACTCTGCCAGTTTGTGAATTGCTGTGCCCCTGAGCTCCATTTCTCAACTCGTTTTTTGTGAGCTGAACGCAAGTCCAAAATTTTGGATCATGTCCTATACTGGTTCCCGGTGGGTGGCTGAGACTTTGGTTAATTCTTCTTCCTGCCGGGAAATTAGAGTGACATGTGCCCGTCCAAATGCCTAACAACTACTCTCTCATGGGTTCTCCCTCGTCCCTTCCATCCTCTGCCAAATTGGGAACCTGTGCAAACCAGGAGGTTAAAGGGCCTGTCTCTCCAAGTTGGGAGATTGATAGTAAGGCATTTGGAAAGTCAAACTGGAGCACCAGGAGAGGGACTATTCGTTGAGTTTTAGAAACCTTTCGTATTCACAGTGTGTCCATTCTCTAGGTTTCCTGTACATGTTATAGCTGTAGTAATATTCCCTTGAACATGGAGAGTTGGGACCCATGGAATGGGGGCCATGCATTATTGCTTGAAAGGGTCTGCATTTGCTCACCCAATCTCACCAATCCTCTCAGTCCCAGGTGTCCAGCCTTATGCCACATCCAGCTGTCATTGTAGATAGGGTCTTTCCAGGTTTCCTCAGACACCCTGAAGGAATTGTAAAGAATTTCCCTGTTTTTTGGTTTTGCTTTTGAAATTCCTTTTTATAGTGGGTTTGAGCTGATTCTCGCTGCCATGTTTATGCCACTCTAGACACACTTGATTCCCTTATGGAGACATATCAATACATAGGTTTTAATATTCTTACTAGTCAGATATATTCCTCTGTGGGAAATATGGGGTTTTGAGTCTCTTTCACTGAGGAAGGTGTAGGTCTTGTCTATTCCAAAGTTGGTTTTTGAAACGGTCCCTGTGCTTATATCAAACTCTGGTTTTATGCATCACCCCACCTCTCATTCCCCTTTATGCAGGCATAAGAGTGTTTTCTAAATGTGAGACTCTGTTCTCTTTCCTAACTCAGTTCACGTGTAGCCATGTTTACAGGATCTTCATAAGTGATATCTTATGATAAGTTTCTTTTTTCTGTGTTACTTATTTCTCTTAGAATCATCGTACCTGAATCCACTCACTTTGCTGCTACTGGTCTTATGACATTGATTTCATGGCTGAGGAATATTCCATCGTACGTAAGTACCACAATGTTTTGAACCATTTTTATATTTCCTGGGATATTTAAGGTGTACCCAAGTTGAGGTTCTTGTAGTCAGTGCAGCCCTAAATTTGGAGGTGGCTCTTTCTTATTGATTTTCAGTTTTCCCAAGGTATATTCCCTAGACTGGAAGTGGCCTTGGCTCTGTAGCTCTGTTGTTTACTTGTTTTAGGGAACACAATGCACTCCTCCAGTGAGGCAGTTGGCAATTTACATCCCGCCCATCAGCATAACAAGGCTCCCAGGTCTCCAGGGCCTGTCTTGCCTTTCTGGTTTTTACACATTTTGTGGATGTCCCTTTTGACCGGTGGGAAATGATACTTCTTTGTAGTGCAGATTTGCATTGCCCGCTTACTTGCTTGGCCAAAAAAGGGGCGTATGCGTTTTCTCCTGAATATATTCAGGAGAAAACGCATACGCCCCTTTTTTGGCCAAGTGCACCATTGTCCAAGTTGTGCCCCTCTTCCTGTGCTTTACAGGCGATTCCAACGTACCTCTTGAAATCTATTTCCTGCTATTTTGCCTCACTTTCAAGTCCGCCTCGTTGACTTCCCTCAACAGATTTTTGGACGATAGTTGTCCTTTATCACTCTGCCAGTTTGTGAATTGCTGTGCCCCTGAGCTCCATTTCTCAACTCGTTTTTTGTGAGCTGAACGCAAGTCCAAAATTTTGGATCATGTCCTATACTGGTTCCCGGTGGGTGGCTGAGACTTTGGTTAATTCTTCTTCCTGCCGGGAAATTAGAGTGACATGTGCCCGTCCAAATGCCTAACAGCTACTCTCTCATGGGTTCTCCCTCGTCCCTTCCATCCTCTGCCAAATTGGGAACCTGTGCAAACCAGGAGGTTAAAGGGCCTGTCTCTCCAAGTTGGTAGATTGAGAGTAAGGCAGTTGGAAAGTCAAACTGGAGCACCAGGAGAGGGACTATTCGTTGAGTTTTAGAAACCTTTCGTATTCACAGTGTGTCCATTCTCTAGGTTTCCTGTACATGTTATAGCTGTAGTAATATTCCCTTGAACCTGGAGAGTTGGGACCCATGGAATGGGGGCCATGCATTATTGCTTGAAAGGGTCTGCATTCACTCACCCAATCTCACCAATCCTCTCAGTCCCAAGTGTCCAGCCTTATGCCACATCCAGCTGTCATTGTAGATAGGGTCTTTCCAGGTTTCCTCAGACACCCTGAAGGAATTGTAAAGAATTTCCCTGTTTTTTGGTTTTGCTTTTGAAATTCCATTTTATAGTGGGTTTGAGCTGATACTCGCTGCCATGTTTATGCCACTCTAGACACACTTGATTCCCTTATGGAGACATATCAATACATAGGTTTTAAGATTCTTACTAGTCAGATATATTCCTCTGTGGGAAATATGGGGTTTTGAGTCTCTTTCACTGAGGAAGGTGTCGGTCTTGTCAGTTCCAAAGTTGGTTTTTGAAACGGTCCCTGTGCTTATATCAAACTCTGGTTTTATGCATCACCCCACCTCTCCTTCCCCTTTATGCAGGCATAAGAGTGTTTTCTAAATGTGAGACTCTGTTCTCTTTCCTAACTCAGTTCACGTGTAGCCATGTTTACAGGATCTTCATAAGTGATATCTTATGATAAGTTTCTTTTTCTGTGTGACTTATTTCACTTAGAATCATCGTACCTGAATCCACTCACTTTGCTGCTACTGGTCTTATGACATTGATTTCATGGCTGAGGGATATTCCATCGTACGTAAGTACCACAATGTTTTGAACCATTTTTATATTTCCTGGGATATTTAAGGTGTACCCAAGTTGAGGTTCTTGTAGTCAGTGCAGCCCTAAATTTGGAGGTGGCTCTTTCTTATTGATTTTCAGTTTTCCCAAGGTATATTCCCTAGACTGGAAGTGGCCTTGGCTCTGTAGCTCTGTTGTTTACTTGTTTTAGGGAACACAATGCACTCCTCCAGTGAGGCAGTTGGCAGTTTACATCCCGCCCATCAGCATAACAAGGCTCCCAGTTCTCCAGGGCCTGTCTTGCCTTTCTGGTTTTTACACATTTTGTGGATGTCCCTTTTGACCGGTGGGAAGTGAAACTTCTTTGTAGTGCAGATTTGCATTGCCCGCTTGCTTGCTTGGCCAAAAAGGGCGTATGCGTTTTCTCCTGAATATATTCAGGAGAAAACGCATACGCCCTTTTTGGCCAAGTGCACCATTGTCCAAGTTGTGCCCCTCTTCCTGTGCTTTACAGGCGATTCCAAGGTACCTCTTGAAATCTGTTTCCTGCTATTTTGCCTCGCTTTCAAGTCCGCCTCGTTGACTTCCCTCAACAGATTTTTGGATGATAGTTGTCCTTTATCACTGTGCCAGTTTGTGAATTGCTGTGCCCCTGAGCTCCATTTCTCAACTCGTTTTTTGTGAGCTGAACGCAAGTCCAAAATTTTGGATCATGTCCTATACTGGTTCCCGGTGGGTGGCTGAGACTTTGGTTAATTCTTCTTCCTGCCGGGAAATTAGAGTGACATGTGCCCGTCCAAATGCCTAACAGCTACTCTCTCATGGGTTTTCCCTCGACCCTTCCATCCTCTGCCAAATTGGGAACCTGTGCAAACCAGGAGGTTAAAGGGCCTGTCTCTCCAAGTTGGGAGATTGATAGTAAGGCAGTTGGAAAGTCAAACTGGAGCACCAGGAGAGGGACTATTCGTTGAGTTTTAGAAACCTTTCGTATTCACAGTGTGTCCATTCTCTAGGTTTCCTGTACATGTTATAGCTGTAGTAATATTCCCTTGAACCTGGAGAGTTGGGACCCATGGAATGGGGGCCATGCATTATTGCTTGAAAGGGTCTGCATTTGCTCACCCAATCTCACCAATCCTCTCAGTCCCAAGTGTCCAGCCTTATGCCACATCCAGCTGTCATTGTAGATAGGGTCTTTCCAGGTTTCCTCAGACACCCTGAAGGAATTGTAAAGAATTTCCCTGTTTTTTGGTTTTGCTTTTGAAATTCCTTTTTATAGTGGGTTTGAGCTGATTCTCGCTGCCATGTTTATGCCACTCTAGACACACTTGATTCCCTTATGGAGTCATATCAATACATAGGTTTTAAGTTTCTTACTAGTCAGATATATTCCTCTGCGGGAAATATGGGGTTTTGAGTCTCTTTCACTGAGGAAGGTGTAGGTCTTGTCTATTCCAAAGTTGGTTTTTGGAACGGTCCCTGTGCTTATATCAAACTCTGGTTTTATGCATCACCCCACCTCTCCTTCCCCTTTATGCAGGCATGCAGGCATAAGAGTGTTTTCTAAATGTGAGACTCTGTTCTCTTTCCTAACTCAGTTCACGTGTAGCCATGTTTACAGGATCTTCATAAGTGATATCTTATGATAAGTTTCTTTTTCTGTGTGACTTATTTCACTTAGAATCATCGTACCTGAATCCACTCACTTTGTTGCTACTGGTCTTATGACATTGATTTCATCGCTGAGGGATATTCCATCATACGTAAGTACCACAATGTTTTGAACCATTTTTATATTTCCTGGGATATTTAAGGTGTACCCAACTTGAGGTTCTTGTAGTCAGTGCAGCCCTAAATTTGGAGGTGGCTCTTTCTTATTGATTTTCATTTTTCCCAAGGTATATTCCCTAGACTGGAAGTGGCCTTGGCTCTGTAGCTCTGTTGTTTACTTGTTTTAGGGAACACAATGCACTCCTCCAGTGAGGCAGTTGGCAGTTTACATCCCGCCCATCAGCATAACAAGGCTCCCAGTTCTCCAGGGCCTGTCTTGCCTTTCTGGTTTTTACACATTTTGTGGATGTCCCTTTTGACCGGTGGGAAGTGATACTTCTTTGTAGTGCAGATTTGCATTGCCCGCTTGCTTGCTTGGCCAAAAAGGGCGTATGCGTTTTCTCCTGAATATATTCAGGAGAAAACGCATACGCCCTTTTTGGCCAAGTGCACCATTGTCCAAGTTGTGCCCCTCTTCCTGTGCTTTACAGGCGATTCCAACGTACCTCTTGAAATCTGTTTCCTGCTATTTTGCCTCACTTTCAAGTCCGCCTCGTTGACTTCCCTCAACAGATTTTTGGACGATAGTTGTCCTTTATCACTCTGCCAGTTTGTGAATTGCTGTGCCCCTGAGCTCCATTTCTCAACTCGTTTTTTGTGAGCTGAACGCAAGTCCAAAATTTTGGATCATGTCCTATACTGGTTCCCGGTGGGTGGCTGAGACTTTGGTTAATTCTTCTTCCTGCCGGGAAATTAGAGTGACATGTGCCCGTCCAAATGCCTAACAGCTACTCTCTCATGGGTTCTCCCTCGTCCCTTCCATCCTCTGCCAAATTGGGAACCTGTGCAAACCAGGAGGTTAAAGGGCCTGTCTCTCCAAGTTGGGAGATTGATAGTAAGGCAGTTGGAAAGTCAAACTGGAGCACCAGGAGAGGGACTATTCGTTGAGTTTTAGAAACCTTTCGTATTCACAGTGTGTCCATTCTCTAGGTTTCCTGTACATGTTATAGCTGTAGTAATATTCCCTTGAACCTGGAGAGTTGGGACCCATGGAATGGGGGCCATCCATTATTGCTTGAAAGGGTCTGCATTTGCTCACCCAATCTCACCAATCCTCTCAGTCCCAAGTGTCCAGCCTTATGCCACATCCAGCTGTCATTGTAGATAGGGTCTTTCCAGGTTTCCTCAGACACCCTGAAGGAATTGTAAAGAATTTCCCTGTTTTTTGGTTTTGCTTTTGAAATTCCTTTTTATAGTGGGTTTGAGCTGATTCTCGCTGCCATGTTTATGCCACTCTAGGCACACTTGATTCCCTTATGGAGACATATCAATACATAGGTTTTAAGATTCTTACTACTCAGATATATTCCTCTGTGGGAAATATGGGGTTTTGAGTCTCTTTCACTGAGGAAGGTGTAGGTCTTGTCTATTCCAAAGTTGGTTTTTGAAACGGTCCCTGTGCTTATATCAAACTCTGGTTTTATGCATCACCCCACCTCTCCTTCCCCTTTATGCAGGCATAAGAGTGTTTTCTAAATGTGAGACTCTGTTCTCTTTCCTAACTCAGTTCACGTGTAGCCATGTTTACAGGATCTTCATAAGTGATATCTTATGATAAGTTTCTTTTTCTGTGTGACTTATTTCACTTAGAATCATCGTACCTGAATCCACTCACTTTGCTGCTACTGGTCTTATGACATTGATTTCATGGCTGAGGGATATTCCATCGTACATAAGTACCACAATGTTTTGAACCATTTTTATATTTCCTGGGATATTTAAGGTGTACCCAAGTTGAGGTTCTTGTAGTCAGTGCAGCCCTAAATTTGGAGGTGGCTCTTTCTTATTGATTTTCAGTTTTCCCAAGGTATATTCCCTAGACTGGAAGTGGCCTTGGCTCTGTAGCTCTGTTGTTTACTTGTTTTAGGGAACACAATGCACTCCACCAGTGAGGCAGTTGGCAATTTACATCCCGCCCATCAGCATAACAAGGCTCCCAGTTCTCCAGGGCCTGTCTTGCCTTTCTGGTTTTTACACATTTTGTGGATGTCCCTTTTGACCGGTGGGAAGTGATACTTCTTTGTAGTGCAGATTTGCATTGCCCGCTTGCTTGCTTGGCCAAAAAGGGCGTATGCGTTTTCTCCTGAATATATTCAGGAGAAAACGCATACACCCTTTTTGGCCAAGTGCAACATTGTCCAAGTTGTGCCCCTCTTCCTGTGCTTTACAGGCGATTCCAAGGTACCTCTTGAAATCTGTTTCCTGCTATTTTGCCTCGCTTTCAAGTCCGCCTCGTTGACTTCCCTCAACAGATTTTTGGACGATAGTTGTCCTTTATCACTCTGCCAGTTTGTGAATTGCTGTGCCCCTGAGCTCCATTTCTCAACTCGTTTTTTGGGAGCTGAACGCAAGTCCAAATTTTGGATCATGTCCTATACTGGTTCCCGGTGGGTGGCTGAGACTTTGGTTAATTCTTCTTCCTGCCGGGAAATTAGAGTGACATGTGCCCGTCCAAATGCCTAACAGCTACTCTCTCATGGGTTCTCTCTCGTCCCTTCCATCCTCTGCCAAATTGGGAACCTGTGCAAACCAGGAGGTTAAAGGGCCTGTCTCTCCAAGTTGGGAGATTGATAGTAAGGCAGTTGGAAAGTCAAACTGGAGCACCAGGAGAGGGACTATTCGTTGAGTTTTAGAAACCTTTCGTATTCACAGTGTGTCCATTCTCTAGGTTTCCTGTACATGTTATAGCTGTAGTAATATTCCCTTGAACCTGGAGAGTTGGGACCCATGGAATGGGAGCCATGCATTATTGCTTGAAAGGGTCTGCATTCGCTCACCCAATCTCACCAATCCTCTCAGTCCCAAGTGTCCAGCCTTATGACACATCCAGCTGTCATTGTAGATAGGGTCTTTCCAGGTTTCCTCAGACACCCTGAAGGAATTGTAAAGAATTTCCCTGTTTTTTGGTTTTGCTTTTGAAATTCCTTTTTATAGTGGGTTTGAGCTGATTCTCGCTGCCATGTTTATGCCACTCTAGACACACTTGATTCCCTTATGGAGACATATCAATACATAGGTTTTAAGATTCTTACTAGTCAGATATATTCCTCTGTGGGAAATATGGGGTTTTGAGTCTCTTTCACTGAGGAAGGTGTAGGTCTTGTCTATTCCAAAGTTGGTTTTTGAAACGGTCCCTGTGCTTATATCAAACTCTGGTTTTATGCATCACCCCACCTCTCATTCCCCTTTATGCAGGCATAAGAGTGTTTTCTTAATGTGAGACTCTGTTCTCTTTCCTAACTCAGTTCACGTGTAGCCATGTTTACAGGATCTTCATAAGTGATATCTTATGATAAGTTTCTTTTTCTGTGTGACTTATTTCACTTAGAATCATCGTACCTGAATCCACTCACTTTGCTGCTACTGGTCTTATGACATTGATTTCATGGCTGAGGGATATTCCATCGTACGTAAGTACCACAATGTTTTGAACCATTTTTATATTTCCTGGGATATTTAAGGTGTACCGAAGTTGAGGTTCTTGTAGTCAGTGCAGCCCTAAATTTGGAGGTGGCTCTTTCTTATTGATTTTCAGTTTTCCCAAGGTATATTCCCTAGACTGGAAGTGGCCTTGGCTCTGTAGCTCTGTTGTTTACTTGTTTTAGGGAACACAATGCACTCCTCCAGTGAGGCAGTTGGCAATTTACATCCCGCCCATCAGCATAACAAGGCTCCCTGTTCTCCAGGGCCTGTCTTGCCTTTCTGGTTTTTACACATTTTTTAGATGTCCCTTTTGACCGGTGGGAAGTGATACTTCTTTGTAGTGCAGATTTGCATTGCCCGCTTGCTTGCTTGGCCAAAAAGGGCGTATGCGTTTTCTCCTGAATATATTCAGGAGAAAACGCATACGCCCTTTTTGGCCAAGTGCACCATTGTCCAAGTTGTGCCCCTCTTCCTGTGCTTTACAGGCGATTCCAAGGTACCTCTTGAAATCTGTTTCCTGCTATTTTGCCTCGCTTTCAAGTCCGCCTCGTTGACTTCCCTCAACAGATTTTTGGACGATAGTTGTCCTTTATCACTCTGCCAGTTTGTGAATTGCTGTGCCCCTGAGCTCCATTTCTCAACTCGTTTTTTGTGAGCTGAACGCAAGTCCAAAATTTTGGATCATGTCCTATACTGGTTCCCGGTGGGTGGCTGAGACTTTTGTTAATTCTTCTTCCTGCCGGGAAATTAGAGTGACATGTGCCCGTCCAAATGCCTAACAGCTACTCTCTCATGGGTTCTCCCTCGTCCCTTCCATCCTCTGCCAAATTGGGAACCTGTGCAAACCAGGAGGTTAAAGGGCCTGTCTCTCCAAGTTGGGAGATTGATAGTAAGGCATTTGGAAAGTCAAACTGGAGCACCAGGAGAGGGACTATTCGTTGAGTTTTAGAAACCTTTCGTATTCACAGTGTGTCCATTCTCTAGGTTTCCTGTACATGTTATAGCTGTAGTAATATTCCCTTGAACATGGAGAGTTGGGACCCATGGAATGGGGGCCATGCATTATTGCTTGAAAGGGTCTGCATTTGCTCACCCAATCTCACCAATCCTCTCAGTCCCAGGTGTCCAGCCTTATGCCACATCCAGCTGTCATTGTAGATAGGGTCTTTCCAGGTTTCCTCAGACACCCTGAAGGAATTGTAAAGAATTTCCCTGTTTTTTGGTTTTGCTTTTGAAATTCCTTTTTATAGTGGGTTTGAGCTGATTCTCGCTGCCATGTTTATGCCACTCTAGACACACTTGATTCCCTTATGGAGACATATCAATACATAGGTTTTAAGATTCTTACTAGTCAGATATATTCCTCTGTGGGAAATATGGGGTTTTGAGTCTCTTTCACTGAGGAAGGTGTAGGTCTTGTCTATTCCAAAGTTGGTTTTTGAAACGGTCCCTGTGCTTATATCAAACTCTGGTTTTATGCATCACCCCACCTCTCATTCCCCTTTATGCAGGCATAAGAGTGTTTTCTAAATGTGAGACTCTGTTCTCTTTCCTAACTCAGTTCACGTGTAGCCATGTTTACAGGATCTTCATAAGTGATATCTTATGATAAGTTTCTTTTTTCTGTGTTACTTATTTCTCTTAGAATCATCGTACCTGAATCCACTCACTTTGCTGCTACTGGTCTTATGACATTGATTTCATGGCTGAGGAATATTCCATCGTACGTAAGTACCACAATGTTTTGAACCATTTTTATATTTCCTGGGATATTTAAGGTGTACCCAAGTTGAGGTTCTTGTAGTCAGTGCAGCCCTAAATTTGGAGGTGGCTCTTTCTTATTGATTTTCAGTTTTCCCAAGGTATATTCCCTAGACTGGAAGTGGCCTTGGCTCTGTAGCTCTGTTGTTTACTTGTTTTAGGGAACACAATGCACTCCTCCAGTGAGGCAGTTGGCAATTTACATCCCGCCCATCAGCATAACAAGGCTCCCTGTTCTCCAGGGCCTGTCTTGCCTTTCTGGTTTTTACACATTTTTTAGATGTCCCTTTTGACGGGTGGGAAGTGATACTTCTTTGTAGTGCAGATTTGCATTGCCCGCTTGCTTGCTTGGCCAAAAACGGCGTATGCGTTTTCTCCTGAATATATTCAGGAGAAAACGCATACGCCCTTTTTGGCCAAGTGCACCATTGTCCAAGTTGTGCCCCTCTTCCTGTGCTTTACAGGCGATTCCAAGGTACCTCTTGAAATCTGTTTCCTGCTATTTTGCCTCACTTTCAAGTCCGCCTCGTTGACTTCCCTCAACAGATTTTTGGACGATAGTTGTCCTTTATCACTCTGCCAGTTTGTGAATTGCTGTGCCCCTGAGCTCCATTTCTCAACTCGTTTTTTGTGAGCTGAACGCAAGTCCAAAATTTTGGATCATGTCCTATACTAGTTCCCGGTGGGTGGCTGAGACTTTGGTTAATTCTTCTTCCTGCCGGGAAATTAGAGTGACATGTGCCCGTCCAAATGCCTAACAACTACTCTCTCATGGGTTCTCCCTCGTCCCTTCCATCCTCTGCCAAATTGGGAACCTGTGCAAACCAGGAGGTTAAAGGGCCTGTCTCTCCAAGTTGGGAGATTGATAGTAAGGCATTTGGAAAGTCAAACTGGAGCACCAGGAGAGGGACTATTCGTTGAGTTTTAGAAACCTTTCGTATTCACAGTGTGTCCATTCTCTAGGTTTCCTGTACATGTTATAGCTGTAGTAATATTCCCTTGAACATGGAGAGTTGGGACCCATGGAATGGGGGCCATGCATTATTGCTTGAAAGGGTCTGCATTTGCTCACCCAATCTCACCAATCCTCTCAGTCCCAGGTGTCCAGCCTTATGCCACATCCAGCTGTCATTGTAGATAGGGTCTTTCCAGGTTTCCTCAGACACCCTGAAGGAATTGTAAAGAATTTCCCTGTTTTTTGGTTTTGCTTTTGAAATTCCTTTTTATAGTGGGTTTGAGCTGATTCTCGCTGCCATGTTTATGCCACTCTAGACACACTTGATTCCCTTATGGAGACATATCAATACATAGGTTTTAATATTCTTACTAGTCAGATATATTCCTCTGTGGGAAATATGGGGTTTTGAGTCTCTTTCACTGAGGAAGGTGTAGGTCTTGTCTATTCCAAAGTTGGTTTTTGAAACGGTCCCTGTGCTTATATCAAACTCTGGTTTTATGCATCACCCCACCTCTCCTTCCCCTTTATGCAGGCATAAGGGTGTTTTCTAAATGTGAGACTCTGTTCTCTTTCCTAACTCAGTTCACGTGTAGCCATGTTTACAGGATCTTCATAAGTGATATCTTATGATAAGTTTCTTTTTCTGTGTGACTTATTTCACTTAGAATCATCGTACCTGAATCCACTCACTTTGCTGCTACTGGTCTTATGACATTGATTTCATGGCTGAGGGATATTCCATCGTACGTAAGTACCACAATGTTTTGAACCATTTTTATATTTCCTGGGATATTTAAGGTGTACCCAAGTTGAGGTTCTTGTAGTCAGTGCAGCCCTAAATTTGGAGGTGGCTCTTTCTTATTGATTTTCAGTTTTCCCAAGGTATATTCCCTAGACTGGAAGTGGCCTTGGCTCTGTAGCTCTGTTGTTTACTTGTTTTAGGGAACACAATGCACTCCTCCAGTGAGGCAGTTGGCAATTTACATCCCGCCCATCAGCATAACAAGGCTCCCAGTTCTCCAGGGCGTGTCTTGCCTTTCTGGTTTTTACACATTTTGTGGATGTCCCTTTTGACCGGTGGGAAGTGATACTTCTTTGTAGTGCAGATTTGCATTGCCCGCTTGCTTGCTTGGCCAAAAAGGGCGTTTGCGTTTTCTCCTGAATATATTCAGGAGAAAACGCATACGCCCTTTTTGGCCAAGTGCACCATTGTCCAAGTTGTGCCCCTCTTCCTGTGCTTTACAGGCGATTCCAAGGTACCTCTTGAAATCTGTTTCTTGCTATTTTGCCTCGCTTTCAAGTCCGCCTCGTTGACTTCCCTCAACAGATTTTTGGACGATAGTTGTCCTTTATCACTCTGCCAGTTTGTGAATTGCTGTGCCCCTGAGCTCCATTTCTCAACTCGTTTTTTGGGAGCTGAACGCAAGTCCAAAATTTTGGATCATGTCCTATACTGGTTCCCGGTGGGTGGCTGAGACTTTGGTTAATTCTTCTTCCTGCCGGGAAATTAGAGTGACATGTTCCCGTCCAAATGCCTAACAGCTACTCTCTCATGGGTTCTCCCTCGTCCCTTCCATCCTCTGCCAAATTGGGAACCTGTGCAAACCAGGAGGTTAAAGGGCCTGTCTCTCCAAGATGGGAGATTGATAGTAAGGCAGTTGGAAAGTCAAACTGGAGCACCAGGAGAGGGACTATTCATTGAGTTTTAGAAACCTTTCGTATTCACAGTGTGTCCATTCTCTAGGTTTCCTGTACATGTTATAGCTGTAGTAATATTCCCTTGAACCTGGAGAGTTGGGACCCATGGAATGGGGGCCATGCATTATTGCTTGAAAGGGTCTGCATTTGCTCACCCAATCTCACCAATCCTCTCAGTCCCAGGTGTCCAGCCTTATGCCACATCCAGCTGTCATTGTAGATAGGGTCTTTCCAGGTTTCCTCAGACACCCTGAAGGAATTGTAAAGAATTTCCCTGTTTTTTGGTTTTGCTTTTGAAATTCCTTTTTATAGTGGGTTTGAGCTGATTCTCGCTGCCATGTTTATGCCACTCTAGACACACTTGATTCCCTTATGGAGACATATCAATACATAGGTTTTAAGATTCTTACTAGTCAGATATATTCCTCTGTGGGAAATATGGGGTTTTGAGTCTCTTTCACTGAGGAAGGTGTCGGTCTTGTCAATTCCAAAGTTGGTTTTTGAAACGGTCCATGTGCTTATATCAAACTCTGGTTTTATGCATCACCCCACCTCTCCTTACCCTTTATGCAGGCATAAGAGTGTTTTCTAAATGTGAGACTCTGTTCTCTTTCCTAACTCAGTTCACGTGTAGCCATGTTTACAGGATCTTCATAAGTGATATCTTATGATAAGTTTCTTTTTCTGTGTGACTTATTTCACTTAGAATCACCGTACCTGAATCCACTCACTTTGCTGCTACTGGTCTTATGACATTGATTTCATGGCTGAGGGATATTCCATCGTACGTAAGTACCACAATGTTTTGAACCATTTTTATATTTCCTGGGATATTTAAGGTGTACCCAAGTTGAGGTTCTTGTAGTCAGTGCAGCCCTAAATTTGGAGGTGGCACTTTCTTATTGATTTTCAGTTTTCCCCAGGTATATTCCCTAGACTGGAAGTGGCCTTGGCTCTGTAGCTCTGTTGTTTACTTGTTTTAGGGAACACAATGCACTCCTCCAGTGAGGCAGTTGGCAATTTACATCCCGCCCATCAGCATAACAAGGCTCCCAGTTCTCCAGGGCGTGTCTTGCCTTTCTGGTTTTTACACATTTTGTGGATGTCCCTTTTGACCGGTGGGAAGTGATACTTCTTTGTAGTGCAGATTTGCATTGCCCGCTTGCTTGCTTGGCCAAAAAGGGCGTATGCGTTTTCTCCTGAATATATTCAGGAGAAAACGCATACGCCCTTTTTGGCCAAGTGCACCATTGTCCAAGTTGTGCCCCTCTTCCTGTGCTTTACAGGCGATTCCAAGGTACCTCTTGAAATCTGTTTCCTGCTATTTTGCCTCGCTTTTAAGTCCGCCTCGTTGACTTCCCTCAACAGATTTTTGGACGATAGTTGTCCTTTATCACTCTGCCAGTTTGTGAATTGCTGTGCCCCTGAGCTCCATTTCTCAACTCGTTTTTTGTGAGCTGAACGCAAGTCCAAAATTTTGGATCCTGTCCTATACTGGTTCCCGGTGGGTGGCTGAGACTTTGGTTAATTCTTCTTCCTGCTGGGAAATTAGAGTGACATGTGCCCGTCCAAATGCCTAACAGCTACTCTCTCATGGGTTCTCCCTCGTCCCTTCCATCCTCTGCCAAATTGGGAACCTGTGCAAACCAGGAGGATAAAGGGCCTGTCTCTCCAAGTTGGGAGATTGATAGTAAGGCAGTTGGAAAGTCAAACTGGAGCACCAGGAGAGGGACTATTCGTTGAGTTTTAGAAACCTTTCGTATTCAAAGTGTGTCCATTCTCTAGGTTTCCTGTACATGTTATAGCTGTAGTAATATTCCCTTGAACCTGGAGAGTTGGGACCCATGGAATGGGGGCCATGCATTATTGCTTGAAAGGGTCTGCATTTGCTCACCCTATCTCACCAATCCTCTCAGTCCCAAGTGTCCAGCCTTATGCCACATCCAGCTGTCATTGTAGACAGGGTCTTTCCAGGTTTCCTCAGACACCGTGAAGGAATTGTAAAGAATTTCCCTGTTTTTTGGTTTTGCTTTTGAAATTCCTTTTTATAGTGGGTTTGAGCTGATTCTCGCTGCCATGTTTATGCCACTCTAGACACACTTGATTCCCTTATGGAGACATATCAATACATAGGTTTTAAGATTCTTACTAGTCAGATATATTCCTCTGTGGGAAATATGGGGTTTTGAGTCTCTTTCACTGAGGAAGGTATAGGTCTTGTCTATTCCAAATTTGGTTTTTGAAACGGTCCCTGTGCTTATATCAAACTCTGGTTTTATGCATCACCCCACCTCTCCTTCCCCTTTATGCAGGCATAAGGGTGTTTTCTAAATGTGAGACTCTGTTCTCTTTCCTAACTCAGTTCACGTGTAGCCATGTTTACAGGATCTTCATAAGTGATATCTTATGATAAGTTTCTTTTTCTGTGTGACTTATTTCACTTAGAATCATCGTACCTGAATCCACTCACTTTGCTGCTACTGGTCTTATGACATTGATTTCATGGCTGAGGGATATTCCATCGTACGTAAGTACCACAATGTTTTGAACCATTTTTATATTTCCTGGGATATTTAAGGTGTACCCAAGTTGAGGTTCTTGTAGTCAGTGCAGCCCTAAATTTGGAGGTGGCTCTTTCTTATTGATTTTCAGTTTTCCCAAGGTATATTCCCTAGACTGGAAGTGGCCTTGGCTCTGTAGCTCTGTTGTTTACTTGTTTTAGGGAACACAATGCACTCCTCCAGTGAGGCAGTTGGCAATTTACATCCCGCCCATCAGCATAACAAGGCTCCCAGTTCTCCAGGGCGTGTCTTGCCTTTCTGGTTTTTACACATTTTGTGGATGTTTCTTTTGACCGGTGGGAAGTGATACTTCTTTGTAGTGCAGATTTGCATTGCCCGCTTGCTTGCTTGGCCAAAAAGGGCGTATGCGTTTTCTCCTGAATATATTCAGGAGAAAACGCATACGCCCTTTTTGGCCAAGTGCACCATTGTCCAAGTTGTGCCCCTCTTCCTGTGCTTTACAGGCGATTCCAAGGTACCTCTTGAAATCTGTTTCTTGCTATTTTGCCTCGCTTTCAAGTCCGCCTCGTTGACTTCCCTCAACAGATTTTTGGACGATAGTTGTCCTTTATCACTCTGCCAGTTTGTGAATTGCTGTGCCCCTGAGCTCCATTTCTCAACTCGTTTTTTGTGAGCTGAACGCAAGTCCAAAATTTTGGATCATGTCCTATACTGGTTCCCGGTGGGTGGCTGAGACTTTGGTTAATTCTTCTTCCTGCCGGGAAATTAGAGTGACATGTGCCCGTCCAAATGCCTAACAGCTACTCTCTCATGGGTTCTCCCTCGTCCCTTCCATCCTCTGCCAAATTGGGAACCTGTGCAAACCAGGAGGTTAAAGGGCCTGTCTCTCCAAGATGGGAGATTGATAGTAAGGCAGTTGGAAAGTCAAACTGGAGCACCAGGAGAGGGACTATTCATTGAGTTTTAGAAACCTTTCGTATTCACAGTGTGTCCATTCTCTAGGTTTCCTGTACATGTTATAGCTGTAGTAATATTCCCTTGAACCTGGAGAGTTGGGACCCATGGAATGGGGGCCATGCATTATTGCTTGAAAGGGTCTGCATTTGCTCACCCAATCTCACCAATCCTCTCAGTCCCAAGTGTCCAGCCTTATGCCACATCCAGCTGTCATTGTAGACAGGGTCTTTCCAGGTTTCCTCAGACACCCTGAAGGAATTGTAAAGAATTTCCCTGTTTTTTGGTTTTGCTTTTGAAATTCCTTTTTATAGTGGGTTTGAGCTGATTCTCGCTGCCATGTTTATGCCACTCTAGACACACTTGATTCCCTTATGGAGTCATATCAATACATAGGTTTTAAGATTCTTACTAGTCAGATATATTCCTCTGCGGGAAATATGGGGTTTTGAGTCTCTTTCACTGAGGAAGGTGTAGGTCTTGTCTATTCCAAAGTTGGTTTTTGGAACGGTCCCTGTGCTTATATCAAACTCTGGTTTTATGCATCACCCCACCTCTCCTTCCCCTTTATGCAGGCATAAGAGTGTTTTCTAAATGTGAGACTCTGTTCTCTTTCCTAACTCAGTTCACGTGTAGCCATGTTTACAGGATCTTCATAAGTGATATCTTATGATAAGTTTCTTTTTCTGTGTGACTTATTTCACTTAGAATCATCGTACATGAATCCACTCACTTTGCTGCTACTGGTCTTATGACATTGATTTCATGGCTGAGGGATATTCCATCGTACGTAAGTACCACAATGTTTTGAACCATTTTTATATTTCCTGGGATATTTAAGGTGTACCCAAGTTGAGGTTCTTGTAGCCAGTGCAGCCCTAAATTTGGAGGTGGCTCTTTCTTATTGATTTTCAGTTTTCCCCAGGTATATTCCCTAGACTGGAAGTGGCCTTGGCTCTGTAGCTCTGTTGTTTACTTGTTTTAGGGAACACAATGCACTCCTCCAGTGAGGCAGTTGGCAATTTACATCCCGCCCATCAGCATAACAAGGCTCCCTGTTCTCCAGGGCCTGTCTTGCCTTTCTGGTTTTTACACATTTTGTGGATGTCCCTTTTGACCAGTGGGAAGTCATACTTCTTTGTAGTGCAGATTTGCATTGCCCGCTTGCTTGCTTGGCCAAAAAGGGCGTATGCGTTTTCTCCTGAATATATTCAGGAGAAAACGCATACGCCCTTTTTGGCCAAGTGCACCATTGTCCAAGTTGTGCCCCTCTTCCTGTGCTTTACAGGTGATTCCAACGTACCTCTTGAAATCTGTTTCCTGCTATTTTGCCTCACTTTCAAGTCCGCCTCGTTGACTTCCCTCAACAGATTTTTGGACGATAGTTGTCCTTTATCACTCTGCCAGTTTGTGAATTGCTGTGCCCCTGAGCTCCATTTCTCAACTCGTTTTTTGTGAGCTGAACGCAAGTCCAAAATTTTGGATCCTGTCCTATACTTGTTCCCGGTGTGTGGCTGAGACTTTGGTTAATTCTTCTTCCTGCCGGGAAATTAGAGTGACATGTGCCCGTCCAAATGCCTAACAGCTACTCTCTCATGGGTTCTCCCTCGTCCCTTCCATCCTCTGCCAAATTGGGAACCTGTGCAAACCAGGAGGTTAAAGGGCCTGTCTCTCCAAGTTGGGAGATTGATAGTAAGGCAGTTGGAAAGTCAAACTGGAGCACCAGGAGAGGGACTATTCGTTGAGTTTTAGAAACCTTTCGTATTCACAGTGTGTCCATTCTCTAGGTTTCCTGTACATGTTATAGCTGTAGTAATATTCCCTTGAACCTGGAGAGTTGGGACCCATGGAATGGGGGCCATGCATTATTGCTTGAAAGGGTCTGCATTTGCTCACCCAATCTCACCAATCCTCTCAGTCCCAAGTGTCCAGCCTTATGGCACATCCAGCTGTCATTGTAGATAGGGTCTTTCCAGGTTTCCTCAGACACCCTGAAGGAATTGTAAAGAATTTCCCTGTTTTTTGGTTTTGCTTTTGAAATTCCTTTTTATAGTGGGTTTGAGCTGATTCTCGCTGCCATGTTTATGCCACTCTAGACACACTTGATTCCCTTATGGAGACATATCAATACATAGGTTTTAAGGTTCTTACTAGTCAGATATATTCCTCTGTGGGAAATATGGGGTTTTGAGTCTCTTTCACTGAGGAAGGTGTCGGTCTTGTCAATTCCAAAGTTGGTTTTTGAAACGGTTCCTGTGCTTATATCAAACTCTGGTTTTATGCATCACGCCACCTCTCCTTCCCCTTTATGCGGGCATAAGAGTTTTTTCTAAATGTGAGACTCTGTTCTCTTTCCTAACTCAGTTCACGTGTAGCCATGTTTACAGGATCTTCATAAGTGATATCTTATGATAAGTTTATTTTTCTGTGTGACTTATTTCACTTAGAATCATCGTACCTGAATCCACTCACTTTGCTGCTACTGGTCTTATGACATTGATTTCATGGCTGAGGGATATTCCATCGTACGTAAGTACCACAATGTTTTGAACCATTTTTATATTTCCTGGGATATTTAAGGTGTACCCAAGTTGGGGTTCTTGTAGTCAGTGCAGCCCTAAATTTGGAGGTGGCTCTTTCTTATTGATTTTCAGTTTTCCCAAGGTATATTCCCTAGACTGGAAGTGGCCTTGGCTCTGTAGCTCTGTTGTTTACTTGTTTTAGGGAACACAATGCACTCCTCCAGTGAGGCAGTTGGCAATTTACATCCCGCCCATCAGCATAACAAGGCTCCCAGTTCTCCAGGGCGTGTCTTGCCTTTCTGGTTTTTACACATTTTGTGGATGTCCCTTTTGACTGGTGGGAAGTGATACTTCTTTGTAGTGCAGATTTGCATTGCCCGCTTGCTTGCTTGGCCAAAAAGGGCGTATGCGTTTTCTCCTGAATATATTCAGGAGAAAACGCATACGCCCTTTTTGGCCAAGTGCACCATTGTCCAAGTTGTGCCCCTCTTCCTGTGCTTTACAGGCGATTCCAAGGTACCTCTTGAAATCTGTTTCTTGCTATTTTGCCTCGCTTTCAAGTCCGCCTCGTTGACTTCCCTCAACAGATTTTTGGACGATAGTTGTCCTTTATCACTCTGCCAGTTTGTGAATTGCTGTGCCCCTGAGCTCCATTTCTCAACTCGTTTTTTGTGAGCTGAACGCAAGTCCAAAATTTTGGATCATGTGCTATACTGGTTCCCGGTGGGTGGCTGAGACTTTGGTTAATTCTTCTTCCTGCCGGGAAATTAGAGTGACATGTTCCCGTCCAAATGCCTAACAGCTACTCTCTCATGGGTTCTCCCTCGTCCCTTCCATCCTCTGCCAAATTGGGAACCTGTGCAAACCAGGAGGTTAAAGGGCCTGTCTCTCCAAGATGGGAGATTGATAGTAAGGCAGTTGGAAAGTCAAACTGGAGCACCAGGAGAGGGACTATTCATTGAGTTTTAGAAACCTTTCGTATTCACAGTGTGTCCATTCTCTAGGTTTCCTGTACATGTTATAGCTGTAGTAATATTCCCTTGAACCTGGAGAGTTGGGACCCATGGAATGGGGGCCATGCATTATTGCTTGAAAGGGTCTGCATTTGCTCACCCAATCTCACCAATCCTCTCAGTCCCAAGTGTCCAGCCTTATGCCACATCCAGCTGTCATTGTAGACAGGGTCTTTCCAGGTTTCCTCAGACACCCTGAAGGAATTGTAAAGAATTTCCCTGTTTTTTGGTTTTGCTTTTGAAATTCCTTTTTATAGTGGGTTTGAGCTGATTCTCGCTGCCATGTTTATGCCACTCTAGACACACTTGATTCCCTTATGGAGTCATATCAATACATAGGTTTTAAGATTCTTACTAGTCAGATATATTCCTCTGCGGGAAATATGGGGTTTTGAGTCTCTTTCACTGAGGAAGGTGTAGGTCTTGTCTATTCCAAAGTTGGTTTTTGGAACGGTCCCTGTGCTTATATCAAACTCTGGTTTTATGCATCACCCCACCTCTCCTTCCCCTTTATGCAGGCATAAGAGTGTTTTCTAAATGTGAGACTCTGTTCTCTTTCCTAACTCAGTTCACGTGTAGCCATGTTTACAGGATCTTCATAAGTGATATCTTATGATAAGTTTCTTTTTCTGTGTGACTTATTTCACTTAGAATCATCGTACATGAATCCACTCACTTTGCTGCTACTGGTCTTATGACATTGATTTCATGGCTGAGGGATATTCCATCGTACGTAAGTACCACAATGTTTTGAACCATTTTTATATTTCCTGGGATATTTAAGGTGTACCCAAGTTGAGGTTCTTGTAGCCAGTGCAGCCCTAAATTTGGAGGTGGCTCTTTCTTATTGATTTTCAGTTTTCCCCAGGTATATTCCCTAGACTGGAAGTGGCCTTGGCTCTGTAGCTCTGTTGTTTACTTGTTTTAGGGAACACAATGCACTCCTCCAGTGAGGCAGTTGGCAATTTACATCCCGCCCATCAGCATAACAAGGCTCCCTGTTCTCCAGGGCCTGTCTTGCCTTTCTGGTTTTTACACATTTTGTGGATGTCCCTTTTGACCAGTGGGAAGTCATACTTCTTTGTAGTGCAGATTTGCATTGCCCGCTTGCTTGCTTGGCCAAAAAGGGCATATGCGTTTTCTCCTGAATATATTCAGGAGAAAACGCATACGCCCTTTTTGGCCAAGTGCACCATTGTCCAAGTTGTGCCCCTCTTCCTGTGCTTTACAGGTGATTCCAACGTACCTCTTGAAATCTGTTTCCTGCTATTTTGCCTCACTTTCAAGTCCGCCTCGTTGACTTCCCTCAACAGATTTTTGGACGATAGTTGTCCTTTATCACTCTGCCAGTTTGTGAATTGCTGTGCCCCTGAGCTCCATTTCTCAACTCGTTTTTTGTGAGCTGAACGCAAGTCCAAAATTTTGGATCCTGTCCTATACTTGTTCCCGGTGTGTGGCTGAGACTTTGGTTAATTCTTCTTCCTGCCGGGAAATTAGAGTGACATGTGCCCGTCCAAATGCCTAACAGCTACTCTCTCATGGGTTCTCCCTCGTCCCTTCCATCCTCTGCCAAATTGGGAACCTGTGCAAACCAGGAGGTTAAAGGGCCTGTCTCTCCAAGTTGGGAGATTGATTGTAAGGCAGTTGGAAAGTCAAACTGGAGCACCAGGAGAGGGACTATTCGTTGAGTTTTAGAAACCTTTCGTATTCACAGTGTGTCCATTCTCTAGGTTTCCTGTACATGTTATAGCTGTAGTAATATTCCCTTGAACCTGGAGAGTTGGGACCCATGGAATGGGGGCCATGCATTATTGCTTGAAAGGGTCTGCATTTGCTCACCCAATCTCACCAATCCTCTCAGTCCCAAGTGTCCAGCCTTATGCCACATCCAGCTGTCATTGTAGATAGGGTCTTTCCAGGTTTCCTCAGACACCCTGAAGGAATTGTAAAGAATTTCCCTGTTTTTTGGTTTTGCTTTTGAAATTCCTTTTTATAGTGGGTTTGAGCTGATTCTCGCTGCCATGTTTATGCCACTCTAGACACACTTGATTCCCTTATGGAGACATATCAATACATAGGTTTTAAGGTTCTTACTAGTCAGATATATTCCTCTGTGGGAAATATGGGGTTTTGAGTCTCTTTCACTGAGGAAGGTGTCGGTCTTGTCAATTCCAAAGTTGGTTTTTGAAACGGTTCCTGTGCTTATATCAAACTCTGGTTTTATGCATCACGCCACCTCTCCTTCCCCTTTATGCGGGCATAAGAGTTTTTTCTAAATGTGAGACTCTGTTCTCTTTCCTAACTCAGTTCACGTGTAGCCATGTTTACAGGATCTTCATAAGTGATATCTTATGATAAGTTTATTTTTCTGTGTGACTTATTTCACTTAGAATCATCGTACCTGAATCCACTCACTTTGCTGCTACTGGTCTTATGACATTGATTTCATGGCTGAGGGATATTCCATCGTACGTAAGTACCACAATGTTTTGAACCATTTTTATATTTCCTGGGATATTTAAGGTGTACCCAAGTTGGGGTTCTTGTAGTCAGTGCAGCCCTAAATTTGGAGGTGGCTCTTTCTTATTGATTTTCAGTTTTCCCAAGGTATATTCCCTAGACTGGAAGTGGCCTTGGCTCTGTAGCTCTGTTGTTTACTTGTTTTAGGGAACACAATGCACTCCTCCAGTGAGGCAGTTGGCAATTTACATCCCGCCCATCAGCATAACAAGGCTCCCAGTTCTCTAGGGCCTGTCTTGCCTTTCTGGTTTTTACACATTTTGTGGATGTCCCTTTTGACCGGTGGGAAGTGATACTTCTTTGTAGTGCAGATTTGCATTGCCCGCTTGCTTGCTTGGCCAAAAAGGGCGTATGCGTTTTCTCCTGAATATATTCAGGAGAAAACGCATACGCCCTTTTTGGCCAAGTGCACCATTGTCCAAGTTGTGCCCCTCTTCCTGTGCTTTACAGGCGATTCCAACGTACCTCTTGAAATCTGTTTCCTGCTATTTTGCCTCACTTTCAAGTCCGCCTCGTTGACTTCCCTCAACAGATTTTTGGACGATAGTTGTCCTTTATCACTCTGCCAGTTTGTGAATTGCTGTGCCCCTGAGCTCCATTTCTCAACTCGTTTTTTGTGAGCTGAACGCAAGTCCAAAATTTTGGATCATGTCCTATACTGGTTCCCGGTGGGTGGCTGAGACTTTGGTTAATTCTCCTTCCTGCCGGGAAATTAGAGTGACATGTGCCCGTCCAAATGCCTAACAGCTACTCTCTCATGGGTTCTCCCTCGTCCCTTCCATCCTCTGCCAAATTGGGAACCTGTGCAAACCAGGAGGTTAAAGGGCCTGTCTCTCCAAGTTGGGAGATTGATAGTAAGGCAGTTGGAAAGTCAAACTGGAGCACCAGGAGAGGGACTATTCGTTGAGTTTTAGAAATCTTTCGTATTCACAGTGTGTCCATTCTCTAGGTTTCCTGTACATGTTATAGCTGTAGTAATATTCCCTTGAACCTGGAGAGTTGGGACCCATAGAATGGGGGCCATGCATTATTGCTTGAAAGGGTCTGCATTTGCTCACCCAATCTCACCAATCCTCTCAGTCCCAAGTGTCCAGCCTTATGCCACATCCAGCTGTCATTGTAGATAGGGTCTTTCCAGGTTTCCTCAGACACCCTGAAGGAATTGTAAAGAATTTCCCTGTTTTTTGGTTTTGCTTTTGAAATTCCTTTTTATAGTGGGTTTGAGCTGATTCTCGCTGCCATGTTTATGCCACTCTAGACACACTTGATTCCCTTATGGAGACATATCAATACATAGGTTTTAAGATTCTTACTAGTCAGATATATTCCTCTGTGGGAAATATGGGGTTTTGAGTCTCTTTCACTGAGGAAGGTGTAGGTCTTGTCTATTCCAAAGTTGGTTTTTGAAACGGTCCCTGTGCTTATATCAAACTCTGTTTTTATGCATCACCCCACCTCTCATTCCCCTTTATGCAGGCATAAGAGTGTTTTCTAAATGTGAGACTCTGTTCTCTTTCCTAACTCAGTTCACGTGTAGCCATGTTTACAGGATCTTCATAAGTGATATCTTATGATAAGATTCTTTTTTCTGTGTGACTTATTTCACTTAGAATCATCGTACCTGAATCCACTCACTTTGCTGCTACTGGTCTTATGACATTGATTTCATGGCTGAGGGATATTCCATCGTACGTAAGTACCACAATGTTTTGAACCATTTTTATATTTCCTGGGATATTTAAGGTGTACCCAAGTTGAGGTTCTTGTAGTCAGTGCAACCCTAAATTTGGAGGTGGCTCTTTCTTATTGATTTTCAGTTTTCCCAAGGTATATTCCCTAGACTGGAAGTGGCCTTGGCTCTGTAGCTCTGTTGTTTACTTGTTTTAGGGAACACAATGCACTCCTCCAGTGAGGCAGTTGGCAATTTACATCCCGATCATCAGCATAACAAGGCTCTCTGTTCTCCAGGGCCTGTCTTGCCTTTCTGGTTTTTACACATTTTTTGGATGTCCCTTTTGACCGGTGGGAAGTGATACTTCTTTGTAGTGCAGATTTGCATTGCCCGCTTGCTTGCTTGGCCAAAAAGGGCGTATGCGTTTTCTCCTGAATATATTCAGGAGAAAACGCATACGCCCTTTTTGGCCAAGTGCACCATTGTCCAAGTTGTGCCCCTCTTCCTGTGCTTTACAGGCGATTCCAACGTACCTCTTGAAATCTGTTTCCTGCTATTTTGCCTCACTTTCAAGTCCGCCTCGTTGACTTCCCTCAACAGATTTTTGGACGATAGTTGTCCTTTATCACTCTGCCAGTTTGTGAATTGCTGTGCCCCTGAGCTCCATTTCTCAACTCGTTTTTTGTGAGCTGAACGCAAGTCCAAAATTTTGGATCCTGTCCTATACTGGTTCCCGGTGGGTGGCTGAGACTTTAGTTAATTCTTCTTCCTGCCGGGAAATTAGAGTGACATGTGCCCGTCCAAATGCCTAACAGCTACTCTCTCATGGGTTCTCCCTCGTCCCTTCCATCCTCTGCCAAATTGGGAACCTGTGCAAACCAGGAGGTTAAAGGGCCTGTCTCTCCAAGTTGGGAGATTGATAGTAAGGCAGTTGGAAAGTCAAACTGGAGCACCAGGAGAGGGACTATTCGTTGAGTTTTAGAAACCTTTCGTATTCACAGTGTGTCCATTCTCTAGGTTTCCTGTACATGTTATAGCTGTAGTAATATTCCCTTGAACCTGGAGAGTTGGGACCCATGGAATGGGGGCCATGCATTATTGCTTGAAAGGGTCTGCATTTGCTCACCCAATCTCACCAATCCTCTCAGTCCCAAGTGTCCAGCCTTATGCCACATCCAGCTGTCATTGTAGATAGGGTCTTTCCAGGTTTCCTCAGACACCCTGAAGGAATTGTAAAGAATTTCCCTGTTTTTTGGTTTTGCTTTTGAAATTCCTTTTTATAGTGGGTTTGAGCTGATTCTCGCTGCCATGTTTATGCCACTCTAGACACACTTTATTCCCTTATGGAGACATATCAATACATAGGTTTTAAGATTCTTACTAGTCAGATATATTCCTCTGTGGAAAATATGGGGTTTTGAGTCTCTTTCACTAAGGAAGGTGTCGGTCTTGTCAATTCCAAAGTTGGTTTTTGAAACGGTCCCTGTGCTTATATCAAACTCTGGTTTTCTGCATCACCCCACCTCTCCTTCCCATTTATGCAGGCATAAGAGTGTTTTCTAAATGTGAGACTCTGTTCTCTTTCCTAACTCAGTTCACGTGTAGCCATGTTTACAGGATCTTCATAAGTGATATCTTATGATAAGTTTCTTTTTCTGTGTGACTTATTTCACTTAGAATCACCGTACCTGAATCCACTCACTTTGCTGCTACTGGTCGTATGACATTGATTTCATGGCTGAGGGATATTCCATCGTACGTAAGTACCACAATGTTTTGAACCATTTTTATATTTCCTGGGATATTTAAGGTGTACCCAAGTTGAGGTTCTTGTAGTCAGTGCAGCCCAAAATTTGGAGGTGGCTCTTTCTTATTGATTTTCAGTTTTCCCAAGGTATATTCCCTAGACTGGAAGTGGCCTTGGCTCTGTAGCTCTGTTGTTTACTTGTTTTAGGGAACACAATGCACACCTCCAGTGAGGCAGTTGGCAATTTACATCCCGCCCATCAGCATAACAAGGCTCCCAGTTCTCCAGGGCGTGTCTTGCCTTTCTGGTTTTTACACATTTTGTGGATGTCCCTTTTGACCGGTGGGAAGTGATACTTCTTTGTAGTGCAGATTTGCATTGCCCGCTTGCTTGCTTGGCCAAAAAGGGCGTATGCGTTTTCTCCTGAATATATTCAAGAGAAAACGCATACGCCCTTTTTGGCCAAGTGCACCATTGTCCAAGTTGTGCCCCTCTTCCTGTGCTTTACAGGCGATTCCAACGTACCTCTTGAAATCTGTTTCCTGCTATTTTGCCTCACTTTCTAGTCCGCCTCGTTGACTTCCCTCAACAGATTTTTGGACGATAGTTGTCCTTTATCACTCTGCCAGTTTGTGAATTGCTGTGCCCCTGAGCTCCATTTCTCAACTCGTTTTTTGTGAGCTGAACGCAAGTCCAAAATTTTGGATCCTGTCCTATACTGGTTCCCGGTGGATGGCTGAGACTTTGGTTAATTCTTCTTCCTGCCGGGAAATTAGAGTGACATGTGCCCGTCCAAATGCCTAACAGCTACTCTCTCATGGGTTCTCCCTCGTCCCTTCCATCCTCTGCCAAATTGGGAACCTGTGCAAACCAGGAGTTTAAAGGGCCTGTCTCTCCAAGTTGGGAGATTGATAGTAAGGCAGTTGGAAAGTCAAACTGGAGCACCAGGAGAGGGACTATTCGTTGAGTTTTAGAAACCTTTCGTATTCACAGTGTGTCCATTCTCTAGGTTTCCTGTACATGTTATAGCTGTAGTAATATTCCCTTGAACATGGAGAGTTGGGACCCATGGAATGGGGGCCATGCATTATTTCTTGAAAGTGTCTGCATTTGCTCACCCAATCTCACCAATCCTCTCAGTCCCAGGTGTCCAGCCTTATGCCACATCCAGCTGTCATTGTAGATAGGGTCTTTCCAGGTTTCCTCAGACACCCTGAAGGAATTGTAAAGAATTTCCTGTTTTTTGGTTTTGCTTTTGAAATTCCTTTTTATAGTGGGTTTGAGCTGATTCTCGCTGCCATGTTTATGCCACTCTAGACACACTTGATTCCCTTATGGAGACATATCAATACATAGGTTTTAAGATTCTTACTAGTCAGATATATTCCTCTGTGGGAAATATGGGGTTTTGAGTCTCTTTCACTGAGGAAGGTGTCGGTCTTGTCAATTCCAAAGTTGGTTTTTGAAACGGTCCCTGTGCTTATATCAAACTCTGGTTTTATGCATCACCCCACCTCTCCTTACCCTTTATGCAGGCATAAGAGTGTTTTCTAAATGTGAGACTCTGTTCTCTTTCCTAACTCAGTTCACATGTAGCCATGTTTACAGGATCTTCATAAGTGATATCTTATGATAAGTTTCTTTTTCTGTGTGACTTATTTCACTTAGAATCATCGTACCTGAATCCACTCACTTTGCTGCTACTGGTCTTATGACATTGATTTCATGGCTGAGGGATATTCCATCGTACGTAAGTACCACAATGTTTTGAACCATTTTTATATTTCCTGGGATATTTAAGGTGTACCCAAGTTGAGGTTCTTGTAGCCAGTGCAGCCCTAAATTTGGAGGTGGCTCTTTCTTATTGATTTTCAGTTTTCCCCAGGTATATTCCCTAGACTGGAAGTGGCCTTGGCTCTGTAGCTCTGTTGTTTACTTGTTTTAGGGAACACAATGCACTCCTCCAGTGAGGCAGTTGGCAATTTACATCCCGCCCATCAGCATAACAAGGCTCCCTGTTCTCCAGGGCCTGTCTTGCCTTTCTGCTTTTTATACATTTTGTGGATGTCCCTTTTGACCGGTGGGAAGTGATACTTCTTTGTAGTGCAGATTTGCATTGCCCGCTTGCTTGCTTGGCCAAAAAGGGCGTATGCGTTTTCTCCTGAATATATTCAGGAGAAAACGCATACGCCCTTTTTGGCCAAGTGCACCATTGTCCAAGTTGTGCCCCTCTTCCTGTGCTTTACAGGCGATTCCAACGTACCTCTTGAAATCTGTTTCCTGCTATTTTGCCTCACTTTCAAGTCCGCCTCGTTGACTTCCCTCAACAGATTTTTGGACGATAGTTGTCCTTTATCACTCTGCCAGTTTGTGAATTGCTGTGCCCCTGAGCTCCATTTCTCAACTCGTTTTTTGTGAGCTGAACGCAAGTCCAAAATTTTGGATCATGTCCTATACTGGTTCCCGGTGGGTGGCTGAGACTTTGGTTAATTCTTCTTCCTGCCGGGAAATTAGAGTGACATGTGCCCGTCCAAATGCCTAACAGCTACTCTCTCATGGGTTCTCCCTCGTCCCTTCCATCCTCTGCCAAATTGGGAACCTGTGCAAACCAGGAGGTTAAAGGGCCTGTCTCTCCAAGTTGGGAGATTGATAGTAAGGCAGTTGGAAAGTCAAACTGGAGCACCAGGAGAGGGACTATTCGTTGAGTTTTAGAAAGCTTTCGTATTCACAGTGTGTCCATTCTCTAGGTTTCCTGTACATGTTATAGCTGTAGTAATATTACCTTGAACCTGGAGAGTTGGGACCCATGGAATGGGGGCCATGCATTATTGCTTGAAAGGGTCTGCATTTGCTCACCCAATCTCACCAATCCTCTCAGTCCCATGTGTCCAGCCTTATGCCACATCCAGCTGTCATTGTAGATAGGGTCTTTCCAGGTTTCCTCAGACACCCTGAAGGAATTGTAAAGAATTTCCCTGTTTTTTGGTTTTGCTTTTGAAATTCCTTTTTTATAGTGGGTTTGAGCTGATTCTCGCTGCCATGTTTATGCCACTCTAGACACACTTGATTCCCTTATGGAGACATATCAATACATAGGTTTTAAGATTCTTACTAGTCAGATATATTCCTCTGTGGAAAATATGGGGTTTTGAGTCTCTTTCACTAAGGAAGGTGTCGGTCTTGTCAATTCCAAAGTTGGTTTTTGAAACGGTCCCTGTGCTTATATCAAACTCTGGTTTTCTGCATCACCCCACCTCTCCTTCCCATTTATGCAGGCATAAGAGTGTTTTCTAAATGTGAGACTCTGTTCTCTTTCCTAACTCAGTTCACGTGTAGCCATGTTTACAGGATCTTCATAAGTGATATCTTATGATAAGTTTCTTTTTCTGTGTGACTTATTTCACTTAGAATCACCGTACCTGAATCCACTCACTTTGCTGCTACTGGTCGTATGACATTGATTTCATGGCTGAGGGATATTCCATCGTACGTAAGTACCACAATGTTTTGAACCATTTTTATATTTCCTAGGATATTTAAGGTGTACCCAAGTTGAGGTTCTTGTAGTCAGTGCAGCCCAAAATTTGGAGGTGGCTCTTTCTTATTGATTTTCAGTTTTCCCAAGGTATATTCCCTAGACTGGAAGTGGCCTTGGCTCTGTAGCTCTGTTGTTTACTTGTTTTAGGGAACACAATGCACACCTCCAGTGAGGCAGTTGGCAATTTACATCCCGCCCATCAGCATAACAAGGCTCCCAGTTCTCCAGGGCGTGTCTTGCCTTTCTGGTTTTTACACATTTTGTGGATGTCCCTTTTGACCGGTGGGAAGTGATACTTCTTTGTAGTGCAGATTTGCATTGCCCGCTTGCTTGCTTGGCCAAAAAGGGCGTATGCGTTTTCTCCTGAATATATTCAAGAGAAAACGCATACGCCCTTTTTGGCCAAGTGCACCATTGTCCAAGTTGTGCCCCTCTTCCTGTGCTTTACAGGCGATTCCAACGTACCTCTTGAAATCTGTTTCCTGCTATTTTGCCTCACTTTCAAGTCCGCCTCGTTGACTTCCCTCAACAGATTTTTGGACGATAGTTGTCCTTTATCACTCTGCCAGTTTGTGAATTGCTGTGCCCCTGAGCTCCATTTCTCAACTCGTTTTTTGTGAGCTGAACGCAAGTCCAAAATTTTGGATCCTGTCCTATACTGGTTCCCGGTGGGTGGCTGAGACTTTGGTTAATTCTTCTTCCTGCCGGGAAATTAGAGTGACATGTGCCCGTCCAAATGCCTAACAGCTACTCTCTCATGGGTTCTCCCTCGTCCCTTCCATTCTCTGCCAAATTGGGAACCTGTGCAAACCAGGAGTTTAAAGGGCCTGTCTCTCCAAGTTGGGAGATTGATAGTAAGGCAGTTGGAAAGTCAAACTGGAGCACAAGGAGAGGGACTATTCGTTGAGTTTTAGAAACCTTTCGTATTCACAGTGTGTCCATTCTCTAGGTTTCCTGTACATGTTATAGCTGTAGTAATATTCCCTTGAACATGGAGAGTTGGGACCCATGGAATGGGGGCCATGCATTATTTCTTGAAAGTGTCTGCATTTGCTCACCCAATCTCACCAATCCTCTCAGTCCCAGGTGTCCAGCCTTATGCCACATCCAGCTGTCATTGTAGATAGGGTCTTTCCAGGTTTCCTCAGACACCCTGAAGGAATTGTAAAGAATTTCCCTGTTTTTTGGTTTTGCTTTTGAAATTCCTTTTTATAGTGGGTTTGAGCTGATTCTCGCTGCCATGTTTATGCCACTCTAGACACACTTGATTCCCTTATGGAGACATATCAATACATAGGTTTTAAGATTCTTACTAGTCAGATATATTCCTCTGTGGGAAATATGGGGTTTTGAGTCTCTTTCACTGAGGAAGGTGTCGGTCTTGTCAATTCCAAAGTTGGTTTTTGAAACGGTCCCTGTGCTTATATCAAACTCTGGTTTTATGCATCACCCCACCTCTCCTTCCTCTTTATGCAGGCATAAGAGTGTTTTCTAAATGTGAGACTCTGTTCTCTTTCCTAACTCAGTTCACATGTAGCCATGTTTACAGGATCTTCATAAGTGATATCTTATGATAAGTTTCTTTTTCTGTGTGACTTATTTCACTTAGAATCATCGTACCTGAATCCACTCACTTTGCTGCTACTGGTCGTATGACATTGATTTCATGGCTGAGGGATATTCCATCGTACGTAAGTACCACAATGTTTTGAACCATTTTTATATTTCCTGGTATATTTAAGGTGTACCCAAGTTGAGGTTCTTGTAGTCAGTGCAGCCCAAAATTTGGAGGTGGCTCTTTCTTATTGATTTTCAGTTTTCCCAAGGTATATTCCCTAGACTGGAAGTGGCCTTGGCTCTGTAGCTCTGTTGTTTACTTGTTTTAGGGAACACAATGCACACCTCCAGTGAGGCAGTTGGCAATTTACATCCCGCCCATCAGCATAACAAGGCTCCCAGTTCTCCAGGGCGTGTCTTGCCTTTCTGGTTTTTACACATTTTGTGGATGTCCCTTTTGACTGGTGGGAAGTGATACTTCTTTGTAGTGCAGATTTGCATTGCCCGCTTGCTTGCTTGGCCAAAAAGGGCGTATGCGTTTTCTCCTGAATATATTCAAGAGAAAACGCATACGCCCTTTTTGGCCAAGTGCACCATTGTCCAAGTTGTGCCCCTCTTCCTGTGCTTTACAGGCGATTCCAACGTACCTCTTGAAATCTGTTTCCTGCTATTTTGCCTCACTTTCAAGTCCGCCTCGTTGACTTCCCTCAACAGATTTTTGGACGATAGTTGTCCTTTATCACTCTGCCAGTTTGTGAATTGCTGTGCCCCTGAGCTCCATTTCTCAACTCGTTTTTTGTGAGCTGAACGCAAGTCCAAAATTTTGGATCCTGTCCTATACTGGTTCCCGGTGGGTGGCTGAGACTTTGGTTAATTCTTCTTCCTGCCGGGAAATTAGAGTGACATGTGCCCGTCCAAATGCCTAACAGCTACTCTCTCATGGGTTCTCCCTCGTCCCTTCAATCCTCTGCCAAATTGGGAACCTGTGCAAACCAGGAGTTTAAAGGGCCTGTCTCTCCAAGTTGTGAGATTGATAGTAAGGCAGTTGGAAAGTCAAACTGGAGCACCAGGAGAGGGACTATTCGTTGAGTTTTAGAAACCTTTCGTATTCACAGTGTGTCCATTCTCTAGGTTTCCTGTACATGTTATAGCTGTAGTAATATTCCCTTGAACATGGAGAGTTGGGACCCATGGAATGGGGGCCATGCATTATTTCTTGAAAGTGTCTGCATTTGCTCACCCAATCTCACCAATCCTCTCAGTCCCAGGTATCCAGCCTTATGCCACATCCAGCTGTCATTGTAGATAGGGTCTTTCCAGGTTTCCTCAGACACCCTGAAGGAATTGTAAAGAATTTCCCTGTTTTTTGGTTTTGCTTTTGAAATTCCTTTTTATAGTGGGTTTGAGCTGATTCTCGCTGCCATGTTTATTCCACTCTAGACACACTTGATTCCCTTATGGAGACATATCAATACATAGGTTTTAAGATTCTTACTAGTCAGATATATTCCTCTGTGGGAAATATGGGGTTTTGAGTCTCTTTCACTGAGGAAGGTGTCGGTCTTGTCAATTCCAAAGTTGGTTTTTGAAACGGTCCCTGTGCTTATATCAAACTCTGGTTTTATGCATCACCCCACCTCTCCTTACCCTTTATGCAGGCATAAGAGTGTTTTCTAAATGTGAGACTCTGTTCTCTTTCCTAACTCAGTTCACATGTAGCCATGTTTACAGGATCTTCATAAGTGATATCTTATGATAAGTTTCTTTTTCTGTGTGACTTATTTCACTTAGAATCACCGTACCTGAATCCACTCACTTTGCTGCTACTGGTCTTATGACATTGATTTCATGGCTGAGGGATATTCCATCGTACGTAAGTACCACAATGTTTTGAACCATTTTTATATTTCCTGGGATATTTAAGGTGTACCCAAGTTGAGGTTCTTGTAGCCAGTGCAGCCCTAAATTTGGAGGTGGCTCTTTCTTATTGAATTTCAATTTTCCCCAGGTATATTCCCTAGACTGGAAGTGGCCTTGGCTCTGTAGCTCTGTTGTTTACTTGTTTGAGGGAACACAATGCACTCCTCCAGTGAGGCAGTTGGCAATTTACATCCCGCCCATCAGCATAACAAGGCTCCCTGTTCTCCAGGGCCTGTCTTGCCTTTCTGCTTTTTACACATTTTGTGGATGTCCCTTTTGACCGGTGGGAAGTGATACTTCTTTGTAGTGCAGATTTGCATTGCCCGATTGCTTGCTTGGCCAAAAAGGGCGTATGCGTTTTCTCCTGAATATATTCAGGAGAAAACGCATACGCCCTTTTTGGCCAAGTGCACCATTGTCCAAGTTGTGCCCCTCTTCCTGTGCTTTACAGGCGATTCCAACGTACCTCTTGAAATCTGTTTCCTGCTATTTTGCCTCACTTTCAAGTCCGCCTCGTTGACTTCCCTCAACAGATTTTTGGACGATAGTTGTCCTTTATCACTCTGCCAGTTTGTGAATTGCTGTGCCCCTGAGCTCCATTTCTCAACTCGTTTTTTGTGAGCTGAACGCAAGTCCAAAATTTTGGATCATGTCCTATACTGGTCCCCGGTGGGTGGCTGAGACTTTGGTTAATTCTTCTTCCTGCCGGGAAATTAGAGTGACATGTGCCCGTCCAAATGCCTAACAGCTACTCTCTCATGGGTTCTCCCTCGTCCCTTCCATCCTCTGCCAAATTGGGAACCTGTGCAAACCAGGAGGTTAAAAGGCCTGTCTCTCCAAGTTGGGAGATTGATAGTAAGGCAGTTGGAAAGTCAAACTGGAGCACCAGGAGAGGGACTATTCGTTGAGTTTTAGAAACCTTTCGTATTCACAGTGTGTCCATTCTCTAGGTTTCCTGTACATGTTATAGCTGTAGTAATATTCCCTTGAACATGGAGAGTTGGGAACCATGGAATGGGGGCCATGCATTATTGCTTGAAAGGGTCTGCATTTGCTCACCCAATCTCACCAATCCTCTCAGTCCCAAGTGTCCAGCCTTATGCCACATCCAGCTGTCATTGTAGACAGGGTCTTTACAGGTTTCCTCAGACACCCTGAAGGAATTGTAAAGAATATCTCTGTTTTTTGGTTTTGCTTTTGAAATTCCTTTTTATAGTGGGTTTGAGCTGATTCTCGCTGCCATGTTTATGCCACTCTAGACACACTTGATTCCCTTATGGAGACATATCAATACATAGGTTTTAAGATTCTTACTAGTCAGATATATTCCTCTGTGGGAAATATGGGGTTTTGAGTCTCTTTCACTGAGGAAGGTGTCGGTCTTGTCAATTCCAAAGTTGGTTTTTGAAACGGTCCCTGTGCCTATATCAAACTCTGGTTTTCTGCATCACCCCACCTCTCCTTCCCCTTTATGCAGGCATAAGAGTGTTTTCTAAATGTGAGACTCTGTTCTCTTTCCTAACTCAGTTCACGTGTAGCCATGTTTACAGGATCTTCATAAGTGATATCTTATGATAAGTTTCTTTTTCTGTGTGACTTATTTCACTTAGAATCATCGTACCTGAATCCACTCACTTTGTTGCTACTGGTCTTATGACATTGATTTCATGGCTGAGGGATATTCCATCGTACGTAAGTACCACAATGTTTTGAACCATTTTTATATTTCCTGGGATATTTAAGGTGTACCCAAGTTGAGGTTCTTGTAGTCAGTGCAGCCCTAAATTTGGAGGTGGCTCTTTCTTATTGATTTTCAGTTTTCCCAAGGAATATTCCCTAGACTGGAAGTGGCCTTGGCTCTGTAGCTCTGTTGTTTACTTGTTTTAGGGAACACAATGCACACCTCCAGTGAGGCAGTTGGCAATTTACATCCCGCCCATCAGCATAACAAGGCTCCCAGTTCTCCAGGGCGTGTCTTGCCTTTCTGGTTTTTACACATTTTGTGGATGTCCCTTTTGACCGGTGGGAAGTGATACTTCTTTGTAGTGCAGATTTGCATTGCCCGCTTGCTTGCTTGGCCAAAATGGGCGTATGTGTTTTCTCCTGAATATATTCAGGAGAAAACGCATACGCCCTTTTTGGCCAAGTGCACCATTGTCCAAGTTGTGCCCCTCTTCCTGTGCTTTACAGGCGATTCCAACGTACCTCTTGAAATCTGTTTCCTGCTATTTTGCCTCACTTTCAAGTCCGCCTCGTTGACTTCCCTCAACAGATTTTTGGACGATAGTTGTCCTTTATCACTCTGCCAGTTTGTGAATTGCTGTGCCCCTGAGCTCCATTTCTCAACTCGTTTTTTGTGAGCTGAACGCAAGTCCAAAATTTTGGATCATGTCCTATACTGGTTCCCGGTGGGTGGCTGAGACTTTGGTTAATTCTTCTTCCTGCCAGGAAATTAGAGTGACATGTGCCCGTCCAAATGCCTAACAGCTACTCTCTCATGGGTTCTCCCTCGTCCCTTCCATCCTCTGGCAAATTGGGAACCTGTGCAAACCAGGAGGTTAAAGGGCCTGTCTGTCCAAGTTGGGAGATGGATAGTAAGGCAGTTGGAAAGTCAAACTGGAGCACCAGGAGAGGGACTATTCGTTGAGTTTTAGAAACCTTTCGTATTCACAGTGTGTCCATTCTCTAGGTTTCCTGTACATGTTATAGCTGTAGTAATATTCCCTTGAACATGGAGAGTTGGGACCCATGGAATGGGGGCCATGCATTATTGCTTGAAAGGGTCTGCATTTGCTCACCCAATCTCACCAATCCTCTCAGTCCCAAGTGTCCAGCCTTATGCCACATCCAGCTGTCATTGTAGATAGGGTCTTTCCAGGTTTCCTCAGACACCCTGAAGGAATTGTAAAGAATTTCCCTGTTTTTTGGTTTTGCTTTTGAAATTCCTTTTTATAGTGGGTTTGAGCTGATTCTCGCTGCCATGTTTATGCCACTCTAGACACACTTGATTCCCTTATGGAGACATATCAATACATAGGTTTTAAGATTCTTACTAGTCAGATATATTCCTCTGTGGGAAATATGGGGTTTTGAGTCTCTTTCACTGAGGAAGGTGTAGGTCTTGTCTATTCCAAAGTTGGTTTTTGAAACGGTCCCTGTGCTTATATCAAACTCTGGTTTTATGCATCACCCCACCTCTCCTTCCCCTTTATGCAGGCATAAGAGTGTTTTCTAAATGTGAGACTCTGTTCTCTTTCCTAACTCAGTTCACGTGTAGCCATGTTTAAGGATCTTCATAAGTGATATCTTATGATAAGTTTCTTTTTCTGTGTGACTTATTTCACTTAGAATCATCGTACCTGAATCCACTCACTTTGTTGCTACTGGTCTTATGACATTGATTTCATGGCTGAGGGATATTCCATCGTACGTAAGTACCACAATGTTTTGAACCATTTTTATATTTCCTGGGATATTTAAGGTGTACCCAAGTTGAGGTTCTTGTAGTCAGTGCAGCCCTAAATTTGGAGGTGGCTCTTTCTTATTGATTTTCAGTTTTCCCAAGGTATATTCCCTAGACTGGAAGTGGCCTTGGCTCTGTAGCCCTGTTGTTTACTTGTTTTAGGGAACACAATGCACTCCTCCAGTGAGGCAGTTGGCAATTTACATCCCGCCCATCAGCATAACAAGGCTCCCTGTTCTCCAGGTCCTGTCTTGCCTTTCTGGTTTTTACACATTTTGTGGATGTCCCTTTTGACCGGTGGGAAGTGATACTTCTTTGTAGTGCAGATTTGCATTGCCCGCTTGCTTGCTTGGCCAAAAAGGGCGTATGCCTTTTCTACTGAATATATTCAGGAGAAAACGCATACGCCCTTTTTGGCCAAGTGCACCATTGTCCAAGTTGTGCCCCTCTTCCTGTGCTTTACAGGCGATTCCAACGTACCTCTTGAAATCTGTTTCCTGCTATTTTGCGTCGCTTTCAAGTCCGCCTCGTTGACTTCCCTCAACAGATTTTTGGACGATAGTTGTCCTTTATCACTCTGCCAGTTTGTGAATTGCTGTGCCCCTGAGCTCCATTTCTCAACTCGTTTTTTGTGAGCTGAACGCAAGTCCAAAATTTTGGATCATGTCCTATACTGGTTCCCGGTGGGTGGCTGAGACTTTGGTTAATTCTTCTTCCTGCCGGGAAATTAGAGTGACATGTGCCCGTCCAAATGCCTAACAGCTACTCTCTCATGGGTTCTCCCTCGTCCCTTCCATCCTCTGGCAAATTGGGAACCTGTGCAAACCAGGAGGTTAAAGGGCCTGTCTGTCCAAGTTGGGAGATGGATAGTAAGGCAGTTGGAAAGTCAAACTGGAGCACCAGGAGAGGGACTATTCGTTGAGTTTTAGAAACCTTTCGTATTCACAGTGTGTCCATTCTCTAGGTTTCCTGTACATGTTATAGCTGTAGTAATATTCCCTTGAACCTGGAGAGTTGGGACCCATGGAATGGGGGCCATGCATTATTGCTTGAAAGGGTCTGCATTTGCTCACCCAATCTCACCAATCCTCTCAGTCCCAAGTGTCCAGCCTTATGCCACATCCAGCTGTCATTGTAGATAGGGTCTTTCCAGGTTTCCTCAGACACCCTGAAGGAATTGTAAAGAATTTCCCTGTTTTTTGGTTTTGCTTTTGAAATTCCTTTTTATAGTGGGTTTGAGCTGATTCTCGCTGCCATGTTTATGCCACTCTAGACACACTTGATTCCCTTATGGAGACATATCAATACATAGGTTTTAAGATTCTTACTAGTCAGATATATTCCTCTGTGGGAAATATGGGGTTTTGAGTCTCTTTCACTGAGGAAGGTGTAGGTCTTGTCTATTCCAAAGTTGGTTTTTGAAACGGTCCCTGTGCTTATATCAAACTCTGGTTTTATGCATCACCCCACCTCTCCTTCCCCTTTATGCAGGCATAAGAGTGTTTTCTAAATGTGAGACTCTGTTCTCTTTCCTAACTCAGTTCACGTGTAGCCATGTTTAAGGATCTTCATAAGTGATATCTTATGATAAGTTTCTTTTTCTGTGTGACTTATTTCACTTAGAATCATCGTACCTGAATCCACTCACTTTGTTGCTACTGGTCTTATGACATTGATTTCATGGCTGAGGGATATTCCATCGTACGTAAGTACCACAATGTTTTGAACCATTTTTATATTTCCTGGGATATTTAAGGTGTACCCAAGTTGAGGTTCTTGTAGTCAGTGCAGCCCTAAATTTGGAGGTGGCTCTTTCTTATTGATTTTCAGTTTTCCCAAGGTATATTCCCTAGACTGGAAGTGGCCTTGGCTCTGTAGCCCTGTTGTTTACTTGTTTTAGGGAACACAATGCACTCCTCCAGTGAGGCAGTTGGCAATTTACATCCCGCCCATCAGCATAACAAGGCTCCCTGTTCTCCAGGTCCTGTCTTGCCTTTCTGGTTTTTACACATTTTGTGGATGTCCCTTTTGACCGGTGGGAAGTGATACTTCTTTGTAGTGCAGATTTGCATTGCCCGCTTGCTTGCTTGGCCAAAAAGGGCGTATGCCTTTTCTACTGAATATATTCAGGAGAAAACGCATACGCCCTTTTTGGCCAAGTGCACCATTGTCCAAGTTGTGCCCCTCTTCCTGTGCTTTACAGGCGATTCCAACGTACCTCTTGAAATCTGTTTCCTGCTATTTTGCGTCGCTTTCAAGTCCGCCTCGTTGACTTCCCTCAACAGATTTTTGGACGATAGTTGTCCTTTATCACTCTGCCAGTTTGTGAATTGCTGTGCCCCTGAGCTCCATTTCTCAACTCGTTTTTTGTGAGCTGAACGCAAGTCCAAAATTTTGGATCATGTCCTATACTGGTTCCCGGTGGGTGGCTGAGACTTTGGTTAATTCTTCTTCCTGCCGGGAAATTAGAGTGACATGTGCCCGTCCAAATGCCTAACAGCTACTCTCTCATGGGTTCTCCCTCGTCCCTTCCATCCTCTGGCAAATTGGGAACCTGTGCAAACCAGGAGGTTAAAGGGCCTGTCTGTCCAAGTTGGGAGATGGATAGTAAGGCAGTTGGAAAGTCAAACTGGAGCACCAGGAGAGGGACTATTCGTTGAGTTTTAGAAACCTTTCGTATTCACAGTGTGTCCATTCTCTAGGTTTCCTGTACATGTTATAGCTGTAGTAATATTCCCTTGAACCTGGAGAGTTGGGACCCATGGAATGGGGGCCATGCATTATTGCTTGAAAGGGTCTGCATTTGCTCACCCAATCTCACCAATCCTCTCAGTCCCAAGTGTCCAGCCTTATGCCACATCCAGCTGTCATTGTAGATAGGGTCTTTCCAGGTTTCCTCAGACACCCTGAAGGAATTGTAAAGAATTTCCCTGTTTTTTGGTTTTGCTTTTGAAATTCCTTTTTATAGTGGGTTTGAGCTGATTCTCGCTGCCATGTTTATGCCACTCTAGACACACTTGATTCCCTTATGGAGACATATCAATACATAGGTTTTAAGATTCTTACTAGTCAGATATATTCCTCTGTGGGAAATATGGGGTTTTGAGTCTCTTTCACTGAGGAAGGTGTAGGTCTTGTCTATTCCAAAGTTGGTTTTTGAAACGGTCCCTGTGCTTATATCAAACTCTGGTTTTATGCATCACCCCACCTCTCCTTCCCCTTTATGCAGGCATAAGAGTGTTTTCTAAATGTGAGACTCTGTTCTCTTTCCTAACTCAGTTCACGTGTAGCCATGTTTAAGGATCTTCATAAGTGATATCTTATGATAAGTTTCTTTTTCTGTGTGACTTATTTCACTTAGAATCATCGTACCTGAATCCACTCACTTTGCTGCTACTGGTCTTATGACATTGATTTCAATGCTGAGGGATATTCCATCGTACGTAAGTACCACAATGTTTTGAACCATTTTTATATTTCCTGGGATATTTAAGGTGTACCCAAGTTGAGGTTCTTGTAGTCAGTGCAGCCCTAAATTTGGAGGTGGCTCTTTCTTATTGATTTTCAGTTTTCCCAAGGTATATTCCCTAAACTGGAAGTGGCCTTGGCTCTGTAGCTCTGTTGTTTACTTGTTTTAGGGAACACAATGCACTCCTCCAGTGAGGCAGTTGGCAATTTACATCCCGCCCATCAGCATAACAAGGCTCCCAGTTCTCCAGGGCCTGTCTTGCCTTTCTGGTTTTTACACATTTTGTGGATGTCCCTTTTGACCGGTGGGAAGTGATACTTCTTTGTAGTGCAGTTTTGCATTGCCCGCTTGCTTGCTTGGCCAAAAAGGGCGTATGCGTTTTCTCCTGAATATATTCAGGAGAAAACGCATACGCCCTTTTTGGCCAAGTGCACCATTGTCCAAGTTGTGCCCCTCTTCCTGTGCTTTACAGGTGATTCCAAGGTACCTCTTGAAATCTGTTTCCTGCTATTTTGCCTCGCTTTCAAGTCCGCCTCGTTGACTTCCCTCAACAGATTTTTGGACGATAGTTGTCCTTTATCACTCTGCCAGTTTGTGAATTGCTGTGCCCCTGAGCTCCATTTCTCAACTCGTTTTTTGTGAGCTGAACGCAAGTCCAAAATTTTGGATCATGTCCTATACTGGTTCCCGGTGGGTGGCTGAGACTTTGGTTAATTCTTCTTCCTGCCGGGAAATTAGAGTGACATGTGCCCGTCCAAATGCCTAACAGCTACTCTCTCATGGGTTCTCTCTCGTCCCTTCCATCCTCTGCCAAATTGGGAACCTGTGCAAACCAGGAGGTTAAAGGGCCTGTCTCTCCAAGTTGGGAGAATGATAGTAAGGCAGTTGGAAAGTCAAACTGGAGCACCAGGAGAGGGACTATTCGTTGAGTTTTAGAAACCTTTCGTATTCACAGTGTGTCCATTCTATAGGTTTCCTGTACATGTTATAGCTGTAGTAATATTCCCTTGAACATGGAGAGTTGGGACCCATGGAATGGGGGCCATGCATTATTGCTTGAAAGGGTCTGAATTCGCTCACCCAATCTCACCAATCCTCTCAGTCCCAAGTGTCCAGCCTTATGCCACATCCAGCTGTCATTGTAGATAGGGTCTTTACAGGTTTCCTCAGACACCCTGAAGGAATTGTAAAGAATTTCTCTGTTTTTTGGTTTTGCTTTTGAAATTCCTTTTTATAGTGGGTTTGAGCTGATTCTCGCTGCCATGTTTATGCCACTCTAGACACACTTGATTCCCTTATGGAGACATATCAATACAGAGGTTTTAAGATTCTTACTAGTCAGATATATTCCTCTGTGGGAAATATGGTGTTTTGAGTCTCTTTCACTGAGGAAGGTGTCGGTCTTGTCAATTCCAAAGTTGGTTTTTGAAACGGTCCCTGTGCTTATATCAAACTCTGGTTTTATGCATCACCCCACCTCTCCTTACCCTTTATGCAGGCATAAGAGTGTTTTCTAAATGTGAGACTCTGTTCTCTTTCCTAACTCAGTTCACATGTAGCCATGTTTACAGGATCTTCATAAGTGATATCTTATGATAAGTTTCTTTTTCTGTGTGACTTATTTCACTTAGAATCACCGTACCTGAATCCACTCACTTTGCTGCTACTGGTCTTATGACATTGATTTCATGGCTGAGGGATATTCCATCGTACGTAAGTACCACAATGTTTTGAACCATTTTTATATTTCCTGGGATATTTAAGGTGTACCCAAGTTGAGGTTCTTGTAGCCAGTGCAGCCCAAAATTTGGAGGTGGCTCTTTCTTATTGATTTTCAGTTTTCCCCAGGTATATTCCCTAGACTGGAAGTGGCCTTGGCTCTGTAGCTGTGTTGTTTACTTGTTTGAGGGAACACAATGCACTCCTCCAGTGAGGCAGTTGGCAATTTACATCCCGCCCATCAGCATAACAAGGCTCCCTGTTCTCCAGGGCCTGTCTTGCCTTTCTGCATTTTACACATTTTGTGGATGTCCCTTTTGACCGGTGGGAAGTGATACTTCTTTGTAGTGCAGATTTGCATTGCCCGATTGCTTGCTTGGCCAAAAAGGGCGTATGCGTTTTCTCCTGAATATATTCAGGAGAAAACGCATACGCCCTTTTTGGCCAAGTGCACCATTGTCCAAGTTGTGCCCCTCTTCCTGTGCTTTACAGGCGATTCCAAGGTACCTCTTGAAATCTGTTTCCTGCTATTTTGCCTCACTTTCAAGTCCGCCTCGTTGACTTCCCTCAACAGATTTTTGGACGATAGTTGTCCTTTATCACTCTGCCAGTTTGTGAATTGCTGTGCCCCTGAGCTCCATTTCTCAACTCGTTTTTTGTGAGCTGAACGCAAGTCCAAAATTTTGGATCATGTCCTATACTGGTTCCCGGTGGGTGGCTGAGACTTTGGTTAATTCTTCTTCCTGCCGGGAAATTAGAGTGACATGTGCCCGTCCAAATGCCTAACAGCTACTCTCTCATGGGTTCTCCCTCGTCCCTTCCTTCCTCTGCCAAATTGGGAACCTGTGCAAACCAGGAGGTTAAAAGGCCTGTCTCTCCAAGTTGGGAGATTGATAGTAAGGCAGTTGGAAAGTCAAACTGGAGCACCAGGAGAGGGACTATTCGTTGAGTTTTAGAAACCTTTCGTATTCACAGTGTGTCCATTCTCTAGGTTTCCTGTACATGTTATAGCTGTAGTAATATTCCCTTGAACATGGAGAGTTGGGAACCATGGAATGGGGGCCATGCATTATTGCTTGAAAGGGTCTGCATTTGCTCACCCAATCTCACCAATCCTCTCAGTCGCAAGTGTCCAGCCTTATGCCACATCCAGCTGTCATTGTAGACAGGGTCTTTCCAGGTTTCCTCAGACACCCTGAAGGAATTGTAAAGAATTTCCCTGTTTTTTGGTTTTGCTTTTGAAATTCCTTTTTATAGTGGGTTTGAGCTGATTCTCGCTGCCATGTTTATGCCACTCTAGACACACTTGATTCCCTTATGGAGACATATCAATACATAGGTTTTAAGATTCTTACTAGTCAGATATATTCCTCTGTGGGAAATATGGTGTTTTGAGTCTCTTCAACTGAGGAAGGTGTCGGTTTTGTCAATTCCAAAGTTGGTTTTTGAAACGGTCCCTGTGCTTATATCAAACTCTGGTTTTATGCATCACCCCCCTCTCCTTCCCCTTTATGTAGGCATAAGAGTGTTTTCTAAATGTGAGACTCTGTTCTCTTTCCTAACTCAGTTCACGTGTAGCCATGTTTACAGGATCTTCATAAGTGATATCTTATGATAAGTTTCTTTTTCTGTGTGACTTATTTCACTTAGAATCATCGTACCTGAATCCACTCACTTTGCTGCTAGTGGTCTTATGACATTGATTTCATGGCTGAGGGATATTCCATCGTACGTAAGTACCACAATGTTTTGAACCATTTTTATATTTCCTGGGATATTTAAGGTGTACCCAAGTTGAGGTTCTTGTAGTCATTGCAGCCCTAAATTTGGAGGTGGCTCTTTCTTATTGATTTTCAGTTTTCCCCAGGTATATTCCCTAGACTGGAAGTGGCCTTGGCTCTGTAGCTGTGTTGTTTACTTGTTTGAGGGAACACAATGCACTCCTCCAGTGAGGCAGTTGGCAATTTACATCCCGCCCATCAGCATAACAATGCTCCCAGTTCTCCAGGGCCTGTCTTGCCTTTCTGGTTTTTACACATTTTGTGGATGTCCCTTTTGACCGGTGGGAAGTGATACTTCTTTGTAGTGCAGATTTGCATTGCCCGCTTGCTTGCTTGGCCAAAAAGGGCGTATGCGTTTTCTCCTGAATATATTCAGGAGAAAACGCATACGCCCTTTTTGGCCAAGTGCACCATTGTCCAATTTGTGCCCCTCTTCCTGTGCTTTACAGGCGATTCCAAGGTACCTCTTGAAAACTGTTTCCTGCTATTTTGCCTCGCTTTCAAGTCCGCCTCATTGACTTCCCTCAACAGATTTTTGGACGATAGTTGTCCTTTATCACTCTGCCAGTTTGTGAATTGCTGTGCCCCTGAGCTCCATTTCTCAACTCGTTTTTTGTGAGCTGAACGCAAGTCCAAAATTTTGGATCATGTCCTATACTGGTTCCCGGTGGGTGGCTGAGACTTTGGTTAATTCTTCTTCCTGCCGGGAAATTAGAGTGACATGTGCCAGTCCAAATGCCTAACAGCTACTCTCTCATGGGTTCTCCCTCGTCCCTTCCATCCTCTGGCAAATTTGGGAACCTGTGCAAACCAGGAGGTTAAAGGGCCTGTCTCTCCAAGTTGGGAGATGGATAGTAAGGCAGTTGGAAAGTCAAACTGGAGCACCAGGAGAGGGACTATTCGTTGAGTTTTAGAAACCTTTCGTATTCACAGTGTGTCCATTCTCTAGGTTTCCTGTACATGTTATAGCTGTAGTAATATTCCCTTGAACCTGGAGAGTTGGGACCCATGGAATGGGGGCCATGCATTATTGCTTGAAAGGGTCTGCATTTGCTCACCCAATCTCACCAATCCTCTCAGTCCCAAGTGTCCAGCCTTATGCCACATCCAGCTGTCATTGTAGATAGGGTCTTTCCAGGTTTCCTCAGACACCCTGAAGGAATTGTAAAGAATTTCCCTGTTTTTTGGTTTTGCTTTTGAAATTCCTTTTTATAGTGGGTTTGAGCTGATTCTCGCTGCCATGTTTATGCCACTCTAGACACACTTGATTCCCTTATGGAGACATATCAATACATAGGTTTTAAGATTCTTACTAGTCAGATATATTCCTCTGTGGGAAATATGGGGTTTTGAGTCTCTTTCACTGAGGAAGGTGTAGGTCTTGTCTATTCCAAAGTTGGTTTTTGAAACGGTCCCTGTGCTTATATCAAACTCTGGTTTTATGCATCACCCCACCTCTCCTTCCCCTTTATGCAGGCATAAGAGTGTTTTCTAAATGTGAGACTCTGTTCTCTTTCCTAACTCAGTTCACGTGTAGCCATGTTTAAGGATCTTCATAAGTGATATCTTATGATAAGTTTCTTTTTCTGTGTGACTTATTTCACTTAGAATCATCGTACCTGAATCCACTCACTTTGTTGCTACTGGTCTTATGACATTGATTTCATGGCTGAGGGATATTCCATCGTACGTAAGTACCACAATGTTTTGAACCATTTTTATATTTCCTGGGATATTTAAGGTGTACCCAAGTTGAGGTTCTTGTAGTCAGTGCAGCCCTAAATTTGGAGGTGGCTCTTTCTTATTGATTTTCAGTTTTCCCAAGGTATATTCCCTAGACTGGAAGTGGCCTTGGCTCTGTAGCCCTGTTGTTTACTTGTTTTAGGGAACACAATGCACTCCTCCAGTGAGGCAGTTGGCAATTTACATCCCGCCCATCAGCATAACAAGGCTCCCTGTTCTCCAGGTCCTGTCTTGCCTTTCTGGTTTTTACACATTTTGTGGATGTCCCTTTTGACCGGTGGGAAGTGATACTTCTTTGTAGTGCAGATTTGCATTGCCCGCTTGCTTGCTTGGCCAAAAAGGGCGTATGCCTTTTCTCCTGAATATATTCAGGAGAAAACGCATACGCCCTTTTTGGCCAAGTGCACCATTGTCCAAGTTGTGCCCCTCTTCCTGTGCTTTACAGGCGATTCCAACGTACCTCTTGAAATCTGTTTCCTGCTATTTTGCGTCGCTTTCAAGTCCGCCTCGTTGACTTCCCTCAACAGATTTTTGGACGATAGTTGTCCTTTATCACTCTGCCAGTTTGTGAATTGCTGTGCCCCTGAGCTCCATTTCTCAACTCGTTTTTTGTGAGCTGAACGCAAGTCCAAAATTTTGGATCATGTCCTATACTGGTTCCCGGTGGGTGGCTGAGACTTTGGTTAATTCTTCTTCCTGCCGGGAAATTAGAGTGACATGTGCCCGTCCAAATGCCTAACAGCTACTCTCTCATGGGTTCTCCCTCGTCCCTTCCATCCTCTGGCAAATTGGGAACCTGTGCAAACCAGGAGGTTAAAGGGCCTGTCTGTCCAAGTTGGGAGATGGATAGTAAGGCAGTTGGAAAGTCAAACTGGAGCACCAGGAGAGGGACTATTCGTTGAGTTTTAGAAACCTTTCGTATTCACAGTGTGTCCATTCTCTAGGTTTCCTGTACATGTTATAGCTGTAGTAATATTCCCTTGAACCTGGAGAGTTGGGACCCATGGAATGGGGGCCATGCATTATTGCTTGAAAGGGTCTGCATTTGCTCACCCAATCTCACCAATCCTCTCAGTCCCAAGTGTCCAGCCTTATGCCACATCCAGCTGTCATTGTAGATAGGGTCTTTCCAGGTTTCCTCAGACACCCTGAAGGAATTGTAAAGAATTTCCCTGTTTTTTGGTTTTGCTTTTGAAATTCCTTTTTATAGTGGGTTTGAGCTGATTCTCGCTGCCATGTTTATGCCACTCTAGACACACTTGATTCCCTTATGGAGACATATCAATACATAGGTTTTAAGATTCTTACTAGTCAGATATATTCCTCTGTGGGAAATATGGGGTTTTGAGTCTCTTTCACTGAGGAAGGTGTAGGTCTTGTCTATTCCAAAGTTGGTTTTTGAAACGGTCCCTGTGCTTATATCAAACTCTGGTTTTATGCATCACCCCACCTCTCCTTCCCCTTTATGCAGGCATAAGAGTGTTTTCTAAATGTGAGACTCTGTTCTCTTTCCTAACTCAGTTCACGTGTAGCCATGTTTACAGGATCTTCATAAGTGATATCTTATGATAAGTTTCTTTTTCTGTGTGACTTATTTCACTTAGAATCATCGTACCTGAATCCACTCACTTTGCTGCTACTGGTCTTATGACATTGATTTCAATGCTGAGGGATATTCCATCGTACGTAAGTACCACAATGTTTTGAACCATTTTTATATTTCCTGGGATATTTAAGGTGTACCCAAGTTGAGGTTCTTGTAGTCAGTGCAGCCCTAAATTTGGAGGTGGCTCTTTCTTATTGATTTTCAGTTTTCCCAAGGTATATTCCCTAAACTGGAAGTGGCCTTGGCTCTGTAGCTCTGTTGTTTACTTGTTTTAGGGAACACAATGCACTCCTCCAGTGAGGCAGTTGGCAATTTACATCCCGCCCATCAGCATAACAAGGCTCCCAGTTCTCCAGGGCCTGTCTTGCCTTTCTGGTTTTTACACATTTTGTGGATGTCCCTTTTGACCGGTGGGAAGTGATACTTCTTTGTAGTGCAGTTTTGCATTGCCCGCTTGCTTGCTTGGCCAAAAAGGGCGTATGCGTTTTCTCCTGAATATATTCAGGAGAAAACGCATACGCCCTTTTTGGCCAAGTGCACCATTGTCCAAGTTGTGCCCCTCTTCCTGTGCTTTACAGGTGATTCCAAGGTACCTCTTGAAATCTGTTTCCTGCTATTTTGCCTCGCTTTCAAGTCCGCCTCGTTGACTTCCCTCAACAGATTTTTGGACGATAGTTGTCCTTTATCACTCTGCCAGTTTGTGAATTGCTGTGCCCCTGAGCTCCATTTCTCAACTCGTTTTTTGTGAGCTGAACGCAAGTCCAAAATTTTGGATCATGTCCTATACTGGTTCCCGGTGGGTGGCTGAGACTTTGGTTAATTCTTCTTCCTGCCGGGAAATTAGAGTGACATGTGCCCGTCCAAATGCCTAACAGCTACTCTCTCATGGGTTCTCTCTCGTCCCTTCCATCCTCTGCCAAATTGGGAACCTGTGCAAACCAGGAGGTTAAAGGGCCTGTCTCTCCAAGTTGGGAGAATGATAGTAAGGCAGTTGGAAAGTCAAACTGGAGCACCAGGAGAGGGACTATTCGTTGAGTTTTAGAAACCTTTCGTATTCACAGTGTGTCCATTCTATAGGTTTCCTGTACATGTTATAGCTGTAGTAATATTCCCTTGAACATGGAGAGTTGGGACCCATGGAATGGGGGCCATGCATTATTGCTTGAAAGGGTCTGAATTCGCTCACCCAATCTCACCAATCCTCTCAGTCCCAAGTGTCCAGCCTTATGCCACATCCAGCTGTCATTGTAGATAGGGTCTTTACAGGTTTCCTCAGACACCCTGAAGGAATTGTAAAGAATTTCTCTGTTTTTTGGTTTTGCTTTTGAAATTCCTTTTTATAGTGGGTTTGAGCTGATTCTCGCTGCCATGTTTATGCCACTCTAGACACACTTGATTCCCTTATGGAGACATATCAATACAGAGGTTTTAAGATTCTTACTAGTCAGATATATTCCTCTGTGGGAAATATGGTGTTTTGAGTCTCTTTCACTGAGGAAGGTGTCGGTCTTGTCAATTCCAAAGTTGGTTTTTGAAACGGTCCCTGTGCTTATATCAAACTCTGGTTTTATGCATCACCCCACCTCTCCTTACCCTTTATGCAGGCATAAGAGTGTTTTCTAAATGTGAGACTCTGTTCTCTTTCCTAACTCAGTTCACATGTAGCCATGTTTACAGGATCTTCATAAGTGATATCTTATGATAAGTTTCTTTTTCTGTGTGACTTATTTCACTTAGAATCACCGTACCTGAATCCACTCACTTTGCTGCTACTGGTCTTATGACATTGATTTCATGGCTGAGGGATATTCCATCGTACGTAAGTACCACAATGTTTTGAACCATTTTTATATTTCCTGGGATATTTAAGGTGTACCCAAGTTGAGGTTCTTGTAGCCAGTGCAGCCCAAAATTTGGAGGTGGCTCTTTCTTATTGATTTTCAGTTTTCCCCAGGTATATTCCCTAGACTGGAAGTGGCCTTGGCTCTGTAGCTGTGTTGTTTACTTGTTTGAGGGAACACAATGCACTCCTCCAGTGAGGCAGTTGGCAATTTACATCCCGCCCATCAGCATAACAAGGCTCCCTGTTCTCCAGGGCCTGTCTTGCCTTTCTGCATTTTACACATTTTGTGGATGTCCCTTTTGACCGGTGGGAAGTGATACTTCTTTGTAGTGCAGATTTGCATTGCCCGATTGCTTGCTTGGCCAAAAAGGGCGTATGCGTTTTCTCCTGAATATATTCAGGAGAAAACGCATACGCCCTTTTTGGCCAAGTGCACCATTGTCCAAGTTGTGCCCCTCTTCCTGTGCTTTACAGGCGATTCCAAGGTACCTCTTGAAATCTGTTTCCTGCTATTTTGCCTCACTTTCAAGTCCGCCTCGTTGACTTCCCTCAACAGATTTTTGGACGATAGTTGTCCTTTATCACTCTGCCAGTTTGTGAATTGCTGTGCCCCTGAGCTCCATTTCTCAACTCGTTTTTTGTGAGCTGAACGCAAGTCCAAAATTTTGGATCATGTCCTATACTGGTTCCCGGTGGGTGGCTGAGACTTTGGTTAATTCTTCTTCCTGCCGGGAAATTAGAGTGACATGTGCCCGTCCAAATGCCTAACAGCTACTCTCTCATGGGTTCTCCCTCGTCCCTTCCTTCCTCTGCCAAATTGGGAACCTGTGCAAACCAGGAGGTTAAAAGGCCTGTCTCTCCAAGTTGGGAGATTGATAGTAAGGCAGTTGGAAAGTCAAACTGGAGCACCAGGAGAGGGACTATTCGTTGAGTTTTAGAAACCTTTCGTATTCACAGTGTGTCCATTCTCTAGGTTTCCTGTACATGTTATAGCTGTAGTAATATTCCCTTGAACATGGAGAGTTGGGAACCATGGAATGGGGGCCATGCATTATTGCTTGAAAGGGTCTGCATTTGCTCACCCAATCTCACCAATCCTCTCAGTCGCAAGTGTCCAGCCTTATGCCACATCCAGCTGTCATTGTAGACAGGGTCTTTCCAGGTTTCCTCAGACACCCTGAAGGAATTGTAAAGAATTTCCCTGTTTTTTGGTTTTGCTTTTGAAATTCCTTTTTATAGTGGGTTTGAGCTGATTCTCGCTGCCATGTTTATGCCACTCTAGACACACTTGATTCCCTTATGGAGACATATCAATACATAGGTTTTAAGATTCTTACTAGTCAGATATATTCCTCTGTGGGAAATATGGTGTTTTGAGTCTCTTCAACTGAGGAAGGTGTCGGTTTTGTCAATTCCAAAGTTGGTTTTTGAAACGGTCCCTGTGCTTATATCAAACTCTGGTTTTATGCATCACCCCACCTCTCCTTCCCCTTTATGTAGGCATAAGAGTGTTTTCTAAATGTGAGACTCTGTTCTCTTTCCTAACTCAGTTCACGTGTAGCCATGTTTACAGGATCTTCATAAGTGATATCTTATGATAAGTTTCTTTTTCTGTGTGACTTATTTCACTTAGAATCATCGTACCTGAATCCACTCACTTTGCTGCTAGTGGTCTTATGACATTGATTTCATGGCTGAGGGATATTCCATCGTACGTAAGTACCACAATGTTTTGAACCATTTTTATATTTCCTGGGATATTTAAGGTGTACCCAAGTTGAGGTTCTTGTAGTCATTGCAGCCCTAAATTTGGAGGTGGCTCTTTCTTATTGATTTTCAGTTTTCCCCAGGTATATTCCCTAGACTGGAAGTGGCCTTGGCTCTGTAGCTGTGTTGTTTACTTGTTTGAGGGAACACAATGCACTCCTCCAGTGAGGCAGTTGGCAATTTACATCCCGCCCATCAGCATAACAATGCTCCCAGTTCTCCAGGGCCTGTCTTGCCTTTCTGGTTTTTACACATTTTGTGGATGTCCCTTTTGACCGGTGGGAAGTGATACTTCTTTGTAGTGCAGATTTGCATTGCCCGCTTGCTTGCTTGGCCAAAAAGGGCGTATGCGTTTTCTCCTGAATATATTCAGGAGAAAACGCATACGCCCTTTTTGGCCAAGTGCACCATTGTCCAATTTGTGCCCCTCTTCCTGTGCTTTACAGGCGATTCCAAGGTACCTCTTGAAAACTGTTTCCTGCTATTTTGCCTCGCTTTCAAGTCCGCCTCATTGACTTCCCTCAACAGATTTTTGGACGATAGTTGTCCTTTATCACTCTGCCAGTTTGTGAATTGCTGTGCCCCTGAGCTCCATTTCTCAACTCGTTTTTTGTGAGCTGAACGCAAGTCCAAAATTTTGGATCATGTCCTATACTGGTTCCCGGTGGGTGGCTGAGACTTTGGTTAATTCTTCTTCCTGCCGGGAAATTAGAGTGACATGTGCCAGTCCAAATGCCTAACAGCTACTCTCTCATGGGTTCTCCCTCGTCCCTTCCATCCTCTGGCAAATTTGGGAACCTGTGCAAACCAGGAGGTTAAAGGGCCTGTCTCTCCAAGTTGGGAGATTGATAGTAAGGCAGTTGGAAAGTCAAACTGGAGCACCAGGAGTGGGACTATTCGTTGAGTTTTAGAAACCTTTCGTATTCACAGTGTGTCCATTCTCTAGGTTTCCTGTACATGTTATAGCTGTAGTAATATTCCCTTGAACCTGGAGAGTTGGGACCCATGGAATGGGGGCCATGCATTATTGCTTGAAAGGGTCTGCATTTGCTCACCCAATCTCACCAAGCCTCTCAGTCCCAAGTGTCCAGCCTTATGCCACATCCAGCTGTCATTGTAGATAGGGTCTTTCCAGGTTTCCTCAGACACACTGAAGGAATTGTAAAGAATTTCCCTGTTTTTTGGTTTTGCTTTTGAAATTCCTTTTTATAGTGGGTTTGAGCTGATTCTCGCTGCCATGTTTATGCCACTCTAGACACACTTGATTCCCTTATGGAGTCATATCAATACATAGGTTTTAAGATTCTTACTAGTCAGATATATTCCTCTGCGGGAAATATGGGGTTTTGAGTCTCTTTCACTGAGGAAGGTGTAGGTCTTCTCAGTTCCAAAGTTGGTTTTTGAAACGGTCCCTGTGCTTATATCAAACTCTGGTTTTATGCATCACCCCACCTCTCCTTCCCCTTTATGCAGGCATAAGAGTGTTTTCTAAATGTGAGACTCTGTTCTCTTTCCTAACTCAGTTCACGTGTAGCCATGTTTACAGGATCTTCATAAGTGATATCTTATGATAAGTTTCTTTTTCTGTTTGACTTACTTCACTTAGAATCATCGTACCTGAATCCACTCACTTTGCTGCTACTGGTCTTATGACATTGATTTCATGGCTGAGGGATATTCCATCGTACGTAAGTACCACAATGTTTTGAACCATTTTTATATTTCCTGGGATATTTAAGGTGTACCCAAGTTGAGGTTCTTGTAGTCAGTGCAGCCCTAAATTTGGAGGTGGCTCTTTCTTATTGATTTTCAGTTTTCCCAAGGTATATTCCCTAGACTGGAAGTGGCCTTGGCTCTGTAGCTCTGTTGTTTACTTGTTTTAGGGAACACAATGCACTCCTCCAGTGAGGCAGTTGGCAGTTTACATCCCGCCCATCAGCATAACAAGGCTCCCAGTTCTCCAGGGCCTGTCTTGCCTTTCTGGTTTTTACACATTTTGTGGATGTCCCTTTTGACCGGTGGGAAGTGATACTTCTTTGTAGTGCAGATTTGCATTGCCCGCTTGCTTGCTTGGCCAAAAAGGGCGTATGCATTTTCTCCTGAATATATTCAGGAGAAAACACATACGCTCTTTTTGGCCAAGTGCACCATTGTCCAAGTTGTGTCCCTCTTCCTGTGCTTTACAGGCGATTCCAAGGTACCTCTTGAAATCTGTTTCCTGCTATTTTTCCTCGCTTTCAAGTCCGCCTCATTGACTTCCCTCAACAGATTTTTGGACGATAGTTGTCCTTTATCACTCTGCCAGTTTGTGAATTGCTGTGCCCCTGAGCTCCATTTCTCAACTCGTTTTTTGTGAGCTGAACGCAAGTCCAAAATTTTGGATCATGTCCTATACTGGTTCCCGGTGGGTGGCTGAGACTTTGGTTAATTCTTCTTCCTGCCGGGAAATTAGAGTGACATGTGCCCGTCCAAATGCCTAACAGCTACTCTCTCATGGGTTCTCCCTCGTCCCTTCCATCCTCTGCCAAATTGGGAACCTGTGCAAACCAGGAGGTTAAAGGGCCTGTCTCTCCAAGTTGGGAGATTGATAGTAAGGCAGTTGGAAAGTCAAACTGGAGCACCAGGAGAGGGACTATTCGTTGAGTTTTAGAAACCTTTCGTATTCACAGTGTGTCCATTCTCTAGGTTTCCTGTACATGTTATAGCTGTAGTAATATTCCCTTGAACCTGGAGAGTTGGGACCCATGGAATGGGGGCCATGCATTATTGCTTGAAAGGGTCTGCATTTGCTCACCCAATCTCACCAATCCTCTCAGTCCCAAGTGTCCAGCCTTATGCCACATCCAGCTGTCATTGTAGATAGGGTCTTTCCAGGTTTCCTCAGACACCCTGAAGGAATTGTAAAGAATTTCCCTGTTTTTTGGTTTTGCTTTTGAAATTCCTTTTTATAGTGGGTTTGAGCTGATTCTCGCTGCCATGTTTATGCCACTCTAGACACACTTGATTCCCTTATGGAGACATATCAATACATAGGTTTTAAGATTCTTACTAGTCAGATATATTCCTCTGTGGGAAATATGGGGTTTTGAGTCTCTTTCACTGAGGAAGGTGTAGGTCTTGTCTATTCCAAAGTTGGTTTTTGAAACGGTCCCTGTGCTTATATCAAACTCTGGTTTTATGCATCACCCCACCTCTCCTTCCCCTTTATGCAGGCATAAGAGTGTTTTCTAAATGTGAGACTCTGTTCTCTTTCCTAACTCAGTTCACGTGTAGCCATGTTTACAGGATCTTCATAAGTGATATCTTATGATAAGTTTCTTTTTCTGTGTGACTTATTTCACTTAGAATCATCGTACCTGAATCCACTCACTTTGCTGCTACTGGTCTTATGACATTGATCTCAATGCTGAGGGATATTCCATCGTACGTAAGTAACACAATGTTTTGAACCATTTTTATATTTCCTGGGATATTTAAGGTGTACCCAAGTTGAGGTTCTTGTAGTCAGTGCAGCCCTAAATTTGGAGGTGGCTCTTTCTTATTGATTTTCAGTTTTCCCAAGGTATATTCCCTAGACTGGAAGTGGCCTTGGCTCTGTAGCTCTGTTGTTTACTTGTTTTAGGGAACACAATGCACTCCTCCAGTGAGGCAGTTGGCAATTTACATCCCGCCCATCAGCATAACAAGGCTCCCAGTTCTCCAGGGCCTGTCTTGCCTTTCTGGTTTTTACACATTTTGTGTATGTCCCTTTTGACCGGTGGGAAGTGATACTTCTTTGTAGTGCAGTTTTGCATTGCCCGCTTGCTTGCTTGGCCAAAAAGGGCGTATGCGTTTTCTCCTGAATATATTCAGGAGAAAACGCATACGCCCTTTTTGGCCAAGTGCACCATTGTTCAAGTTGTGCCCCTCTTCCTGTGCTTTACAGGCGATTCCAAGGTACCTCTTGAAATCTGTTTCCTGCTATTTTGCCTCGCTTTCAAGTCCGCCTCATTGACTTCCCTCAACAGATTTTTGGACGATAGTTGTCCTTTATCACTCTGCCAGTTTGTGAATTGCTGTGCCCCTGAGCTCCATTTCTCAACTCGTTTTTTGTGAGCTGAACGCAAGTCCAAAATTTTGGATCATGTCCTATACTGGTTCCCGGTGGGTGGCTGAGACTTTGGTTAATTCTTCTTCCTGCCGGGAAATTAGAGTGACATGTGCCCGTCCAAATGCCTAACAGCTACTCTCTCATGGGTTCTCCCTCGTCCCTTCCATCCTCTGCCAAATTGGGAACCTGTGCAAACCAGGAGGTTAAAGGGCCTGTCTCTCCAAGTTGGGAGATTGATAGTAAGGCAGTTGGAAAGTCAAACTGGAGCACCAGGAGAGGGACTATTCGTTGAGTTTTAGAAACCTTTCGTATTCACAGTGTGTCCATTCTCTAGGTTTCCTGTACATGTTATAGCTGTAGTAATATTCCCTTGAACCTGGAGAGTTGGGACCCATGGAATGGGGGCCATGCATTATTGCTTGAAAGGGTCTGCATTTGCTCACCCAATCTCACCAATCCTCTCAGTCCCAAGTGTCCAGCCTTATGCCACATCCAGCTGTCATTGTAGATAGGGTCTTTCCAGGTTTCCTCAGACACCCTGAAGGAATTGTAAAGAATTTCCCTGTTTTTTGGTTTTGCTTTTGAAATTCCTTTTTATAGTGGGTTTGAGCTGATTCTCGCTGCCATGTTTATGCCACTCTAGACACACTTGATTCCCTTATGGAGACATATCAATACATAGGTTTTAAGATTCTTACTAGTCAGATATATTCCTCTGTGGGAAATATGGGGTTTTGAGTCTCTTTCACTGAGGAAGGTGTAGGTCTTGTCTATTCCAAAGTTGGTTTTTGAAACGGTCCCTGTGCTTATATCAAACTCTGGTTTTATGCATCACCCCACCTCTCCTTCCCCTTTATGCAGGCATAAGAGTGTTTTCTAAATGTGAGACTCTGTTCTCTTTCCTAACTCAGTTCACGTGTAGCCATGTTTACAGGATCTTCATAAGTGATATCTTATGATAAGTTTCTTTTTCTGTGTGACTTATTTCACTTAGAATCATCGTACCTGAATCCACTCACTTTGCTGCTACTGGTCTTATGACATTGATCTCAATGCTGAGGGATATTCCATCGTACGTAAGTAACACAATGTTTTGAACCATTTTTATATTTCCTGGGATATTTAAGGTGTACCCAAGTTGAGGTTCTTGTAGTCAGTGCAGCCCTAAATTTGGAGGTGGCTCTTTCTTATTGATTTTCAGTTTTCCCAAGGTATATTCCCTAGACTGGAAGTGGCCTTGGCTCTGTAGCTCTGTTGTTTACTTGTTTTAGGGAACACAATGCACTCCTCCAGTGAGGCAGTTGGCAATTTACATCCCGCCCATCAGCATAACAAGGCTCCCAGTTCTCCAGGGCCTGTCTTGCCTTTCTGGTTTTTACACATTTTGTGTATGTCCCTTTTGACCGGTGGGAAGTGATACTTCTTTGTAGTGCAGTTTTGCATTGCCCGCTTGCTTGCTTGGCCAAAAAGGGCGTATGCGTTTTCTCCTGAATATATTCAGGAGAAAACGCATACGCCCTTTTTGGCCAAGTGCACCATTGTTCAAGTTGTGCCCCTCTTCCTGTGCTTTACAGGCGATTCCAAGGTACCTCTTGAAATCTGTTTCCTGCTGTTTTGCCTTGCTTTCATGTCCGCCTCGTTGACTTCCCTCAACAGATTTTTGGACGATAGTTGTCCTTTATCACTCTGCCAGTTTGTGAATTGCTGTGCCCCTGAGCAACATTTCTCAACTCGTTTTTTGTGAGCTGAACGCAAGTCCAAAATTTTGGATCATGTCCTATACTGGTTCCCGGTGGGTGGCTGAGACTTTGGTTAATTCTTCTTCCTGCCGGGAAATTAGAGTGACATGTGCCCGTCCAAATGCCTAACAGCTACTCCCTCATGGGTTCTCTCTCGTCCCTTCCATCCTCTGCCAAATTGGGAACCTGTGCAAACCAGGAGGTTAAAGGGCCTGTCTCTCCAAGTTGGGAGATTGATAGTAAGGCAGTTGGAAAGTCAAACTGGAGCACCAGGAGAGGGACTATTCGTTGAGTTTTAGAAACCTTTCGTATTCACAGTGTGTCCATTCTCTAGGTTTCCTGTACATGTTATAGCTGTAGTAATATTCCCTTGAACATGGAGAGTTGGGACCCATGGAATGGGGGCCATGCATTATTGCTTGAAAGGGTCTGAATTCGCTCACCCAATCTCACCAATCCTCTCAGTCCCAAGTGTCCAGCCTTATGCCACATCCAGCTGTCATTGTAGATAGGGTCTTTCCAGGTTTCCTCAGACACCCTGAAGGAATTGTAAAGAATTTCTCTGTTTTTTGGTTTTGCTTTTGAAATTCCTTTTTATAGTGGGTTTGAGCTGATTCTCGCTGCCATGTTTATGCCACTCTAGACACACTTGATTCCCTTATGGAGACATATCAATACATAGGTTTTAATATTCTTACTAGTCAGATATATTCCTCTGTGGGAAATATGGGGTTTTGAGTCTCTTTCACTGAGGAAGGTGTCGGTCTTGTCAATTCCAAAGTTGGTTTTTGAAACGGTCCCTGTGCTTATATCAAACTCTGGTTTTCTGCATCACCCCACCTCTCCTTCCCCTTTATGCAGGCATAAGAGTGTTTTCTAAATGTGAGACTCTGTTCTCTTTCCTAACTCAGTTCACGTGTAGCCATGTTTACAGGATCTTCATAAGTGATATCTTATGATAAGTTTCTTTTTCTGTGTGACTTATTTCACTTAGAATCATCGTACCTGAATCCACTCACTTTGTTGCTACTGGTCTTATGACATTGATTTCATGGCTGAGGGATATTCCATCGTACGTAAGTACCACAATGTTTTGAACCATTTTTATATTTCCTGGGATATTTAAGGTGTACCCAAGTTGAGGTTCTTGTAGTCAGTGCAGCCCTAAATTTGGAGGTGGCTCTTTCTTATAAATTTTCAGTTTTCCCAAGGAATATTCCCTAGACTGGAAGTGGCCTTGGCTCTGTAGCTCTGTTGTTTACTTGTTTTAGGGAACACAATGCACACCTCCAGTGAGGCAGTTGGCAATTTACATCCCGCCCATCAGCATAACAAGGCTCCCAGTTCTCCAGGGCGTGTCTTGCCTTTCTGGTTTTTACACATTTTGTGGATGTCCCTTTTGACCGGTGGGAAGTGATACTTCTTTGTAGTGCAGATTTGCATTGCCCGCTTGCTTGCTTGGCCAAAAAGGGCGTATGCGTTTTCTCCTGAATATATTCAGGAGAAAACGCATACGCCCTTTTTGGCCAAGTGCACCATTGTCCAAGTTGTGCCCCTCTTCCTGTGCTTTACAGGCGATTCCAACGTACCTCTTGAAATCTGTTTCCTGCTATTTTGCGTCGCTTTCAAGTCCGCCTCGTTGACTTCCCTCAACAGATTTTTGGACGATAGTTGTCCTTTATCACTCTGCCAGTTTGTGAATTGCTGTGCCCCTGAGCTCCATTTCTCAACTCGTTTTTTGTGAGCTGAACGCAAGTCCAAAATTTTGGATCCTGTCCTATACTGGTTCCCGGTGGGTGGCTGAGACTTTGGTTAATTCTTCTTCCTGCCGGGAAATTAGAGTGACATGTGCCCGTCCAAATGCCTAACAGCTACTCTCTCATGGGTTCTCCCTCATCCCTTCCATCCTCTGCCAAATTGGGAACCTGTGCAAACCAGGAGTTTAAAGGGCCTGTCTCTCCAAGTTGGGAGATTGATAGTAAGGCAGTTGGAAAGTCAAACTGGAGCACCAGGAGAGGGACTATTCGTTGAGTTTTAGAAACCTTTCGTATTCACAGTGTGTCCATTCTCTAGGTTGCCTGTACATGTTATAGCTGTAGTAATATTCCCTTGAACATGGAGAGTTGGGACCCATGGAATGGGGGCCATGCATTATTTCTTGAAAGGGTCTGCATTTGCTCACCCAATCTCACCAATCCTCTCAGTCCCAGGTGTCCAGCCTTATGCCACATCCAGCTGTCATTGTAGATAGGGTCTTTCCAGGTTTCCTCAGACACCCTGAAGGAATTGTAAAGAATTTCCCTGTTTTTTGGTTTTGCTTTTGAAATTCCTTTTTATAGTGGGTTTGAGCTGATTCTCGCTGCCATGTTTATGCCACTCTAGACACACTTGATTCCCTTATGGAGACATATCAATACATAGGTTTTAAGATTCTTACTAGTCAGATATATTCCTCTGTGGGAAATATGGGGTTTTGAGTCTCTTTCACTGAGGAAGGTGTAGGTCTTGTCTATTCCAAAGTTGGTTTTTGAAACGGTCCCTGTGCTTATATCAAACTCTGGTTTTATGCATCACCCCACCTCTCCTTCCCCTTTATGCAGGCATAAGAGTGTTTTCTAAATGTGAGACTCTGTTCTCTTTCCTAACTCAGTTCACGTGTAGCCATGTTTAAGGATCTTCATAAGTGATATCTTATGATAAGTTTCTTTTTCTGTGTGACTTATTTCACTTAGAATCACCGTACCTGAATCCACTCACTTTGCTGCTACTGGTCTTATGACATTGATTTCATGGCTGAGGGATATTCCATCGTACGTAAGTACCACAATGTTTTGAACCATTTTTATATTTCCTGGGATATTTAAGGTGTACCCAAGTTGAGGTTCTTGTAGCCAGTGCAGCCCTAAATTTGGAGGTGGCTCTTTCTTATTGATTTTCAGTTTTCCCCAGGTATATTCCCTAGACTGGAAGTGGCCTTGGCTCTGTAGCTGTGTTGTTTACTTGTTTTAGGGAACACAATGCACTCCTCCAGTGTGGCAGTTGGCAATTTACATCCCGCCCATCAGCATAACAAGGCTCCCTGTTCTCCAGGTCCTGTCTTGCCTTTCTGGTTTTTACACATTTTGTGGATGTCCCTTTTGACCGGTGGGAAGTGATACTTCTTTGTAGTGCAGATTTGCATTGCCCGCTTGCTTGCTTTGCCAAAAAGGGCGTATGCGTTTTCTCCTGAATATATTCAGGAGAAAACGCATACGCCCTTTTTGGCCAAGTGCACCATTGTCCAAGTTGTGCCCCTCTTCCTGTGCTTTACAGGCGATTCCAACGTACCTCTTGAAATCTGTTTCCTGCTATTTTGCGTCGCTTTCAAGTCCGCCTCGTTGACTTCCCTCAACAGATTTTTGGACGATAGTTGTCCTTTATCACTCTGCCAGTTTGTGAATTGCTGTGCCCCTGAGCTCCATTTCTCAACTCGTTTTTTGTGAGCTGAACGCAAGTCCAAAATTTTGGATCATGTCCTATACTGGTTCCCGGTGGGTGGCTGAGACTTTGGTTAATTCTTCTTCCTGCCGGGAAATTAGAGTGACATGTGCCCGTCCAAATGCCTAACAGCTACTCTCTCATGGGTTCTCCCTCGTCCCTTCCATCCTCTGGCAAATTGGGAACCTGTGCAAACCAGGAGGTTAAAGGGCCTGTCTGTCCAAGTTGGGAGATGGATAGTAAGGCAGTTGGAAAGTCAAACTGGAGCACCAGGAGAGGGACTATTCGTTGAGTTTTAGAAACCTTTCGTATTCACAGTGTGTCCATTCTCTAGGTTTCCTGTACATGTTATAGCTGTAGTAATATTCCCTTGAACCTGGAGAGTTGGGACCCATGGAATGGGGGCCATGCATTATTGCTTGAAAGGGTCTGCATTTGCTCACCCAATCTCACCAATCCTCTCAGTCCCAAGTGTCCAGCCTTATGCCACATCCAGCTGTCATTGTAGATAGGGTCTTTCCAGGTTTCCTCAGACACCCTGAAGGAATTGTAAAGAATTTCCCTGTTTTTTGGTTTTGCTTTTGAAATTCCTTTTTATAGTGGGTTTGAGCTGATTCTCGCTGCCATGTTTATGCCACTCTAGACACACTTGATTCCCTTATGGAGACATATCAATACATAGGTTTTAAGATTCTTACTAGTCAGATATATTCCTCTGTGGGAAATATGGGGTTTTGAGTCTCTTTCACTGAGGAAGGTGTAGGTCTTGTCTATTCCAAAGTTGGTTTTTGAAACGGTCCCTGTGCTTATATCAAACTCTGGTTTTATGCATCACCCCACCTCTCCTTCCCCTTTATGCAGGCATAAGAGTGTTTTCTAAATGTGAGACTCTGTTCTCTTTCCTAACTCAGTTCACGTGTAGCCATGTTTAAGGATCTTCATAAGTGATATCTTATGATAAGTTTCTTTTTCTGTGTGACTTATTTCACTTAGAATCATCGTACCTGAATCCACTCACTTTGCTGCTACTGGTCTTATGACATTGATTTCAATGCTGAGGGATATTCCATCGTACGTAAGTACCACAATGTTTTGAACCATTTTTATATTTCCTGGGATATTTAAGGTGTACCCAAGTTGAGGTTCTTGTAGTCAGTGCAGCCCTAAATTTGGAGGTGGCTCTTTCTTATTGATTTTCAGTTTTCCCAAGGTATATTCCCTAAACTGGAAGTGGCCTTGGCTCTGTAGCTCTGTTGTTTACTTGTTTTAGGGAACACAATGCACTCCTCCAGTGAGGCAGTTGGCAATTTACATCCCGCCCATCAGCATAACAAGGCTCCCAGTTCTCCAGGGCCTGTCTTGCCTTTCTGGTTTTTACACATTTTGTGGATGTCCCTTTTGACCGGTGGGAAGTGATACTTCTTTGTAGTGCAGTTTTGCATTGCCCGCTTGCTTGCTTGGCCAAAAAGGGCGTATGCGTTTTCTCCTGAATATATTCAGGAGAAAACGCATACGCCCTTTTTGGCCAAGTGCACCATTGTCCAAGTTGTGCCCCTCTTCCTGTGCTTTACAGGCGATTCCAAGGTACCTCTTGAAATCTGTTTCCTGCTATTTTGCCTCGCTTTCAAGTCCGCCTCGTTGACTTCCCTCAACAGATTTTTGGACGATAGTTGTCCTTTATCACTCTGCCAGTTTGTGAATTGCTGTGCCCCTGAGCTCCATTTCTCAACTCGTTTTTTGTGAGCTGAACGCAAGTCCAAAATTTTGGATCATGTCCTATACTGGTTCCCGGTGGGTGGCTGAGACTTTGGTTAATTCTTCTTCCTGCCGGGAAATTAGAGTGACATGTGCCCGTCCAAATGCCTAACAGCTACTCTCTCAGGGTTCTCTCTCGTCCCTTCCATCCTCTGCCAAATTGGGAACCTGTGCAAACCAGGAGGTTAAAGGGCCTGTCTCTCCAAGTTGGGAGAATGATAGTAAGGCAGTTGGAAAGTCAAACTGGAGCACCAGGAGAGGGACTATTCGTTGAGTTTTAGAAACCTTTCGTATTCACAGTGTGTCCATTCTATAGGTTTCCTGTACATGTTATAGCTGTAGTAATATTCCCTTGAACATGGAGAGTTGGGGACCCATGGAATGGGGGCCATGCATTATTGCTTGAAAGGGTCTGAATTCGCTCACCCAATCTCACCAATCCTCTCAGTCCCAAGTGTCCAGCCTTATGCCACATCCAGCTGTCATTGTAGATAGGGTCTTTCCAGGTTTCCTCAGACACACTGAAGGAATTGTAAAGAATTTCCCTGTTTTTTGGTTTTGCTTTTGAAATTCCTTTTTATAGTGGGTTTGAGCTGATTCTCGCTGCCATGTTTATGCCACTCTAGACACACTTGATTCCCTTATGGAGTCATATCAATACATAGGTTTTAAGATTCTTACTAGTCAGATATATTCCTCTGCGGGAAATATGGGGTTTTGAGTCTCTTTCACTGAGGAAGGTGTAGGTCTTCTCAGTTCCAAAGTTGGTTTTTGAAACGGTCCCTGTGCTTATATCAAACTCTGGTTTTATGCATCACCCCACCTCTCCTTCCCCTTTATGCAGGCATAAGATTGTTTTCTAAATGTGAGACTCTGTTCTCTTTCCTAACTCAGTTCACGTGTAGCCATGTTTACAGGATCTTCATAAGTGATATCTTATGATAAGTTTCTTTTTCTGTGTGACTTACTTCACTTAGAATCATCGTACCTGAATCCACTCACTTTGCTGCTACTGGTCTTATGACATTGATTTCATGGCTGAGGGATATTCCATCGTACGTAAGTACCACAATGTTTTGAACCATTTTTATATTTCCTGGGATATTTAAGGTGTACCCAAGTTGAGGTTCTTGTAGTCAGTGCAGCCCTAAATTTGGAGGTGGCTCTTTCTTATTGATTTTCAGTTTTCCCAAGGTATATTCCCTAGACTGGAAGTGGCCTTGGCTCTGTAGCTCTGTTGTTTACTTGTTTTAGGGAACACAATGCACTCCTCCAGTGAGGCAGTTGGCAGTTTACATCCCGCCCATCAGCATAACAAGGCTCCCAGTTCTCCAGGGCCTGTCTTGCCCTTCTGGTTTTTACACATTTTGTGGATGTCCCTTTTGACCGGTGGGAAGTGATACTTCTTTGTAGTGCAGATTTGCATTGCCCGCTTGCTTGCTTGGCCAAAAAGGGCGTATGCATTTTCTCCTGAATATATTCAGGAGAAAACACATACGCCCTTTTTGGCCAAGTGCACCATTGTCCAAGTTGTGTCCCTCTTCCTGTGCTTTACAGGCGATTCCAAGGTACCTCTTGAAATCTGTTTCCTGCTATTTTGCCTCGCTTTCAAGTCCGCCTCATTGACTTCCCTCAACAGATTTTTGGACGATAGTTGTCCTTTATCACTCTGCCAGTTTTTGAATTGCTGTGCCCCTGAGCTCCATTTCTCAACTCGTTTTTTGTGAGCTGAACGCAAGTCCAAAATTTTGGATCATGTCCTATACTGGTTCCCGGTGGGTGGCTGAGACTTTGGTTAATTCTTCTTCCTGCCGGGAAATTAGAGTGACATGTGCCCGTCCAAATGCCTAACAGCTACTCTCTCATGGGTTCTCCCTCGTCCCTTCCATCCTCTGCCAAATTGGGAACCTGTGCAAACCAGGAGGTTAAAGGGCCTGTCTCTCCAAGTTGGGAGATTGATAGTAAGGCAGTTGGAAAGTCAAACTGGAGCACCAGGAGAGGGACTATTCGTTGAGTTTTAGAAACCTTTCGTATTCACAGTGTGTCCATTCTCTAGGTTTCCTGTACATGTTATAGCTGTAGTAATATTCCCTTGAACCTGGAGAGTTGGGACCCATGGAATGGGGGCCATGCATTATTGCTTGAAAGGGTCTGCATTTGCTCACCCAATCTCACCAATCCTCTCAGTCCCAAGTGTCCAGCCTTATGCCACATCCAGCTGTCATTGTAGATAGGGTCTTTCCAGGTTTCCTCAGACACCCTGAAGGAATTGTAAAGAATTTCCCTGTTTTTTGGTTTTGCTTTTGAAATTCCTTTTTATAGTGGGTTTGAGCTGATTCTCGCTGCCATGTTTATGCCACTCTAGACACACTTGATTCCCTTATGGAGACATATCAATACATAGGTTTTAAGATTCTTACTAGTCAGATATATTCCTCTGTGGGAAATATGGGGTTTTGAGTCTCTTTCACTGAGGAAGGTGTAGGTCTTGTCTATTCCAAAGTTGGTTTTTGAAACGGTCCCTGTGCTTATATCAAACTCTGGTTTTATGCATCACCCCACCTCTCCTTCCCCTTTATGCAGGCATAAGAGTGTTTTCTAAATGTGAGACTCTGTTCTCTTTCCTAACTCAGTTCACGTGTAGCCATGTTTACAGGATCTTCATAAGTGATATCTTATGATAAGTTTCTTTTTCTGTGTGACTTATTTCACTTAGAATCATCGTACCTGAATCCACTCACTTTGCTGCTACTGGTCTTATGACATTGATTTCAATGCTGAGGGATATTCCATCGTACGTAAGTACCACAAAGTTTTGAACCATTTTTATATTTCCTGGCATATTTAAGGTGTACCCAAGTTGAGGTTCTTGTAGTCAGTGCAGCCCTAAATTTGGAGGTGGCTCTTTCTTATTGATTTTCAGTTTTCCCAAGGTATATTCCCTAGACTGGAAGTGGCCTTGGCTCTGTAGCTCTGTTGTTTACTTGTTTTAGGGAACACAATGCACTCCTCCAGTGAGGCAGTTGGCAATTTACATCCCGCCCATCAGCATAACAAGGCTCCCAGTTCTCCAGGGCCTGTCTTGCCTTTCTGGTTTTTACACATTTTGTGGATGTCCCTTTTGACCGGTGGGAAGTGATACTTCTTTGTAGTGCAGTTTTGCATTGCCCGCTTGCTTGCTTGGCCAAAAAGGGCGTATGGGTTTTCTCCTGAATATATTCAGGAGAAAACGCATACGCCCTTTTTGGCCAAGTGCACCATTGTTCAAGTTGTGCCCCTCTTCCTGTGCTTTACAGGCGATTCCAAGGTACCTCTTGAAATCTGTTTCCTGCTGTTTTGCCTTGCTTTCAAGTCCGCCTCGTTGACTTCCCTCAACAGATTTTTGGACGATAGTTTTCCTTTATCACTCTGCCAGTTTGTGAATTGCTGTGCCCCTGAGCTCCATTTCTCAACTCGTTTTTTGTGAGCTGAACGCAAGTCCAAAATTTTGGATCATGTCCTATACTGGTTCCCGGTGGGTGGCTGAGACTTTGGTTAATTCTTCTTCCTGCCGGGAAATTAGAGTGACATGTGCCCGTCCAAATGCCTAACAGCTACTCTCTCATGGGTTCTCTCTCGTCCCTTCCATCCTCTGCCAAATTGGGAGCCTGTGCAAACCAGGAGGTTAAAGGGCCTGTCTCTCCAAGTTGGGAGATTGATAGTAAGGCAGTTGGAAAGTCAAACTGGAGCACCAGGAGAGGGACTATTCGTTGAGTTTTAGAAACCTTTCGTATTCACAGTGTGTCCATTCTCTAGGTTTCCTGTACATGTTATAGCTGTAGTAATATTCCCTTGAACATGGAGAGTTGGGACCCATGGAATGGGGGCCATGCATTATTGCTTGAAAGGGTCTGAATTCGCTCACCCAATCTCACCAATCCTCTCAGTCCCAAGTGTCCAGCCTTATGCCACATCCAGCTGTCATTGTAGATAGGGTCTTTCCAGGTTTCCTCAGACACCCTGAAGGAATTGTAAAGAATTTCCCTGTTTTTTGGTTTTGCTTTTGAAATTCCTTTTTATAGTGGGTTTGAGCTGATTCTCGCTGCCATGTTTATGCCACTCTAGACACACTTGATTCCCTTATGGAGACATATCAATACATAGGTTTTAAGATTCTTACTAGTCAGATATATTCCTCTGTGGGAAATATGGGGTTTTGAGTCTCTTTCACTGAGGAAGGTGTCGGTCTTGTCAATTCCAAAGTTGGTTTTTGAAACGGTCCCTGTGCTTATATCAAACTCTGGTTTTCTGCATCACCCCACCTCTCCTTCCCCTTTATGCAGGCATAAGAGTGTTTTCTAAATGTGAGACTCTGTTCTCTTTCCTAACTCAGTTCACGTGTAGCCATGTTTACAGGATCTTCATAAGTGATATCTTATGATAAGTTTCTTTTTCTGTGTGACTTATTTCACTTAGAATCATCGTACCTGAATCCACTCACTTTGTTGCTACTGGTCTTATGACATTGATTTCATGGCTGAGGGATATTCCATCGTACGTAAGTACCACAATGTTTTGAACCATTTTTATATTTCCTGGGATATTTAAGGTGTACCCAAGTTGAGGTTCTTGTAGTCAGTGCAGCCCTAAATTTGGAGGTGGCTCTTTCTTACTGATTTTCAGTTTTCCCAAGGTATATTCCCTAGACTGGAAGTGGCCTTGGCTCTGTAGCCCTGTTGTTTACTTGTTTTAGGGAACACAATGCACTCCTCCAGTGAGGCAGTTGGCAATTTACATCCCGCCCATCAGCATAACAAGGCTCCCTGTTCTCCAGGTCCTGTCTTGCCTTTCTGGTTTTTACACATTTTGTGGATGTCCCTTTTGACCGGTGGGAAGTGATACTTCTTTGTAGTGCAGATTTGCATTGCCCGCTTGCTTGCTTGGCCAAAAAGGGCGTATGCGTTTTCTCCTGAATATATTCAGGAGAAAACGCATACGCCCTTTTTGGCCAAGTGCACCATTGTCCAAGTTGTGCCCCTCTTCCTGTGCTTTACAGGCGATTCCAACGTACCTCTTGAAATCTGTTTCCTGCTATTTTGCGTCGCTTTCAAGTCCGCCTCGTTGACTTCCCTCAACAGATTTTTGGACGATAGTTGTCCTTTATCACTCTGCCAGTTTGTGAATTGCTGTGCCCCTGAGCTCCATTTCTCAACTCGTTTTTTGTGAGCTGAACGCAAGTCCAAAATTTTGGATCATGTCCTATACTGGTTCCCGGTGGGTGGCTGAGACTTTGGTTAATTCTTCTTCCTGCCGGGAAATTAGAGTGACATGTGCCCGTCCAAATGCCTAACAGCTACTCTCTCATGGGTTCTCCCTCGTCCCTTCCATCCTCTGCCAAATTGGGAACCTGTGCAAACCAGGAGGTTAAAGGGCCTGTCTCTCCAAGTTGGGAGATTGATAGTAAGGCAGTTGGAAAGTCAAACTGGAGCACCAGGAGAGGGACTATTCGTTGAGTTTTAGAAACCTTTCGTATTCACAGTGTGTCCATTCTCTAGGTTTCCTGTACATGTTATAGCTGTAGTAATATTCCCTTGAACCTGGAGAGTTGGGACCCATGGAATGGGGGCCATGCATTATTGCTTGAAAGGGTCTGCATTTGCTCACCCAATCTCACCAATCCTCTCAGTCCCAAGTGTCCAGCCTTATGCCACATCCAGCTGTCATTGTAGATAGGGTCTTTCCAGGTTTCCTCAGACACCCTGAAGGAATTGTAAAGAATTTCCCTGTTTTTTGGTTTTGCTTTTGAAATTCCTTTTTATAGTGGGTTTGAGCTGATTCTCGCTGCCATGTTTATGCCACTCTAGACACACTTGATTCCCTTATGGAGACATATCAATACATAGGTTTTAAGATTCTTACTAGTCAGATATATTCCTCTGTGGGAAATATGGGGTTTTGAGTCTCTTTCACTGAGGAAGGTGTAGGTCTTGTCTATTCCAAAGTTGGTTTTTGAAACGGTCCCTGTGCTTATATCAAACTCTGGTTTTATGCATCACCCCACCTCTCCTTCCCCTTTATGCAGGCATAAGAGTGTTTTCTAAATGTGAGACTCTGTTCTCTTTCCTAACTCAGTTCACGAGTAGCCATTTTTAAGGATCTTCATAAGTGATATCTTATGATAAGTTTCTTTTTCTGTGTGACTTATTTCACTTAGAATCATCGTACCTGAATCCACTCACTTTGCTGCTACTGGTCTTATGACATTGATTTCAATGCTGAGGGATATTCCATCGTACGTAAGTACCACAATGTTTTGAACCATTTTTATATTTCCTGGGATATTTAAGGTGTACCCAAGTTGAGGTTCTTGTAGTCAGTGCAGCCCTAAATTTGGAGGTGGCTCTTTCTTATTGATTTTCAGTTTTCCCCAGGTATATTCCCTAGACTGGAAGTGGCCTTGGCTCTGTAGCTCTGTTGTTTACTTGTTTTAGGGAACACAATGCACTCCTCCAGTGAGGCAGTTGGCAATTTATATCCCGCCCATCAGCATAACAAGGCTCCCAGTTCTCCAGGGCCTGTCTTGCCTTTCTGGTTTTTACACATTTTGTGGATGTCCCTTTTGACCGGCGGGAAGTGATACTTCTTTGTAGTGCAGATTTGCATTGCCCGCTTGCTTGCTTGGCCAAAAAGGGCGTATGCGTTTTCTCCTGAATATATTCAGGAGAAAACGCATACGCCCTTTTTGGCCAAGTGTACCATTGTCCAAGTTGTGCCCCTCTTCCTGTGCTTTACAGGCGATTCCAAGGTACCTCTTGAAATCTGTTTCCTGCTATTTTGCCTCGCTTTCAAGTCCGCCTCGTTGACTTCCCTCAACAGATTTTTGGACGATAGTTGTCCTTTATCACTCTGCCAGTTTGTGAATTGCTGTGCCCCTGAGCTCCATTTCTCAACTCGTTTTTTGTGAGCAGAACGCAAGTCCAAAATTTTGGATCATGTCCTATACTGGTTCCCGGTGGGTGGCTGAGACTTTGGTTAATTCTTCTTCCTGCCGGGAAATTAGAGTGACATGTGCCCGTCCAAATGCCTAACAGCTACTCTCTCATGGGTTCTCCCTCGTCCCTTCCATCCTCTGCCAAATTGGGAACCTGTGCAAACCAGGAGGTTAAAGGGCCTGTCTCTCCAAGTTGGGAGATTGATAGTAAGGCAGTTGGAAAGTCAAACTGGAGCACCAGGAGAGGGACTATTCGTTGAGTTTTAGAAACCTTTCGTATTCACAGTGTGTCCATTCTCTAGGTTTCCTGTACATGTTATAGCTGTAGTAATATTCCCTTGAACCTGGAGAGTTGGGACCCATGGAATGGGGGCCATGCATTATTGCTTGAAAGGGTCTGCATTCGCTCACCCAATCTCACCAATCCTCTCAGTCCCAAGTGTCCAGCCTTATGCCACATACAGCTGTCATTGTAGATAGGGTCTTTCCAGGTTTCCTCAGACACCCTGAAGGAATTGTAAAGAATTTCCCTGTTTTTTGGTTTTGCTTTTGAAATTCCTTTTTATAGTGGGTTTGAGCTGATTCTCGCTGCCATGTTTATGCCACTCTAGACACACTTGATTCCCTTATGGAGACATATCAATACAGAGGTTTTAAGATTCTTACTAGTCAGATATATTCCTCTGTGGGAAATATGGGGATTTGAGTCTCTTTCACTGAGGAAAGTGTCGGTCTTGTCAATTCCAAAGTTGGTTTTTGAAACGGTCCCTGTGCTTATATCAAACTCTGGTTTTATGCATCACCCTACCTCTCCTTCCCCTTTATGCGGGCATAAGATTGTTTTCTAAATGTGAGACTCTGTTCTCTTTCCTAACTCAGTTCACGTGTAGCCATGTTTACAGGATCTTCATAAGTGCTATCTTATGATAAGTTTCTTTTTCTGTGTGACTTATTTCACTTAGAATCATCGTACCTGAATCCACTCACTTTGTTGCTTCTGGTCTTATGACATTGATTTCATGGCTGAGGGATATTCCATCGTACGTAAGTACCACAATGTTTTGAACCATTTTTATATTTCCTGGGATATTTAAGGTGTACCCAAGTTGAGTTTCTTGTAGTCATTGCAGCCCTAAATTTGGAGGTGGCTCTTTCTTATTGATTTTCAGTTTTCCCCAGGTATATTCCCTAGACTGGAAGTGGCCTTGGCTCTGTAGCTCTGTTGTTTACTTGTTTTAGGGAACACAATGCACTCCTCCAGTGAGGCAGTTGGCAATTTACATCCCGCCCATCAGCATAACAATGATCCCAGTTCTCCAGGGCCTGTCTTGCCTTTCTGGTTTTTACACATTTTGTGGATGTCCCTTTTGACCGGTGGGAAGTGATACTTCTTTGTAGTGCAGATTTGCATTGCCCGCTTGCTTGCTTGGCCAAAAAGGGCGTATGCGTTTTCTCCTGAATATATTCAGGAGAAAACGCATACGCCCTTTTTGGCCAAGTGCACCATTGTCCAATTTGTGCCCCTCTTCCTGTGCTTTACAGGCGATTCCAAGGTACCTCTTGAAATCTGTTTCCTGCTATTTTGCCTCGCTTTCAAGTCCGCCTCATTGACTTCCCTCAACAGATTTTTGGACGATAGTTGTCCTTTATCACTCTGCCAGTTTGTGAATTGCTGTGCCCCTGAGCTCCATTTCTCAACTCGTTTTTTGTGAGCTGAACGCAAGTCCAAAATTTTGGATCATGTCCTATACTGGTTCCCGGTGGGTGGCTGAGACTTTGGTTAATTCTTCTTCCTGCCGGGAAATTAGAGTGACATGTGCCAGTCCAAATGCCTAACAGCTACTCTCTCATGGGTTCTCCCTCGTCCCTTCCAACCTCTGCCAAATTTGGGAACCTGTGCAAACCAGGAGGTTAAAGGGCCTGTCTCTCCAAGTTGGGAGATTGATAGTAAGGCAGTTGGAAAGTCAAACTGGAGCACCAGGAGTGGGACTATTCGTTGAGTTTTAGAAACCTTTCGTATTCACAGTGTGTCCATTCTCTAGGTTTCCTGTACATGTTATAGCTGTAGTAATATTCCCTTGAACCTGGAGAGTTGGGACCCATGGAATGGGGGCCATGCATTATTGCTTGAAAGGGTCTGCATTTGCTCACCCAATCTCACCAAGCCTCTCAGTCCCAAGTGTCCAGCCTTATGCCACATCCAGCTGTCATTGTAGATAGGGTCTTTCCAGGTTTCCTCAGACACACTGAAAGAATTGTAAAGAATTTCCCTGTTTTTTGGTTTTGCTTTAGAAATTCCTTTTTATAGTGGGTTTGAGCTGATTCTCGCTGCCATGTTTATGCCACTCTAGACACACTTGATTCCCTTATGGAGTCATATCAATACATAGGTTTTAAGATTCTTACTAGTCAGATATATTCCTCTGCGGGAAATATGGGGTTTTGAGTCTCTTTCACTGAGGAAGGTGTAGGTCTTCTCAGTTCCAAAGTTGGTTTTTGAAACGGTCCCTGTGCTTATATCAAACTCTGGTTTTATGCATCACCCCACCTCTCCTTCCCCTTTATGCAGGCATAAGATTGTTTTCTAAATGTGAGACTCTGTTCTCTTTCCTAACTCAGTTCACGTGTAGCCATGTTTACAGGATCTTCATAAGTGATATCTTATGATAAGTTTCTTTTTCTGTGTGACTTACTTCACTTAGAATCATCGTACCTGAATCCACTCACTTTGCTGCTACTGGTCTTATGACATTGATTTCATGGCTGAGGGATATTCCATCGTACGTAAGTACCACAATGTTTTGAACCATTTTTATATTTCCTGGGATATTTAAGGTGTACCCAAGTTGAGGTTCTTGTAGTCAGTGCAGCCCTAAATTTGGAGGTGGCTCTTTCTTATTGATTTTCAGTTTTCCCAAGGTATATTCCCTAGACTGGAAGTGGCCTTGGCTCTGTAGCTCTGTTGTTTACTTGTTTTAGGGAACACAATGCACTCCTCCAGTGAGGCAGTTGGCAGTTTACATCCCGCCCATCAGCATAACAAGGCTCCCAGTTCTCCAGGGCCTGTCTTGCCTTTCTTGTTTTTACACATTTTGTGGATGTCCCTTTTGACCGGTGGGAAGTGATACTTCTTTGTAGTGCAGATTTGCATTGCCCGCTTGCTTGCTTGGCCAAAAAGGGCGTATGCATTTTCTCCTGAATATATTCAGGAGAAAACACATACGCCCTTTTTGGCCAAGTGCACCATTGTCCAAGTTGTGTCCCTCTTCCTGTGCTTTACAGGCGATTCCAAGGTACCTCTTGAAATCTGTTTCCTGCTATTTTGCCTCGCTTTCAAGTCCGCCTCATTGACTTCCCTCAACAGATTTTTGGACGATAGTTGTCCTTTATCACTCTGCCAGTTTGTGAATTGCTGTGCCCCTGAGCTCCATTTCTCAACTCGTTTTTTGTGAGCTGAACGCAAGTCCAAAATTTTGGATCATGTCCTATACTGGTTCCCGGTGGGTGGCTGAGACTTTGGTTAATTCTTCTTCCTGCCGGGAAATTAGAGTGACATGTGCCCGTCCAAATGCCTAACAGCTACTCTCTCATGGGTTCTCCCTCGTCCCTTCCATCCTCTGCCAAATTGGGAACCTGTGCAAACCAGGAGGTTAAAGGGCCTGTCTCTCCAAGTTGGGAGATTGATAGTAAGGCAGTTGGAAAGTCAAACTGGAGCACCAGGAGAGGGACTATTCGTTGAGTTTTAGAAACCTTTCGTATTCACAGTGTGTCCATTCTCTAGGTTTCCTGTACATGTTATAGCTGTAGTAATATTCCCTTGAACCTGGAGAGTTGGGACCCATGGAATGGGGGCCATGCATTATTGCTTGAAAGGGTCTGCATTTGCTCACCCAATCTCACCAATCCTCTCAGTCCCAAGTGTCCAGCCTTATGCCACATCCAGCTGTCATTGTAGATAGGGTCTTTCCAGGTTTCCTCAGACACCCTGAAGGAATTGTAAAGAATTTCCCTGTTTTTTGGTTTTGCTTTTGAAATTCCTTTTTATAGTGGGTTTGAGCTGATTCTCGCTGCCATGTTTATGCCACTCTAGACACACTTGATTCCCTTATGGAGACATATCAATACATAGGTTTTAAGATTCTTACTAGTCAGATATATTCCTCTGTGGGAAATATGGGGTTTTGAGTCTCTTTCACTGAGGAAGGTGTAGGTCTTGTCTATTCCAAAGTTGGTTTTTGAAACGGTCCCTGTGCTTATATCAAACTCTGGTTTTATGCATCACCCCACCTCTCCTTCCCCTTTATGCAGGCATAAGAGTGTTTTCTAAATGTGAGACTCTGTTCTCTTTCCTAACTCAGTTCACGTGTAGCCATGTTTACAGGATCTTCATAAGTGATATCTTATGATAAGTTTCTTTTTCTGTGTGACTTATTTCACTTAGAATCATCGTACCTGAATCCACTCACTTTGCTGCTACTGGTCTTATGACATTGATTTCAATGCTGAGGGATATTCCATCGTACGTAAGTACCACAATGTTTTGAACCATTTTTATATTTCCTGGGATATTTAAGGTGTACCCAAGTTGAGGTTCTTGTAGTCAGTGCAGCCCTAAATTTGGAGGTGGCTCTTTCTTATTGATTTTCAGTTTTCCCAAGGTATATTCCCTAGACTGGAAGTGGCCTTGGCTCTGTAGCTCTGTTGTTTACTTGTTTTAGGGAACACAATGCACTCCTCCAGTGAGGCAGTTGGCAATTTACATCCCGCCCATCAGCATAACAAGGCTCCCAGTTCTCCAGGGCCTGTCTTGCCTTTCTGGTTTTTACACATTTTGTGGATGTCCCTTTTGACCGGTGGGAAGTGATACTTCTTTGTAGTGCAGTTTTGCATTGCCCGCTTGCTTGCTTGGCCAAAAAGGGCGTATGGGTTTTCTCCTGAATATATTCAGGAGAAAACGCATACGCCCTTTTTGGCCAAGTGCACCATTGTTCAAGTTGTGCCCCTCTTCCTGTGCTTTACAGGCGATTCCAAGGTACCTCTTGAAATCTGTTTCCTGCTGTTTTGCCTTGCTTTCAAGTCCGCCTCGTTGACTTCCCTCAACAGATTTTTGGACGATAGTTTTCCTTTATCACTCTGCCAGTTTGTGAATTGCTGTGCCCCTGAGCTCCATTTCTCAACTCGTTTTTTGTGAGCTGAACGCAAGTCCAAAATTTTGGATCATGTCCTATACTGGTTCCCGGTGGGTGGCTGAGACTTTGGTTAATTCTTCTTCCTGCTGGGAAATTAGAGTGACATGTGCCCGTCCAAATGCCTAACAGCTACTCTCTCATGGGTTCTCTCTCGTCCCTTCCATCCTCTGCCAAATTGGGAGCCTGTGCAAACCAGGAGGTTAAAGGGCCTGTCTCTCCAAGTTGTGAGATTGATAGTAAGGCAGTTGGAAAGTCAAACTGGAGCACCAGGAGAGGGACTATTCGTTGAGTTTTAGAAACCTTTCGTATTCACAGTGTGTCCATTCTCTAGGTTTCCTGTACATGTTATAGCTGTAGTAATATTCCCTTGAACATGGAGAGTTGGGACCCATGGAATGGGGGCCATGCATTATTGCTTGAAAGGGTCTGAATTCGCTCACCCAATCTCACCAATCCTCTCAGTCCCAAGTGTCCAGCCTTATGCCACATCCAGCTGTCATTGTAGATAGGGTCTTTCCAGGTTTCCTCAGACACCCTGAAGGAATTGTAAAGAATTTCTCTGTTTTTTGGTTTTGCTTTTGAAATTCCTTTTTATAGTGGGTTTGAGCTGATTCTCGCTGCCATGTTTATGCCACTCTAGACACACTTGATTCCCTTATGGAGACATATCAATACATAGGTTTTAAGATTCTTACTAGTCAGATATATTCCTCTGTGGGAAATATGGGGTTTTGAGTCTCTTTCACTGAGGAAGGTGTCGGTCTTGTCAATTCCAAAGTTGGTTTTTGAAACGGTCCCTGTGCTTATATCAAACTCTGGTTTTCTGCATCACCCCACCTCTCCTTCCCCTTTATGCAGGCATAAGAGTGTTTTCTAAATGTGAGACTCTGTTCTCTTTCCTAACTCAGTTCACGTGTAGCCATGTTTACAGGATCTTCATAAGTGATATCTTATGATAAGTTTCTTTTTCTGTGTGACTTATTTCACTTAGAATCATCGTACCTGAATCCACTCACTTTGTTGCTACTGGTCTTATGACATTGATTTCATGGCTGAGGGATATTCCATCGTACGTAAGTACCACAATGTTTTGAACCATTTTTATATTTCCTGGGATATTTAAGGTGTACCCAAGTTGAGGTTCTTGTAGTCAGTGCAGCCCTAAATTTGGAGGTGGCTCTTTCTTATTGATTTTCAGTTTTCCCAAGGTATATTCCCTAGACTGGAAGTGGCCTTGGCTCTGTAGCCCTGTTGTTTACTTGTTTTAGGGAACACAATGCACTCCTCCAGTGAGGCAGTTGGCAATTTACATCCCGCCCATCAGCATAACAAGGCTCCCTGTTCTCCAGGTCCTGTCTTGCCTTTCTGGTTTTTACACATTTTGTGGATGTCCCTTTTGACCGGTGGGAAGTGATACTTCTTTGTAGTGCAGATTTGCATTGCCCGCTTGCTTGCTTGGCCAAAAAGGGCGTATGCGTTTTCTCCTGAATATATTCAGGAGAAAACGCATACGCCCTTTTTGGCCAAGTGCACCATTGTCCAAGTTGTGCCCCTCTTCCTGTGCTTTACAGGCGATTCCAAGGTACCTCTTGAAATCTGTTTCCTGCTATTTTGCCTCGCTTTCAAGTCCGCCTCGTTGACTTCCCTCAACAGATTTTTGGACGATAGTTGTCCTTTATCACTCTGCCAGTTTGTGAATTGCTGTGCCCCTGAGCTCCATTTCTCAACTCGTTTTTTGTGAGCTGAACGCAAGTCCAAAATTTTGGATCATGTCCTATACTGGTTCCCGGTGGGTGGCTGAGACTTTGGTTAATTCTTCTTCCTGCCGGGAAATTAGAGTGACATGTGCCAGTCCAAATGCCTAACAGCTACTCTCTCATGGGTTCTCCCTCGTCCCTTCCATCCTCTGCCAAATTTGGGAACCTGTGCAAACCAGGAGGTTAAAGGGCCTGTCTCTCCAAGTTGGGAGATTGATAGTAAGGCAGTTGGAAAGTCAAACTGGAGCACCAGGAGTGGGACTATTCGTTGAGTTTTAGAAACCTTTCGTATTCACAGTGTGTCCATTCTCTAGGTTTCCTGTACATGTTATAGCTGTAGTAATATTCCCTTGAACCTGGAGAGTTGGGACCCATGGAATGGGGGCCATGCATTATTGCTTGAAAGGGTCTGCATTTGCTCACCCAATCTCACCAAGCCTCTCAGTCCCAAGTGTCCAGCCTTATGCCACATCCAGCTGTCATTGTAGATAGGGTCTTTCCAGGTTTCCTCAGACACACTGAAGGAATTGTAAAGAATTTCCCTGTTTTTTGGTTTTGCTTTTGAAATTCCTTTTTATAGTGGGTTTGAGCTGATTCTCGCTGCCATGTTTATGCCACTCTAGACACACTTGATTCCCTTATGGAGTCATATCAATACATAGGTTTTAAGATTCTTACTAGTCAGATATATTCCTCTGCGGGAAATATGGGGTTTTGAGTCTCTTTCACTGAGGAAGGTGTAGGTCTTCTCAGTTCCAAAGTTGGTTTTTGAAACGGTCCCTGTGCTTATATCAAACTCTGGTTTTATGCATCACCCCACCTCTCCTTCCCCTTTATGCAGGCATAAGATTGTTTTCTAAATGTGAGACTCTGTTCTCTTTCCTAACTCAGTTCACGTGTAGCCATGTTTACAGGATCTTCATAAGTGATATCTTATGATAAGTTTCTTTTTCTGTGTGACTTACTTCACTTAGAATCATCGTACCTGAATCCACTCACTTTGCTGCTACTGGTCTTATGACATTGATTTCATGGCTGAGGGATATTCCATCGTACGTAAGTACCACAATGTTTTGAACCATTTTTATATTTCCTGGGATATTTAAGGTGTACCCAAGTTGAGGTTCTTGTAGTCAGTGCAGCCCTAAATTTGGAGGTGGCTCTTTCTTATTGATTTTCAGTTTTCCCAAGGTATATTCCCTAGACTGGAAGTGGCCTTGGCTCTGTAGCTCTGTTGTTTACTTGTTTTAGGGAACACAATGCACTCCTCCAGTGAGGCAGTTGGCAGTTTACATCCCGCCCATCAGCATAACAAGGCTCCCAGTTCTCCAGGGCCTGTCTTGCCTTTCTTGTTTTTACACATTTTGTGGATGTCCCTTTTGACCGGTGGGAAGTGATACTTCTTTGTAGTGCAGATTTGCATTGCCCGCTTGCTTGCTTGGCCAAAAAGGGCGTATGCATTTTCTCCTGAATATATTCAGGAGAAAACACATACGCCCTTTTTGGCCAAGTGCACCATTGTCCAAGTTGTGTCCCTCTTCCTGTGCTTTACAGGCGATTCCAAGGTACCTCTTGAAATCTGTTTCCTGCTATTTTGCCTCGCTTTCAAGTCCGCCTCATTGACTTCCCTCAACAGATTTTTGGACGATAGTTGTCCTTTATCACTCTGCCAGTTTGTGAATTGCTGTGCCCCTGAGCTCCATTTCTCAACTCGTTTTTTGTGAGCTGAACGCAAGTCCAAAATTTTGGATCATGTCCTATACTGGTTCCCGGTGGGTGGCTGAGACTTTGGTTAATTCTTCTTCCTGCCGGGAAATTAGAGTGACATGTGCCCGTCCAAATGCCTAACAGCTACTCTCTCATGGGTTCTCCCTCGTCCCTTCCATCCTCTGCCAAATTGGGAACCTGTGCAAACCAGGAGGTTAAAGGGCCTGTCTCTCCAAGTTGGGAGATTGATAGTAAGGCAGTTGGAAAGTCAAACTGGAGCACCAGGAGAGGGACTATTCGTTGAGTTTTAGAAACCTTTCGTATTCACAGTGTGTCCATTCTCTAGGTTTCCTGTACATGTTATAGCTGTAGTAATATTCCCTTGAACCTGGAGAGTTGGGACCCATGGAATGGGGGCCATGCATTATTGCTTGAAAGGGTCTGCATTTGCTCACCCAATCTCACCAATCCTCTCAGTCCCAAGTGTCCAGCCTTATGCCACATCCAGCTGTCATTGTAGATAGGGTCTTTCCAGGTTTCCTCAGACACCCTGAAGGAATTGTAAAGAATTTCCCTGTTTTTTGGTTTTGCTTTTGAAATTCCTTTTTATAGTGGGTTTGAGCTGATTCTCGCTGCCATGTTTATGCCACTCTAGACACACTTGATTCCCTTATGGAGACATATCAATACATAGGTTTTAAGATTCTTACTAGTCAGATATATTCCTCTGTGGGAAATATGGGGTTTTGAGTCTCTTTCACTGAGGAAGGTGTAGGTCTTGTCTATTCCAAAGTTGGTTTTTGAAACGGTCCCTGTGCTTATATCAAACTCTGGTTTTATGCATCACCCCACCTCTCCTTCCCCTTTATGCAGGCATAAGAGTGTTTTCTAAATGTGAGACTCTGTTCTCTTTCCTAACTCAGTTCACGTGTAGCCATGTTTAAGGATCTTCATAAGTGATATCTTATGATAAGTTTCTTTTTCTGTGTGACTTATTTCACTTAGAATCATCGTACCTGAATCCACTCACTTTGCTGCTACTGGTCTTATGACATTGATTTCAATGCTGAGGGATATTCCATCGTACGTAAGTACCACAATGTTTTGAACCATTTTTATATTTCCTGGGATATTTAAGGTGTACCCAAGTTGAGGTTCTTGTAGTCAGTGCAGCCCTAAATTTGGAGGTGGCTCTTTCTTATTGATTTTCAGTTTTCCCAAGGTATATTCCCTAGACTGGAAGTGGCCTTGGCTCTGTAGCTCTGTTGTTTACTTGTTTTAGGGAACACAATGCACTCCTCCAGTGAGGCAGTTGGCAATTTACATCCCGCCCATCAGCATAACAAGGCTCCCAGTTCTCCAGGGCCTGTCTTGCCTTTCTGGTTTTTACACATTTTGTGGATGTCCCTTTTGACCGGTGGGAAGTGATACTTCTTTGTAGTGCAGTTTTGCATTGCCCGCTTGCTTGCTTGGCCAAAAAGGGCGTATGGGTTTTCTCCTGAATATATTCAGGAGAAAACGCATACGCCCTTTTTGGCCAAGTGCACCATTGTTCAAGTTGTGCCCCTCTTCCTGTGCTTTACAGGCGATTCCAAGGTACCTCTTGAAATCTGTTTCCTGCTGTTTTGCCTTGCTTTCAAGTCCGCCTCGTTGACTTCCCTCAACAGATTTTTGGACGATAGTTTTCCTTTATCACTCTGCCAGTTTGTGAATTGCTGTGCCCCTGAGCTCCATTTCTCAACTCGTTTTTTGTGAGCTGAACGCAAGTCCAAAATTTTGGATCATGTCCTATACTGGTTCCCGGTGGGTGGCTGAGACTTTGGTTAATTCTTCTTCCTGCCGGGAAATTAGAGTGACATGTGCCCGTCCAAATGCCTAACAGCTACTCTCTCATGGGTTCTCTCTCGTCCCTTCCATCCTCTGCCAAATTGGGAGCCTGTGCAAACCAGGAGGTTAAAGGGCCTGTCTCTCCAAGTTGGGAGATTGATAGTAAGGCAGTTGGAAAGTCAAACTGGAGCACCAGGAGAGGGACTATTCGTTGAGTTTTAGAAACCTTTCGTATTCACAGTGTGTCCATTCTCTAGGTTTCCTGTACATGTTATAGCTGTAGTAATATTCCCTTGAACATGGAGAGTTGGGACCCATGGAATGGGGGCCATGCATTATTGCTTGAAAGGGTCTGAATTCGCTCACCCAATCTCACCAATCCTCTCAGTCCCAAGTGTCCAGCCTTATGCCACATCCAGCTGTCATTGTAGATAGGGTCTTTCCAGGTTTCCTCAGACACCCTGAAGGAATTGTAAAGAATTTCTCTGTTTTTTGGTTTTGCTTTTGAAATTCCTTTTTATAGTGGGTTTGAGCTGATTCTCGCTGCCATGTTTATGCCACTCTAGACACACTTGATTCCCTTATGGAGACATATCAATACATAGGTTTTAAGATTCTTACTAGTCAGATATATTCCTCTGTGGGAAATATGGGGTTTTGAGTCTCTTTCACTGAGGAAGGTGTCGGTCTTGTCAATTCCAAAGTTGGTTTTTGAAACGGTCCCTGTGCTTATATCAAACTCTGGTTTTCTGCATCACCCCACCTCTCCTTCCCCTTTATGCAGGCATAAGAGTGTTTTCTAAATGTGAGACTCTGTTCTCTTTCCTAACTCAGTTCACGTGTAGCCATGTTTACAGGATCTTCATAAGTGATATCTTATGATAAGTTTCTTTTTCTGTGTGACTTATTTCACTTAGAATCATCGTACCTGAATCCACTCACTTTGTTGCTACTGGTCTTATGACATTGATTTCATGGCTGAGGGATATTCCATCGTACGTAAGTACCACAATGTTTTGAACCATTTTTATATTTCCTGGGATATTTAAGGTGTACCCAAGTTGAGGTTCTTGTAGTCAGTGCAGCCCTAAATTTGGAGGTGGCTCTTTCTTATTGATTTTCAGTTTTCCCAAGGTATATTCCCTAGACTGGAAGTGGCCTTGGCTCTGTAGCCCTGTTGTTTACTTGTTTTAGGGAACACAATGCACTCCTCCAGTGAGGCAGTTGGCAATTTACATCCCGCCCATCAGCATAACAAGGCTCCCTGTTCTCCAGGTCCTGTCTTGCCTTTCTGGTTTTTACACATTTTGTGGATGTCCCTTTTGACCGGTGGGAAGTGATACTTCTTTGTAGTGCAGATTTGCATTGCCCGCTTGCTTGCTTGGCCAAAAAGGGCGTATGCGTTTTCTCCTGAATATATTCAGGAGAAAACGCATACGCCCTTTTTGGCCAAGTGCACCATTGTCCAAGTTGTGCCCCTCTTCCTGTGCTTTACAGGCGATTCCAACGTACCTCTTGAAATCTGTTTCCTGCTATTTTGCCTCGCTTTCAAGTCCGCCTCGTTGACTTCCCTCAACAGATTTTTGGACGATAGTTGTCCTTTATCACTCTGCCAGTTTGTGAATTGCTGTGCCCCTGAGCTCCATTTCTCAACTCGTTTTTTGTGAGCTGAACGCAAGTCCAAAATTTTGGATCATGTCCTATACTGGTTCCCGGTGGGTGGCTGAGACTTTGGTTAATTCTTCTTCCTGCCGGGAAATTAGAGTGACATGTGCCCGTCCAAATGCCTAACAGCTACTCTCTCATGGGTTCTCCCTCGTCCCTTCCATCCTCTGCCAAATTGGGAACCTGTGCAAACCAGGAGGTTAAAGGGCCTGTCTCTCCAAGTTGGGAGATTGATAGTAAGGCAGTTGGAAAGTCAAACTGGAGCACCAGGAGAGGGACTATTCGTTGAGTTTTAGAAACCTTTCGTATTCACAGTGTGTCCATTCTCTAGGTTTCCTGTACATGTTATAGCTGTAGTAATATTCCCTTGAACCTGGAGAGTTGGGACCCATGGAATGGGGGCCATGCATTATTGCTTGAAAGGGTCTGCATTTGCTCACCCAATCTCACCAATCCTCTCAGTCCCAAGTGTCCAGCCTTATGCCACATCCAGCTGTCATTGTAGATAGGGTCTTTCCAGGTTTCCTCAGACACCCTGAAGGAATTGTAAAGAATTTCCCTGTTTTTTGGTTTTGCTTTTGAAATTCCTTTTTATAGTGGGTTTGAGCTGATTCTCGCTGCCATGTTTATGCCACTCTAGACACACTTGATTCCCTTATGGAGACATATCAATACATAGGTTTTAAGATTCTTACTAGTCAGATATATTCCTCTGTGGGAAATATGGGGTTTTGAGTCTCTTTCACTGAGGAAGGTGTAGGTCTTGTCTATTCCAAAGTTGGTTTTTGAAACGGTCCCTGTGCTTATATCAAACTCTGGTTTTATGCATCACCCCACCTCTCCTTCCCCTTTATGCAGGCATAAGAGTGTTTTCTAAATGTGAGACTCTGTTCTCTTTCCTAACTCAGTTCACGAGTAGCCATGTTTAAGGATCTTCATAAGTGATATCTTATGATAAGTTTCTTTTTCTGTGTGACTTATTTCACTTAGAATCATCGTACCTGAATCCACTCACTTTGCTGCTACTGGTCTTATGACATTGATTTCAATGCTGAGGGATATTCCATCGTACGTAAGTACCACAATGTTTTGAACCATTTTTATATTTCCTGGGATATTTAAGGTGTACCCAAGTTGAGGTTCTTGTAGTCAGTGCAGCCCTAAATTTGGAGGTGGCTCTTTCTTATTGATTTTCAGTTTTCCCAAGGTATATTCCCTAAACTGGAAGTGGCCTTGGCTCTGTAGCTCTGTTGTTTACTTGTTTTAGGGAACACAATGCACTCCTCCAGTGAGGCAGTTGGCAATTTACATCCCGCCCATCAGCATAACAAGGCTCCCAGTTCTCCAGGGCCTGTCTTGCCTTTCTGGTTTTTACACATTTTGTGGATGTCCCTTTTGACCGGTGGGAAGTGATACTTCTTTGTAGTGCAGTTTTGCATTGGCCGCTTGCTTGCTTGGCCAAAAAGGGCGTATGCGTTTTCTCCTGAATATATTCAGGAGAAAACGCATACGCCCTTTTTGGCCAAGTGCACCATTGTCCAAGTTGTGCCCCTCTTCCTGTGCTTTACAGGCGATTCCAAGGTACCTCTTGAAATCTGTTTCCTGCTATTTTGCCTCGCTTTCAAGTCCGCCTCGTTGACTTCCCTCAACAGATTTTTGGACGATAGTTGTCCTTTATCACTCTGCCAGTTTGTGAATTGCTGTGCCCCTGAGCTCCATTTCTCAACTCGTTTTTTGTGAGCTGAACGCAAGTCCAAAATTTTGGATCATGTCCTATACTGGTTCCCGGTGGGTGGCTGAGACTTTGGTTAATTCTTCTTCCTGCCGAGAAATTAGAGTGACATGTGCCCGTCCAAATGCCTAACAGCTACTCTCTCATGGGTTCTCTCTCGTCCCTTCCATCCTCTGCCAAATTGGGAACCTGTGCAAACCAGGAGGTTAAAGGGCCTGTCTCTCCAAGTTGGGAGATTGAGAGTAAGGCAGTTGGAAAGTCAAACTGGAGCACCAGGAGAGGGACTATTCGTTGAGTTTTAGAAACCTTTCGTATTCACAGTGTGTCCATTCTCTAGGTTTCCTGTACATGTTATAGCTGTAGTAATATTCCCTTGAACATGGAGAGTTGGGACCCATGGAATGGGGGCCATGCATTATTGCTTGAAAGGGTCTGAATTCGCTCACCCAATCTCACCAATCCTCTCAGTCCCAAGTGTCCAGCCTTATGCCACATCCAGCTGTCATTGTAGATAGGGTCTTTCCAGGTTTCCTCAGACACCCTGAAGGAATTGTAAAGAATTTCTCTGTTTTTTGGTTTTGCTTTTGAAATTCCTTTTTATAGTGGGTTTGAGCTGATTCTCGCTGCCATGTTTATGCCACTCTAGACACACTTGATTCCCTTATGGAGACATATCAATACATAGGTTTTAAGATTCTTACTAGTCAGATATATTCCTCTGTGGGAAATATGGGGTTTTGAGTCTCTTTCACTGAGGAAGGTGTAGGTCTTGTCTATTCCAAAGTTGGTTTTTGAAACGGTCCCTGTGCTTATATCAAACTCTGGTTTTATGCATCACCCCACCTCTCCTTCCCCTTTATGCAGGCATAAGAGTGTTTTCTAAATGTGAGACTCTGTTCTCTTTCCTAACTCAGTTCACGTGTAGCCATGTTTAAGGATCTTCATAAGTGATATCTTATGATAAGTTTCTTTTTCTGTGTGACTTATTTCACTTAGAATCATCGTACCTGAATCCACTCACTTTGCTGCTACTGGTCTTATGACATTGATTTCAATGCTGAGGGATATTCCATCGTACGTAAGTACCACAATGTTTTGAACCATTTTTATATTTCCTGGGATATTTAAGGTGTACCCAAGTTGAGGTTCTTGTAGTCAGTGCAGCCCTAAATTTGGAGGTGGCTCTTTCTTATTGATTTTCAGTTTTCCCAAGGTATATTCCCTAAACTGGAAGTGGCCTTGGCTCTGTAGCTCTGTTGTTTACTTGTTTTAGGGAACACAATGCACTCCTCCAGTGAGGCAGTTGGCAATTTACATCCCGCCCATCAGCATAACAAGGCTCCCAGTTCTCCAGGGCCTGTCTTGCCTTTCTGGTTTTTACACATTTTGTGGATGTCCCTTTTGACCGGTGGGAAGTGATACTTCTTTGTAGTGCAGTTTTGCATTGGCCGCTTGCTTGCTTGGCCAAAAAGGGCGTATGCGTTTTCTCCTGAATATATTCAGGAGAAAACGCATACGCCCTTTTTGGCCAAGTGCACCATTGTCCAAGTTGTGCCCCTCTTCCTGTGCTTTACAGGCGATTCCAAGGTACCTCTTGAAATCTGTTTCCTGCTATTTTGCCTCGCTTTCAAGTCCGCCTCGTTGACTTCCCTCAACAGATTTTTGGACGATAGTTGTCCTTTATCACTCTGCCAGTTTGTGAATTGCTGTGCCCCTGAGCTCCATTTCTCAACTCGTTTTTTGTGAGCTGAACGCAAGTCCAAAATTTTGGATCATGTCCTATACTGGTTCCCGGTGGGTGGCTGAGACTTTGGTTAATTCTTCTTCCTGCCGAGAAATTAGAGTGACATGTGCCCGTCCAAATGCCTAACAGCTACTCTCTCATGGGTTCTCTCTCGTCCCTTCCATCCTCTGCCAAATTGGGAACCTGTGCAAACCAGGAGGTTAAAGGGCCTGTCTCTCCAAGTTGGGAGATTGAGAGTAAGGCAGTTGGAAAGTCAAACTGGAGCACCAGGAGAGGGACTATTCGTTGAGTTTTAGAAACCTTTCGTATTCACAGTGTGTCCATTCTCTAGGTTTCCTGTACATGTTATAGCTGTAGTAATATTCCCTTGAACATGGAGAGTTGGGACCCATGGAATGGGGGCCATGCATTATTGCTTGAAAGGGTCTGAATTCGCTCACCCAATCTCACCAATCCTCTCAGTCCCAAGTGTCCAGCCTTATGCCACATCCAGCTGTCATTGTAGATAGGGTCTTTCCAGGTTTCCTCAGACACCCTGAAGGAATTGTAAAGAATTTCTCTGTTTTTTGGTTTTGCTTTTGAAATTCCTTTTTATAGTGGGTTTGAGCTGATTCTCGCTGCCATGTTTATGCCACTCTAGACACACTTGATTCCCTTATGGAGACATATCAATACATAGGTTTTAAGATTCTTACTAGTCAGATATATTCCTCTGTGGGAAATATGGGGTTTTGAGTCTCTTTCACTGAGGAAGGTGTCGGTCTTGTCAATTCCAAAGTTGGTTTTTAAAACGGTCCCTGTGCTTATATCAAACTCTGGTTTTCTGCATCACCCCACCTCTCCTTCCCCTTTATGCAGGCATAAGAGTGTTTTCTAAATGTGAGACTCTGTTCTCTTTCCTAACTCAGTTCACGTGTAGCCATGTTTACAGGATCTTCATAAGTGATATCTTATGATAAGTTTCTTTTTCTGTGTGACTTATTTCACTTAGAATCATCGTACCTGAATCCACTCACTTTGTTGCTACTGGTCTTATGACATTGATTTCATGGCTGAGGGATATTCCATCGTACGTAAGTACCACAATGTTTTGAACCATTTTTATATTTCCTGGGATATTTAAGGTGTACCCAAGTTGAGGTTCTTGTAGTCAGTGCAGCCCTAAATTTGGAGGTGGCTCTTTCTTATTGATTTTCAGTTTTCCCAAGGTATATTCCCTAGACTGGAAGTGGCCTTGGCTCTGTAGCCCTGTTGTTTACTTGTTTTAGGGAACACAATGCACTCCTCCAGTGAGGCAGTTGGCAATTTACATCCCGCCCATCAGCATAACAAGGCTCCCTGTTCTCCAGGGCCTGTCTTGCCTTTCTGGTTTTTACACATTTTGTGGATGTCCCTTTTGACCGGTGGGAAGTGATACTTCTTTGTAGTGCAGATTTGCATTGCCCGCTTGCTTGCTTGGCCAAAAAGGGCGTATGCGTTTTCTCCTGAATATATTCAGGAGAAAACGCATACGCCCTTTTTGGCCAAGTGCACCATTGTCCAAGTTGTGCCCCTCTTCCTGTGCTTTACAGGCGATTCCAACGTACCTCTTGAAATCTGTTTCCTGCTATTTTGCCTCGCTTTCAAGTCCGCCTCGTTGACTTCCCTCAACAGATTTTTGGACGATAGTTGTCCTTTATCACTCTGCCAGTTTGTGAATTGCTGTGCCCCTGAGCTCCATTTCTCAACTCGTTTTTTGTGAGCTGAACGCAAGTCCAAAATTTTGGATCATGTCCTATACTGGTTCCCGGTGGGTGGCTGAGACTTTGGTTAATTCTTCTTCCTGCCGGGAAATTAGAGTGACATGTGCCCGTCCAAATGCCTAACAGCTACTCTCTCATGGGTTCTCCCTCGTCCCTTCCATCCTCTGCCAAATTGGGAACCTGTGCAAACCAGGAGGTTAAAGGGCCTGTCTCTCCAAGTTGGGAGATTGATAGTAAGGCAGTTGGAAAGTCAAACTGGAGCACCAGGAGAGGGACTATTCGTTGAGTTTTAGAAACCTTTCGTATTCACAGTGTGTCCATTCTCTAGGTTTCCTGTACATGTTATAGCTGTAGTAATATTTCCTTGAACCTGGAGAGTTGGGACCCATGGAATGGGGGCCATGCATTATTGCTTGAAAGGGTCTGCATTTGCTCACCCAATCTCACCAATCCTCTCAGTCCCAAGTGTCCAGCCTTATGCCACATCCAGCTGTCATTGTAGATAGGGTCTTTCCAGGTTTCCTCAGACACCCTGAAGGAATTGTAAAGAATTTCCCTGTTTTTTGGTTTTGCTTTTGAAATTCCTTTTTATAGTGGGTTTGAGCTGATTCTCGCTGCCATGTTTATGCCACTCTAGACACACTTGATTCCCTTATGGAGACATATCAATACATAGGATTTAAGATTCTTACTAGTCAGATATATTCCTCTGTGGGAAATATGGGGTTTTGAGTCTCTTTCACTAAGGAAGGTGTCGGTCTTGTCAATTCCAAAGTTGGTTTTTGGAACGGTCCCTGTGCTTATATCAAACTCTGGTTTTATGCATCACCCCACCTCTCCTTCCCCTTTATGCAGGCATAAGAGTGTTTTCTAAATGTGAGACTCTGTTCTCTTTCCTAACTGAGTTCACGTGTAGCCATGTTTACAGGATCTTCATAAGTGATATCTTATGATAAGTTTCTTTTTCTGTGTGACTTATTTCACTTAGAATCATCGTACCTGAATCCACTCACTTTGCTGCTACTGGTCTTATGACATTGATTTCATGGCTGAGGGATATTCCATCGTACGTAAGTACCACAATGTTTTGAACCATTTTTATATTTCCTGGGATATTTAAGGTGTACCCAAGTTGAGCTTCTTGTAGTCAGTGGAGCCCTTAATTTGGAGGTGGCTCTTTCTTATTGATTTTCAGTTTTCCCAAGGTATATTCCCTAGACTGGATGTGGCCTTGGCTCTGTAGCTCTGTTGTTTACTTGTTTTAGGGAACACAATGCACTCCTCCAGTGAGGCAGTTGGCAATTTACATCCCGCCCATCAGCATAACAAGGCTCCCAGTTCCCCAGGGCCTGTCTTGCCTTTCTGGTTTTTACACATTTTGTGGATGTCCCCTTTGACCGGTGGGAAATGATACTTCTTTGTAGTGCAGATTTGCATTGCCTGATTCCTTGCTTGGCCAAAAAAGGGCGTATGCGTTTTCTCCTGAATATATTCAGGAGAAAACGCATACGCCCTTTTTTGGCCAAGTGCACCATTGTCCAAGTTGTGCCCCTCTTCCTGTGCTTTACAGGCGATTCCAACGTACCTCTTGAAATCTATTTCCTGCTCTTTTGCCTCACTTTCAAGTCCGCCTCGTTGACTTCCCTCAACAGATTTTTGGACGATAGTTGTCCTGTATCACTCTGCCAGTTTGTGAATTGCTGTGCCCCTGAGCTCCATTTCTCAACTCGTTTTTTGTGAGCTGAACGCAAGTCCAAAATTTTGGATCATGTCCTATACTGATTCCCGGTGGGTGGCTGAGACTTTGGTTAATTCTTCTTCCTGCCGGGAAATTAGAGTGACATGTGCCCGTCCAAATGCCTAACAGCTACTCTCTCATGGGTTCTCCCTCGTCCCTTCCATCCTCTGCCAAATTGGGAACCTGTGCAAACCAGGAGGTTAAAGGGCCTGTCTCTCCAAGTTGGGAGATTGATAGTAAGGCAGTTGGAAAGTCAAACTGGAGCACCAGGAGAGGGACTATTCGTTGAGTTTTAGAAACCTTTCATATTCACAGTGTGTCCATTCTCTAGGTTTCCTGTACATGTTATAGCTGTAGTAATATTCCCTTGAACCTGGAGAGTTGGGACCCATGGAATGGGGGCCATGCATTATTGCTTGAAAGGGTCTGCATTTGCTCACCCAATCTCACCAATCCTCTCAGTCCCAAGTGTCCAGCCTTATGCCACATCCAGCTGTCATTGTAGATAGGGTCTTTCCAGGTTTCCTCAGACACCCTGAAGGAATTGTAAAGAATTTCCCTGTTTTTTGGTTTTGCTTTTGAAATTCCTTTTTATAGTGGGTTTGAGCTGATTCTCGCTGCCATGTTTATGCCACTCTAGACACACTTGATTCCCTTATGGAGTCATATCAATACATAGGTTTTAAGATTCTTACTAGTCAGATATATTCCTCTGCGGGAAATATGGGGTTTTGAGTCTCTTTCACTGAGGAAGGTGTAGGTCTTGTCTATTCCAAAGTTGGTTTTTGGAACGGTCCCTGTGCTTATATCAAACTCTGGTTTTATGCATCACCCCACCTCTCCTTCCCCTTTATGCAGGCATAAGAGTGTTTTCTAAATGTGAGACTCTGTTCTCTTTCCTAACTCAGTTCACGTGTAGCCATGTTTACAGGATCTTCATAAGTGATATCTTATGATAAGTTTCTTTTTCTGTGTGACTTATTTCACTTAGAATCATCGTACCTGAATCCACTCACTTTGCTGCTACTGTTCTTATGACACTGATTTCATGGCTGAGGGATATTCCATCGTACGTAAGTACCACAATGTTTTGAACCATTTTTATATTTCCTGGGATATTTAAGGTGTACCCAAGTTGAGGTTCTTGTAGTCAGTGCAGCCCTAAATTTGGAGGTGGCTCTTTCTTATTGATTTTCAGTTTTCCCAAGGTATATTCCCTAGACTGGAAGTGGCCTTGGCTCTGTAGCTCTGTTGTTTACTTGTTTTAGGGAACACAAAGCACTCCTCCAGTGAGGCAGTTGGCAGTTTACATCCCGCCCATCAGCATAACAAGGCTCCCAGTTCTCCAGGGCCTGTCTTGCCTTTCTGGTTTTTACACATTTTGTGGATGTCCCTTTTGACCGGTGGGAAGTGATACTTCTTTGTAGTGCAGATTTGCATTGCCCGCTTGCTTGCTTGGCCAAAAAGGGCGTATGCGTTTTCTCCTGAATATATTCAGGAGAAAACGCATACGCCCTTTTTGGCCAAGTGCACCATTGTCCAAGTTGTGCCCCTCTTCCTGTGCTTTACAGGCGATTCCAACGTACCTCTTGAAATCTGTTTCCTGCTATTTTGCGTCGCTTTCAAGTCCGCCTCGTTGACTTCCCTCAACAGATTTTTGGACGATAGTTGTCCTTTATCACTCTGCCAGTTTGTGAATTGCTGTGCCCCTGAGCTCCATTTCTCAACTCGTTTTTTGTGAGCTGAACGCAAGTCCAAAATTTTGGATCATGTCCTATACTGGTTCCCGGTGGGTGGCTGAGACTTTGGTTAATTCTTCTTCCTGCCGGGAAATTAGAGTGACATGTGCCCGTCCAAATGCCTAACAGCTACGCTCTCATGGGTTCTCCCTCGTCCCTTCCATCCTCTGCCAAATTGGGAACCTGTGCAAACCAGGAGGTTAAAGGGCCTGTCTCTCCAAGTTGGGAGATTGATAGTAAGGCAGTTGGAAAGTCAAACTGGAGCACCAGGAGAGGGACTATTCGTTGAGTTTTAGAAACCTTTCGTATTCACAGTGTGTCCATTCTCTAGGTTTCCTGTACATGTTATAGCTGTAGTAATATTCCCTTGAACCTGGAGAGTTGGGACCCATGGAATGGGGGCCATGCATTATTGCTTGAAAGGGTCTGCATTTGCTCACCCAATCTCACCAATCCTCTCAGTCCCAAGTGTCCAGCCTTATGCCACATCCAGCTGTCATTGTAGATAGGGTCTTTCCAGGTTTCCTCAGACACCCTGAAGGAATTGTAAAGAATTTCCCTGTTTTTTGGTTTTGCTTTTGAAATTCCTTTTTATAGTGGGTTTGAGCTGATTCTCGCTGCCATGTTTATGCCACTCTAGACACACTTGATTCCCTTATGGAGACATATCAATACATAGGTTTTAAGATTCTTACTAGTCAGATATATTCCTCTGTGGGAAATATGGGGTTTTGAGTCTCTTTCACTGAGGAAGGTGTAGGTCTTGTCTATTCCAAAGTTGGTTTTTGAAACGGTCCCTGTGCTTATATCAAACTCTGGTTTTATGCATCACCCCACCTCTCCTTCCCCTTTATGCAGGCATAAGAGTGTTTTCTAAATGTGAGACTCTGTTCTCTTTCCTAACTCAGTTCACGTGTAGCCATGTTTAAGGATCTTCATAAGTGATATCTTATGATAAGTTTCTTTTTCTGTGTGACTTATTTCACTTAGAATCATCGTACCTGAATCCACTCACTTTGCTGCTACTGGTCTTATGACATTGATTTCAATGCTGAGGGATATTCCATCGTACGTAAGTACCACAATGTTTTGAACCATTTTTATATTTCCTGGGATATTTAAGGTGTACCCAAGTTGAGGTTCTTGTAGTCAGTGCAGCCCTAAATTTGGAGGTGGCTCTTTCTTATTGATTTTCAGTTTTCCCAAGGTATATTCCCTAGACTGGAAGTGGCCTTGGCTCTGTAGCTCTGTTGTTTACTTGTTTTAGGGAACACAATGCACTCCTCCAGTGAGGCAGTTGGCAATTTACATCCCGCCCATCAGCATAACAAGGCTCCCAGTTCTCCAGGGCCTGTCTTGCCTTTCTGGTTTTTACACATTTTGTGGATGTCCCTTTTGACCGGTGGGAAGTGATACTTCTTTGTAGTGCAGTTTTGCATTGCCCGCTTGCTTGCTTGGCCAAAAAGGGCGTATGGGTTTTCTCCTGAATATATTCAGGAGAAAACGCATACGCCCTTTTTGGCCAAGTGCACCATTGTTCAAGTTGTGCCCCTCTTCCTGTGCTTTACAGGCGATTCCAAGGTACCTCTTGAAATCTGTTTCCTGCTGTTTTGCCTTGCTTTCAAGTCCGCCTCGTTGACTTCCCTCAACAGATTTTTGGACGATAGTTTTCCTTTATCACTCTGCCAGTTTGTGAATTGCTGTGCCCCTGAGCTCCATTTCTCAACTCGTTTTTTGTGAGCTGAACGCAAGTCCAAAATTTTGGATCATGTCCTATACTGGTTCCCGGTGGGTGGCTGAGACTTTGGTTAATTCTTCTTCCTGCCGGGAAATTAGAGTGACATGTGCCCGTCCAAATGCCTAACAGCTACTCTCTCATGGGTTCTCTCTCGTCCCTTCCATCCTCTGCCAAATTGGGAGCCTGTGCAAACCAGGAGGTTAAAGGGCCTGTCTCTCCAAGTTGGGAGATTGATAGTAAGACAGTTGGAAAGTCAAACTGGAGCACCAGGAGAGGGACTATTCGTTGAGTTTTAGAAACCTTTCGTATTCACAGTGTGTCCATTCTCTAGGTTTCCTGTACATGTTATAGCTGTAGTAATATTCCCTTGAACATGGAGAGTTGGGACCCATGGAATGGGGGCCATGCATTATTGCTTGAAAGGGTCTGAATTCGCTCACCCAATCTCACCAATCCTCTCAGTCCCAAGTGTCCAGCCTTATGCCACATCCAGCTGTCATTGTAGATAGGGTCTTTCCAGGTTTCCTCAGACACCCTGAAGGAATTGTAAAGAATTTCTCTGTTTTTTGGTTTTGCTTTTGAAATTCCTTTTTATAGTGGGTTTGAGCTGATTCTCGCTGCCATGTTTATGCCACTCTAGACACACTTGATTCCCTTATGGAGACATATCAATACATAGGTTTTAAGATTCTTACTAGTCAGATATATTCCTCTGTGGGAAATATGGGGTTTTGAGTCTCTTTCACTGAGGAAGGTGTCGGTCTTGTCAATTCCAAAGTTGGTTTTTGAAACGGTCCCTGTGCTTATATCAAACTCTGGTTTTCTGCATCACCCCACCTCTCCTTCCCCTTTATGCAGGCATAAGAGTGTTTTCTAAATGTGAGACTCTGTTCTCTTTCCTAACTCAGTTCACGTGTAGCCATGTTTACAGGATCTTCATAAGTGATATCTTATGATAAGTTTCTTTTTCTGTGTGACTTATTTCACTTAGAATCATCGTACCTGAATCCACTCACTTTGTTGCTACTGGTCTTATGACATTGATTTCATGGCTGAGGGATATTCCATCGTACGTAAGTACCACAATGTTTTGAACCATTTTTATATTTCCTGGGATATTTAAGGTGTACCCAAGTTGAGGTTCTTGTAGTCAGTGCAGCCCTAAATTTGGAGGTGGCTCTTTCTTATTGATTTTCAGTTTTCCCAAGGTATATTCCCTAGACTGGAAGTGGCCTTGGCTCTGTAGCCCTGTTGTTTACTTGTTTTAGGGAACACAATGCACTCCTCCAGTGAGGCAGTTGGCAATTTACATCCCGCCCATCAGCATAACAAGGCTCCCTGTTCTCCAGGTCCTGTCTTGCCTTTCTGGTTTTTACACATTTTGTGGATGTCCCTTTTGACCGGTGGGAAGTGATACTTCTTTGTAGTGCAGATTTGCATTGCCCGCTTGCTTGCTTGGCCAAAAAGGGCGTATGCGTTTTCTCCTGAATATATTCAGGAGAAAACGCATACGCCCTTTTTGGCCAAGTGCACCATTGTCCAAGTTGTGCCCCTCTTCCTGTGCTTTACAGGCGATTCCAACGTACCTCTTGAAATCTGTTTCCTGCTATTTTGCCTCGCTTTCAAGTCCGCCTCGTTGACTTCCCTCAACAGATTTTTGGACGATAGTTGTCCTTTATCACTCTGCCAGTTTGTGAATTGCTGTGCCCCTGAGCTCCATTTCTCAACTCGTTTTTTGTGAGCTGAACGCAAGTCCAAAATTTTGGATCATGTCCTATACTGGTTCCCGGTGGGTGGCTGAGACTTTGGTTAATTCTTCTTCCTGCCGGGAAATTAGAGTGACATGTGCCCGTCCAAATGCCTAACAGCTACTCTCTCATGGGTTCTCCCTCGTCCCTTCCATCCTCTGCCAAATTGGGAACCTGTGCAAACCAGGAGGTTAAAGGGCCTGTCTCTCCAAGTTGGGAGATTGATAGTAAGGCAGTTGGAAAGTCAAACTGGAGCACCAGGAGAGGGACTATTCGTTGAGTTTTAGAAACCTTTCGTATTCACAGTGTGTCCATTCTCTAGGTTTCCTGTACATGTTATAGCTGTAGTAATATTCCCTTGAACCTGGAGAGTTGGGACCCATGGAATGGGGGCCATGCATTATTGCTTGAAAGGGTCTGCATTTGCTCACCCAATCTCACCAATCCTCTCAGTCCCAAGTGTCCAGCCTTATGCCACATCCAGCTGTCATTGTAGATAGGGTCTTTCCAGGTTTCCTCAGACACCCTGAAGGAATTGTAAAGAATTTCCCTGTTTTTTGGTTTTGCTTTTGAAATTCCTTTTTATAGTGGGTTTGAGCTGATTCTCGCTGCCATGTTTATGCCACTCTAGACACACTTGATTCCCTTATGGAGACATATCAATACATAGGTTTTAAGATTCTTACTAGTCAGATATATTCCTCTGTGGGAAATATGGGGTTTTGAGTCTCTTTCACTGAGGAAGGTGTAGGTCTTGTCTATTCCAAAGTTGGTTTTTGAAACGGTCCCTGTGCTTATATCAAACTCTGGTTTTATGCATCACCCCACCTCTCCTTCCCCTTTATGCAGGCATAAGAGTGTTTTCTAAATGTGAGACTCTGTTCTCTTTCCTAACTCAGTTCACGAGTAGCCATGTTTAAGGATCTTCATAAGTGATATCTTATGATAAGTTTCTTTTTCTGTGTGACTTATTTCACTTAGAATCATCGTACCTGAATCCACTCACTTTGCTGCTACTGGTCTTATGACATTGATTTCAATGCTGAGGGATATTCCATCGTACGTAAGTACCACAATGTTTTGAACCATTTTTATATTTCCTGGGATATTTAAGGTGTACCCAAGTTGAGGTTCTTGTAGTCAGTGCAGCCCTAAATTTGGAGGTGGCTCTTTCTTATTGATTTTCAGTTTTCCCAAGGTATATTCCCTAAACTGGAAGTGGCCTTGGCTCTGTAGCTCTGTTGTTTACTTGTTTTAGGGAACACAATGCACTCCTCCAGTGAGGCAGTTGGCAATTTACATCCCGCCCATCAGCATAACAAGGCTCCCAGTTCTCCAGGGCCTGTCTTGCCTTTCTGGTTTTTACACATTTTGTGGATGTCCCTTTTGACCGGTGGGAAGTGATACTTCTTTGTAGTGCAGTTTTGCATTGGCCGCTTGCTTGCTTGGCCAAAAAGGGCGTATGCGTTTTCTCCTGAATATATTCAGGAGAAAACGCATACGCCCTTTTTGGCCAAGTGCACCATTGTCCAAGTTGTGCCCCTCTTCCTGTGCTTTACAGGCGATTCCAAGGTACCTCTTGAAATCTGTTTCCTGCTATTTTGCCTCGCTTTCAAGTCCGCCTCGTTGACTTCCCTCAACAGATTTTTGGACGATAGTTGTCCTTTATCACTCTGCCAGTTTGTGAATTGCTGTGCCCCTGAGCTCCATTTCTCAACTCGTTTTTTGTGAGCTGAACGCAAGTCCAAAATTTTGGATCATGTCCTATACTGGTTCCCGGTGGGTGGCTGAGACTTTGGTTAATTCTTCTTCCTGCCGAGAAATTAGAGTGACATGTGCCCGTCCAAATGCCTAACAGCTACTCTCTCATGGGTTCTCTCTCGTCCCTTCCATCCTCTGCCAAATTGGGAACCTGTGCAAACCAGGAGGTTAAAGGGCCTGTCTCTCCAAGTTGGGAGATTGAGAGTAAGGCAGTTGGAAAGTCAAACTGGAGCACCAGGAGAGGGACTATTCGTTGAGTTTTAGAAACCTTTCGTATTCACAGTGTGTCCATTCTCTAGGTTTCCTGTACATGTTATAGCTGTAGTAATATTCCCTTGAACATGGAGAGTTGGGACCCATGGAATGGGGGCCATGCATTATTGCTTGAAAGGGTCTGAATTCGCTCACCCAATCTCACCAATCCTCTCAGTCCCAAGTGTCCAGCCTTATGCCACATCCAGCTGTCATTGTAGATAGGGTCTTTCCAGGTTTCCTCAGACACCCTGAAGGAATTGTAAAGAATTTCTCTGTTTTTTGGTTTTGCTTTTGAAATTCCTTTTTATAGTGGGTTTGAGCTGATTCTCGCTGCCATGTTTATGCCACTCTAGACACACTTGATTCCCTTATGGAGACATATCAATACATAGGTTTTAAGATTCTTACTAGTCAGATATATTCCTCTGTGGGAAATATGGGGTTTTGAGTCTCTTTCACTGAGGAAGGTGTCGGTCTTGTCAATTCCAAAGTTGGTTTTTAAAACGGTCCCTGTGCTTATATCAAACTCTGGTTTTCTGCATCACCCCACCTCTCCTTCCCCTTTATGCAGGCATAAGAGTGTTTTCTAAATGTGAGACTCTGTTCTCTTTCCTAACTCAGTTCACGTGTAGCCATGTTTACAGGATCTTCATAAGTGATATCTTATGATAAGTTTCTTTTTCTGTGTGACTTATTTCACTTAGAATCATCGTACCTGAATCCACTCACTTTGTTGCTACTGGTCTTATGACATTGATTTCATGGCTGAGGGATATTCCATCGTACGTAAGTACCACAATGTTTTGAACCATTTTTATATTTCCTGGGATATTTAAGGTGTACCCAAGTTGAGGTTCTTGTAGTCAGTGCAGCCCTAAATTTGGAGGTGGCTCTTTCTTATTGATTTTCAGTTTTCCCAAGGTATATTCCCTAGACTGGAAGTGGCCTTGGCTCTGTAGCCCTGTTGTTTACTTGTTTTAGGGAACACAATGCACTCCTCCAGTGAGGCAGTTGGCAATTTACATCCCGCCCATCAGCATAACAAGGCTCCCTGTTCTCCAGGGCCTGTCTTGCCTTTCTGGTTTTTACACATTTTGTGGATGTCCCTTTTGACCGGTGGGAAGTGATACTTCTTTGTAGTGCAGATTTGCATTGCCCGCTTGCTTGCTTGGCCAAAAAGGGCGTATGCGTTTTCTCCTGAATATATTCAGGAGAAAACGCATACGCCCTTTTTGGCCAAGTGCACCATTGTCCAAGTTGTGCCCCTCTTCCTGTGCTTTACAGGCGATTCCAACGTACCTCTTGAAATCTGTTTCCTGCTATTTTGCCTCGCTTTCAAGTCCGCCTCGTTGACTTCCCTCAACAGATTTTTGGACGATAGTTGTCCTTTATCACTCTGCCAGTTTGTGAATTGCTGTGCCCCTGAGCTCCATTTCTCAACTCGTTTTTTGTGAGCTGAACGCAAGTCCAAAATTTTGGATCATGTCCTATACTGGTTCCCGGTGGGTGGCTGAGACTTTGGTTAATTCTTCTTCCTGCCGGGAAATTAGAGTGACATGTGCCCGTCCAAATGCCTAACAGCTACTCTCTCATGGGTTCTCCCTCGTCCCTTCCATCCTCTGCCAAATTGGGAACCTGTGCAAACCAGGAGGTTAAAGGGCCTGTCTCTCCAAGTTGGGAGATTGATAGTAAGGCAGTTGGAAAGTCAAACTGGAGCACCAGGAGAGGGACTATTCGTTGAGTTTTAGAAACCTTTCGTATTCACAGTGTGTCCATTCTCTAGGTTTCCTGTACATGTTATAGCTGTAGTAATATTCCCTTGAACCTGGAGAGTTGGGACCCATGGAATGGGGGCCATGCATTATTGCTTGAAAGGGTCTGCATTTGCTCACCCAATCTCACCAATCCTCTCAGTCCCAAGTGTCCAGCCTTATGCCACATCCAGCTGTCATTGTAGATAGGGTCTTTCCAGGTTTCCTCAGACACCCTGAAGGAATTGTAAAGAATTTCCCTGTTTTTTGGTTTTGCTTTTGAAATTCCTTTTTATAGTGGGTTTGAGCTGATTCTCGCTGCCATGTTTATGCCACTCTAGACACACTTGATTCCCTTATGGAGACATATCAATACATAGGATTTAAGATTCTTACTAGTCAGATATATTCCTCTGTGGGAAATATGGGGTTTTGAGTCTCTTTCACTAAGGAAGGTGTCGGTCTTGTCAATTCCAAAGTTGGTTTTTGGAACGGTCCCTGTGCTTATATCAAACTCTGGTTTTATGCATCACCCCACCTCTCCTTCCCCTTTATGCAGGCATAAGAGTGTTTTCTAAATGTGAGACTCTGTTCTCTTTCCTAACTGAGTTCACGTGTAGCCATGTTTACAGGATCTTCATAAGTGATATCTTATGATAAGTTTCTTTTTCTGTGTGACTTATTTCACTTAGAATCATCGTACCTGAATCCACTCACTTTGCTGCTACTGGTCTTATGACATTGATTTCATGGCTGAGGGATATTCCATCGTACGTAAGTACCACAATGTTTTGAACCATTTTTATATTTCCTGGGATATTTAAGGTGTACCCAAGTTGAGCTTCTTGTAGTCAGTGGAGCCCTTAATTTGGAGGTGGCTCTTTCTTATTGATTTTCAGTTTTCCCAAGGTATATTCCCTAGACTGGATGTGGCCTTGGCTCTGTAGCTCTGTTGTTTACTTGTTTTAGGGAACACAATGCACTCCTCCAGTGAGGCAGTTGGCAATTTACATCCCGCCCATCAGCATAACAAGGCTCCCAGTTCCCCAGGGCCTGTCTTGCCTTTCTGGTTTTTACACATTTTGTGGATGTCCCCTTTGACCGGTGGGAAATGATACTTCTTTGTAGTGCAGATTTGCATTGCCTGATTCCTTGCTTGGCCAAAAAAGGGCGTATGCGTTTTCTCCTGAATATATTCAGGAGAAAACGCATACGCCCTTTTTTGGCCAAGTGCACCATTGTCCAAGTTGTGCCCCTCTTCCTGTGCTTTACAGGCGATTCCAACGTACCTCTTGAAATCTATTTCCTGCTCTTTTGCCTCACTTTCAAGTCCGCCTCGTTGACTTCCCTCAACAGATTTTTGGACGATAGTTGTCCTTTATCACTCTGCCAGTTTGTGAATTGCTGTGCCCCTGAGCTCCATTTCTCAACTCGTTTTTTGTGAGCTGAACGCAAGTCCAAAATTTTGGATCATGTCCTATACTGATTCCCGGTGGGTGGCTGAGACTTTGGTTAATTCTTCTTCCTGCCGGGAAATTAGAGTGACATGTGCCCGTCCAAATGCCTAACAGCTACTCTCTCATGGGTTCTCCCTCGTCCCTTCCATCCTCTGCCAAATTGGGAACCTGTGCAAACCAGGAGGTTAAAGGGCCTGTCTCTCCAAGTTGGGAGATTGATAGTAAGGCAGTTGGAAAGTCAAACTGGAGCACCAGGAGAGGGACTATTCGTTGAGTTTTAGAAACCTTTCATATTCACAGTGTGTCCATTCTCTAGGTTTCCTGTACATGTTATAGCTGTAGTAATATTCCCTTGAACCTGGAGAGTTGGGACCCATGGAATGGGGGCCATGCATTATTGCTTGAAAGGGTCTGCATTTGCTCACCCAATCTCACCAATCCTCTCAGTCCCAAGTGTCCAGCCTTATGCCACATCCAGCTGTCATTGTAGATAGGGTCTTTCCAGGTTTCCTCAGACACCCTGAAGGAATTGTAAAGAATTTCCCTGTTTTTTGGTTTTGCTTTTGAAATTCCTTTTTATAGTGGGTTTGAGCTGATTCTCGCTGCCATGTTTATGCCACTCTAGACACACTTGATTCCCTTATGGAGTCATATCAATACATAGGTTTTAAGATTCTTACTAGTCAGATATATTCCTCTGCGGGAAATATGGGGTTTTGAGTCTCTTTCACTGAGGAAGGTGTAGGTCTTGTCTATTCCAAAGTTGGTTTTTGGAACGGTCCCTGTGCTTATATCAAACTCTGGTTTTATGCATCACCCCACCTCTCCTTCCCCTTTATGCAGGCATAAGAGTGTTTTCTAAATGTGAGACTCTGTTCTCTTTCCTAACTCAGTTCACGTGTAGCCATGTTTACAGGATCTTCATAAGTGATATCTTATGATAAGTTTCTTTTTCTGTGTGACTTATTTCACTTAGAATCATCGTACCTGAATCCACTCACTTTGCTGCTACTGTTCTTATGACACTGATTTCATGGCTGAGGGATATTCCATCGTACGTAAGTACCACAATGTTTTGAACCATTTTTATATTTCCTGGGATATTTAAGGTGTACCCAAGTTGAGGTTCTTGTAGTCAGTGCAGCCCTAAATTTGGAGGTGGCTCTTTCTTATTGATTTTCAGTTTTCCCAAGGTATATTCCCTAGACTGGAAGTGGCCTTGGCTCTGTAGCTCTGTTGTTTACTTGTTTTAGGGAACACAAAGCACTCCTCCAGTGAGGCAGTTGGCAGTTTACATCCCGCCCATCAGCATAACAAGGCTCCCAGTTCTCCAGGGCCTGTCTTGCCTTTCTGGTTTTTACACATTTTGTGGATGTCCCTTTTGACCGGTGGGAAGTGATACTTCTTTGTAGTGCAGATTTGCATTGCCCGCTTGCTTGCTTGGCCAAAAAGGGCGTATGCGTTTTCTCCTGAATATATTCAGGAGAAAACGCATACGCCCTTTTTGGCCAAGTGCACCATTGTCCAAGTTGTGCCCCTCTTCCTGTGCTTTACAGGCGATTCCAACGTACCTCTTGAAATCTGTTTCCTGCTATTTTGCCTCGCTTTCAAGTCCGCCTCGTTGACTTCCCTCAACAGATTTTTGGACGATAGTTGTCCTTTATCACTCTGCCAGTTTGTGAATTGCTGTGCCCCTGAGCTCCATTTCTCAACTCGTTTTTTGTGAGCTGAACGCAAGTCCAAAATTTTGGATCATGTCCTATACTGGTTCCCGGTGGGTGGCTGAGACTTTGGTTAATTCTTCTTCCTGCCTGGAAATTAGAGTGACATGTGCCCGTCCAAATGCCTAACAGCTACGCTCTCATGGGTTCTCCCTCGTCCCTTCCATCCTCTGCCAAATTGGGAACCTGTGCAAACCAGGAGGTTAAAGGGCCTGTCTCTCCAAGTTGGGAGATTGATAGTAAGGCAGTTGGAAAGTCAAACTGGAGCACCAGGAGAGGGACTATTCGTTGAGTTTTAGAAACCTTTCGTATTCACAGTGTGTCCATTCTCTAGGTTTCCTGTACATGTTATAGCTGTAGTAATATTCCCTTGAACCTGGAGAGTTGGGACCCATGGAATGGGGGCCATGCATTATTGCTTGAAAGGGTCTGCATTTGCTCACCCAATCTCACCAATCCTCTCAGTCCCAAGTGTCCAGCCTTATGCCACATCCAGCTGTCATTGTAGATAGGGTCTTTCCAGGTTTCCTCAGACACCCTGAAGGAATTGTAAAGAATTTCCCTGTTTTTTGGGTTTGCTTTTGAAATTCCTTTTTATAGTGGGTTTGAGCTGATTCTCGCTGCCATGTTTATGCCACTCTAGACACACTTGATTCCCTTATGGAGACATATCAATACATAGGTTTTAAGATTCTTACTAGTCAGATATATTCCTCTGTGGGAAATATGGGGTTTTGAGTCTCTTTCACTGAGGAAGGTATAGGTCTTGTCTATTCCAAAGTTGGTTTTTGAAACGGTCCCTGTGCTTATATCAAACTCTGGTTTTATGCATCACCCCACCTCTCCTTCCCCTTTATGCAGGCATAAGAGTGTTTTCTAAATGTGAGACTCTGTTCTCTTTCCTAACTCAGTTCACGTGTAGCCATGTTTACAGAATCTTCATAAGTGATATCTTATGATAAGTTTCTTTTTCTGTGTGACTTATTTCACTTAGAATCATCATACCTGAATCCACTCACTTTGCTGCTACTGGTCTTATGACATTGATTTCATGGCTGAGGGATATTCCATCGTACGTAAGTACCACAATGTTTTGAACCATTTTTATATTTCCTGGGATATTTAAGGTGTACCCAAGTTGAGGTTCTTGTAGTCAGTGCAGCCCTAAATTTGGAGGTGGCTCTTTCTTATTGATTTTCAGTTTTCCCAAGGTATATTCCCTAGACTGGAAGTGGCCTTGGCTCTGTAGCTCTGTTGTTTACTTGTTTTAGGGAACACAATGCACTCCTCCAGTGAGGCAGTTGGCAATTTACATCCCGCCCATCAGCATAACAAGGCTCCCAGTTCTCCAGGGCCTGTCTTGCCTTTCTGGTTTTTACACATTTTGTGGATGTCCCTTTTGACCGGTGGGAAGTGATACTTCTTTGTAGTGCAGATTTGCATTGCCCGCTTGCTTGCTTGGCCAAAAAGGGCGTATGCGTTTTCTCCTGAATATATTCAGGAGAAAACGCATACGCCCTTTTTGGCCAAGTGCACCATTGTCCAAGTTGTGCCCCTCTTCCTGTGCTTTACAGGCGATTCCAAGGTACCTCTTGAAATCTGTTTCCTGCTATTTTGCCTCACTTTCAAGTCCGCCTCGTTGACTTCCCTCAACAGATTTTTGGACGATAGTTGTCCTTTATCACTCTGCCAGTTTGTGAATTGCTGTGCCCCTGAGCTCCATTTCTCAACTCGTTTTTTGTGAGCTGAACGCAAGTCCAAAATTTTGGATCATGTCCTATACTGGTTCCCGGTGGGTGGCTGAGACTTTGGTTAATTCTTCTTCCTGCCGGGAAATTAGAGTGACATGCGCCCGTCCAAATGCCTAACAGCTACTCTCTCATGGATTCTCCCTCGTCCCTTCCATCCTCTGGCAAATTGGGAACCTGTGCAAACCAGGAGGTTAAAGGGCCTGTCTCTCCAAGTTGGGAGATTGATAGTAAGGCAGTTGGAAAGTCAAACTGGAGCACCAGGAGAGGGACTATTCGTTGAGTTTTAGAAACCTTTCTTATTCACAGTGTGTCCATTCTCTAGGTTTCCTGTACATGTTATAGCTGTAGTAATATTCCCTTGAACCTGGAGAGTTGGGACCCATGGAATGGGGGCCATGCATTATTGCTTGAAAGGGTCTGCATTTGCTCACCCAATCTCACCAATCCTCTCAGTCCCAAGTGTCCAGCCTTATGCCACATCCAGCTGTCATTGTAGATAGGGTCTTTCCAGGTTTCCTCAGACACCCTGAAGGAATTGTAAAGAATTTCCCTGTTTTTTGGTTTTGCTTTTGAAATTCCTTTTTATAGTGGGTTTGAGCTGATTCTCGCTGCCATGTTTATGCCACTCTAGACACACTTGATTCCCTTATGGAGACATATCAATACATAGGTTTTAAGATTCTTACTAGTCAGATATATTCCTCTGTGGGAAATATGGGGTTTTGAGTCTCTTTCACTGAGGAAGGTATAGGTCTTGTCTATTCCAAATTTGGTTTTTGAAACGGTCCCTGTGCTTATATCAAACTCTGGTTTTATGCATCACCCCACCTCTCCTTCCCCTTTATGCAGGCATAAGAGTGTTTTCTAAATGTGAGACTCTGTTCTCTTTCCTAACTCAGTTCACGTGTAGCCATGTTTACAGGATCTTCATAAGTGATATCTTATGATAAGTTTCTTTTTCTGTGTGACTTATTTCACTTAGAATCATCGTACCTGAATCCACTCACTTTGCTGCTACTGGTCTTATGACATTGATTTCATGGGTGAGGGATATTCCATTGTACGTAAGTACCACAATGTTTTGAACCATTTTTATATTTCCTGGGATATTTAAGGTGTACCCAAGTTGAGGTTCTTGTTTTCAGTGCACTCCTAAATTTGGAGGTGGCTCTTTCTTATTGATTTTCAGTTTTCCCAAGGTATATTCCCTAGACTGGAAGTGGCCTTGGCTCTGTAGCTCTGTTGTTTACTTGTTTTAGGGAACACAATGCACTCCTCCAGTGAGGCAGTTGGCAATTTACATCCCGCCCATCAGCATAACAAGGCTCCCAGTTCTCCAGGGCCTGTCTTGCCTTTCTGGTTTTTACACATTTTGTGGATGTCCCTTTTGACCGGTGGGAAGTGATACTTCTTTGTAGTGCAGATTTGCATTGCCCGCTTGCTTGCTTGGCCAAAAAGGGCGTATGCGTTTTCTCCTGAATATATTCAGGAGAAAACGCATACGCCCTTTTTGGCCAAGTGAACCATTGTCCAAGTTGTGCCCCTCTTCCTGTGCTTTACAGGCGATTCCAAGGTACCTCTTGAAATCTGTTTCCTGCTATTTTGCCACACTTTCAAGTCCGCCTCGTTGACTTCCCTCAACAGATTTTTGGACGATAGTTGTCCTTTATCACTCTGCCAGTTTGTGAATTGCTGTGCCCCTGAGCTCCATTTCTCAACTCGTTTTTTGTGAGCTGAACGCAAGTCCAAAATTTTGGATCATGTCCTATACTGGTTCCCGGTGGGTGGCTGAGACTTTGGTTAATTCTTCTTCCTGCCGGGAAATTAGAGTGACATGTGCCCGTCCAAATGCCTAACAGCTACTCTCTCATGGGTTCTCCCTCGTCCCTTCCATCCTCTGCCAAATTGGGAACCTGTGCAAACCAGGAGGTTAAAGGGCCTGTCTCTCCAAGTTGGGAGATTGATAGTAAGGCAGTTGGAAAGTCAAACTGGAGCACCAGGAGAGGGACTATTCGTTGAGTTTTAGAAACCTTTCGTATTCACAGTGTGTCCATTCTCTAGGTTTCCTGTACATGTTATAGCTGTAGTAATATTCCCTTGAACATGGAGAGTTGGGACCCATGGAATGGGGGCCATGCATTATTGCTTGAAAGGGTCTGCATTTGCTCACCCAATCTCACCAATCCTCTCAGTCCCAAGTGTCCAGCCTTATGCCACATCCAGCTGTCATTGTAGATAGGGTCTTTCCAGGATTCCTCAGACACCATGAAGGAATTGTAAAGAATTTCCCTGTTTCTTGGTTTTGCTTTTGAAATTCCTTTTTATACTGGGTTTGAGCTGATTCTCGCTGCCATGTTTATGACACTCTAGACACACTTGATTCCCTTATGGAGACATATCAATACATAGGTTTTAAGATTCTAACTAGTCAGATATATTCCCCTGTGGGAAATATGGGGTTTTGAGTCTCTTTCACTGAGGAAGGTGTAGGTCTTGTCTATTCCAAAGTTGGTTTTTGGAACGGTCCCTGTGCTTATATCAAACTCTGGTTTTATGCATCACCCCACCTCTCCTTCCCCTTTATGCAGGCATAAGATTGTTTTCTAAATGTGAGACTCTGTTCTCTTTCCTAACTCAGTTCACGTGTAGCCATGTTTACAGGATCTTCATAAGGGATATCTTATGATAAGTTTCTTTTTCTGTGTGACTTATTTCACTTAGAATCATCGTACCTGAATCCACTCACTTTGCTGCTACTGGTCTTATGACATTGATTTCATCGCTGAGGGATATTCCATCGTACGTAAGTACCACAATGTTTTGAACCATTTTTATATTTCCTGGGATATTTAAGGTGTACCCAAGTTGAGGTTCTTGTAGTCAGTGCAGCCCTAAATTTGGAGGTGGCTCTTTCTTATTGATTTTCAGTTTTCCCAAGGTATATTCCCTAGACTGGAAGTGGCCTTGGCTCTGTAGCTCTGTGGTTTACTTGTTTTAGGGAACACAAAGCACTCCTCCAGTGAGGCAGTTGGCAGTTTACATCCCGCCCATCAGCATAACAAGGCTCCCAGTTCTCCAGGGCCTGTCTTGCCCTTCTGGTTTTTACACATTTTGTGGATGTCCCTTTTGACCGGTGGGAAGTGATACTTCTTTGTAGTGCAGATTTGCATTGCCCGCTTGCTTGCTTGGCCAAAAAGGGCGTATGCGTTTTCTCCTGAATATATTCAGGAGAAAACGCATACGCCCTTTTTGGCCAAGTGCACCATTGTCCAAGTTGTGCCCCTCTTCCTGTGCTTTACAGGTGATTCCAACGTACCTCTTGAAATCTGTTTCCTGCTATTTTGCCTCACTTTCAAGTCCGCCTCGTTGACTTCCCTCAACAGATTTTTGGACGATAGTTGTCCTTTATCACTCTGCTAGTTTGTGAATTGCTGTGCCCCTGAGCTCCATTTCTCAACTCGTTTTTTGTGAGCTGAACGCAAGTCCAAAATTTTGGATCATGTCCTATACTGGTTCCCGGTGGGTGGCTGAGACTTTGGTTAATTCTTCTTCCTGCCGGGAAATTAGAGTGACATGTGCCCCTCCAAATGCCTAACAGCTACTCTCTCATGGGTTCTCCCTCGTCCCTTCCATCCTCTGCCAAATTGGGAACCTGTGCAAACCAGGAGGTTAAAGGGCCTGTCTCTCCAATTTGGGAGATTGATAGTAAGGCAGTTGGAAAGTCAAACTGGAGCACCAGGAGAGAGACTATTCGTTGAGTTTTAGAAACCTTTCGTATTCACAGTGTGTCCATTCTCTAGGTTTCCTGTACATGTTATAGCTGTAGTAATATTCCCTTGAACATGGAGAGTTGGGACCCATGGAATGGGGGCCATGCATTATTGCTTGAAAGGGTCTGCATTTGCTCACCCAATCTCACCAATCCTCTCAGTCCCAAGTGTCCAGCCTTATGCCACATCCAGCTGTCATTGTAGATAGGGTCTTTCCAGGTTTCCTCAGACACCCTGAAGGAATTGTAAAGAATTTCCCTGTTTTTTGGTTTTGCTTTTGAAATTCCTTTTTATAGTGGGTTTGAGCTGATTCTCGCTGCCATGTTTATGCCACTCTAGACACACTTGATTCCCTTATGCAGACATATCAATACATAGGTTTTAAGATTCTTACTAGTCAGATATATTCCTCTGTGGGAAATATGGGGTTTTGAGTCTCTTTCACTGAGGAAGGTATAGGTCTTGTCTATTCCAAATTTGGTTTTTGAAACGGTCCCTGTGCTTATATCAAACTCTGGTTTTATGCATCACCCCACCTCTCCTTCCCCTTTATGCAGGCATAAGAGTGTTTTCTAAATGTGAGACTCTGTTCTCTTTCCTAACTCAGTTCACGTGTAGCCATGTTTACAGGATCTTCATAAGTGATATCTTATGATAAGTTTCTTTTTCTGTGTGACTTATTTCACTTAGAATCATCGTACCTGAATCCACTCACTTTGCTGCTACTGGTCTTATGACATTGATTTCATGGGTGAGGGATATTCCATCGTACGTAAGTACCACAATGTTTTGAACCATTTTTATATTTCCTGGGATATTTAAGGTGTACCCAAGTTGAGGTTCTTGTTTTCAGTGCACTCCTAAATTTGGAGGTGGCTCTTTCTTATTGATTTTCAGTTTTCCCAAGGTATATTCCCTAGACTGGAAGTGGCCTTGGCTCTGTAGCTCTGTTGTTTACTTGTTTTAGGGAACACAATGCACTCCTCCAGTGAGGCAGTTGGCAATTTACATCCCGCCCATCAGCATAACAAGGCTCCCAGTTCTCCAGGGCCTGTCTTGCCTTTCTGGTTTTTACACATTTTGTGGATGTCCCTTTTGACCGGTGGGAAGTGATACTTCTTTGTAGTGCAGATTTGCATTGCCCGCTTGCTTGCTTGGCCAAAAAGGGCGTATGCGTTTTCTCCTGAATATATTCAGGAGAAAACGCATACGCCCTTTTTGGCCAAGTGAACCATTGTCCAAGTTGTGCCCCTCTTCCTGTGCTTTACAGGCGATTCCAAGGTACCTCTTGAAATCTGTTTCCTGCTATTTTGCCACACTTTCAAGTCCGCCTCGTTGACTTCCCTCAACAGATTTTTGGACGATAGTTGTCCTTTATCACTCTGCCAGTTTGTGAATTGCTGTGCCCCTGAGCTCCATTTCTCAACTCGTTTTTTGTGAGCTGAACGCAAGTCCAAAATTTTGGATCATGTCCTATACTGGTTCCCGGTGGGTGGCTGAGACTTTGGTTAATTCTTCTTCCTGCCGGGAAATTAGAGTGACATGTGCCCGTCCAAATGCCTAACAGCTACTCTCTCATGGGTTCTCCCTCGTCCCTTCCATCCTCTGCCAAATTGGGAACCTGTGCAAACCAGGAGGTTAAAGGGCCTGTCTCTCCAAGTTGGGAGATTGATAGTAAGGCAGTTGGAAAGTCAAACTGGAGCACCAGGAGAGGGACTATTCGTTGAGTTTTAGAAACCTTTCGTATTCACAGTGTGTCCATTCTCTAGGTTTCCTGTACATGTTATAGCTGTAGTAATATTCCCTTGAACATGGAGAGTTGGGACCCATGGAATGGGGGCCATGCATTATTGCTTGAAAGGGTCTGCATTTGCTCACCCAATCTCACCAATCCTCTCAGTCCCAAGTGTCCAGCCTTATGCCACATCCAGCTGTCATTGTAGATAGGGTCTTTCCAGGATTCCTCAGACACCATGAAGGAATTGTAAAGAATTTCCCTGTTTCTTGGTTTTGCTTTTGAAATTCCTTTTTATACTGGGTTTGAGCTGATTCTCGCTGCCATGTTTATGACACTCTAGACACACTTGATTCCCTTATGGAGACATATCAATACATAGGTTTTAAGATTCTAACTAGTCAGATATATTCCCCTGTGGGAAATATGGGGTTTTGAGTCTCTTTCACTGAGGAAGGTGTAGGTCTTGTCTATTCCAAAGTTGGTTTTTGGAACGGTCCCTGTGCTTATATCAAACTCTGGTTTTATGCATCACCCCACCTCTCCTTCCCCTTTATGCAGGCATAAGATTGTTTTCTAAATGTGAGACTCTGTTCTCTTTCCTAACTCAGTTCACGTGTAGCCATGTTTACAGGATCTTCATAAGGGATATCTTATGATAAGTTTCTTTTTCTGTGTGACTTATTTCACTTAGAATCATCGTACCTGAATCCACTCACTTTGCTGCTACTGGTCTTATGACATTGATTTCATCGCTGAGGGATATTCCATCGTACGTAAGTACCACAATGTTTTGAACCATTTTTATATTTCCTGGGATATTTAAGGTGTACCCAAGTTGAGGTTCTTGTAGTCAGTGCAGCCCTAAATTTGGAGGTGGCTCTTTCTTATTGATTTTCAGTTTTCCCAAGGTATATTCCCTAGACTGGAAGTGGCCTTGGCTCTGTAGCTCTGTGGTTTACTTGTTTTAGGGAACACAAAGCACTCCTCCAGTGAGGCAGTTGGCAGTTTACATCCCGCCCATCAGCATAACAAGGCTCCCAGTTCTCCAGGGCCTGTCTTGCCCTTCTGGTTTTTACACATTTTGTGGATGTCCCTTTTGACCGGTGGGAAGTGATACTTCTTTGTAGTGCAGATTTGCATTGCCCGCTTGCTTGCTTGGCCAAAAAGGGCGTATGCGTTTTCTCCTGAATATATTCAGGAGAAAACGCATACGCCCTTTTTGGCCAAGTGCACCATTGTCCAAGTTGTGCCCCTCTTCCTGTGCTTTACAGGTGATTCCAACGTACCTCTTGAAATCTGTTTCCTGCTATTTTGCCTCACTTTCAAGTCCGCCTCGTTGACTTCCCTCAACAGATTTTTGGACGATAGTTGTCCTTTATCACTCTGCTAGTTTGTGAATTGCTGTGCCCCTGAGCTCCATTTCTCAACTCGTTTTTTGTGAGCTGAACGCAAGTCCAAAATTTTGGATCATGTCCTATACTGGTTCCCGGTGGGTGGCTGAGACTTTGGTTAATTCTTCTTCCTGCCGGGAAATTAGAGTGACATGTGCCCCTCCAAATGCCTAACAGCTACTCTCTCATGGGTTCTCCCTCGTCCCTTCCATCCTCTGCCAAATTGGGAACCTGTGCAAACCAGGAGGTTAAAGGGCCTGTCTCTCCAATTTGGGAGATTGATAGTAAGGCAGTTGGAAAGTCAAACTGGAGCACCAGGAGAGAGACTATTCGTTGAGTTTTAGAAACCTTTCGTATTCACAGTGTGTCCATTCTCTAGGTTTCCTGTACATGTTATAGCTGTAGTAATATTCCCTTGAACATGGAGAGTTGGGACCCATGGAATGGGGGCCATGCATTATTGCTTGAAAGGGTCTGCATTTGCTCACCCAATCTCACCAATCCTCTCAGTCCCAAGTGTCCAGCCTTATGCCACATCCAGCTGTCATTGTAGATAGGGTCTTTCCAGGTTTCCTCAGACACCCTGAAGGAATTGTAAAGAATTTCCCTGTTTTTTGGTTTTGCTTTTGAAATTCCTTTTTATAGTGGGTTTGAGCTGATTCTCGCTGCCATGTTTATGCCACTCTAGACACACTTGATTCCCTTATGCAGACATATCAATACATAGGTTTTAAGATTCTTACTAGTCAGATATATTCCTCTGTGGGAAATATGGTGTTTTGAGTCTCTTTCACTGAGGAAGGTATAGGTCTTGTCTATTCCAAATTTGGTTTTTGAAACGGTCCCTGTGCTTATATCAAACTCTGGTTTTATGCATCACCCCACCTCTCCTTCCCCTTTATGCAGGCATAAGAGTGTTTTCTAAATGTGAGACTCTGTTCTCTTTCCTAACTCAGTTCACGTGTAGCCATGTTTACAGGATCTTCATAAGTGATATCTTATGATAAGTTTCTTTTTCTGTGTGACTTATTTCACTTAGAATCATCGTACCTGAATCCACTCACTTTGCTGCTACTGGTCTTATGACATTGATTTCATGGCTGAGGGATATTCCATCATACGTAAGTACCACAATGTTTTGAACCATTTTTATATTTCCTGGGATATTTAAGGTGTACCCAAGTTGAGGTTCTTGTAGTCAGTGCAGCCCTAAATTTGGAGGTGGCTCTTTCTTATTGATTTTCAGTTTTCCCAAGGTATATTCCCTAGACTGGAAGTGGCCTTGGCTCTGTAGCTCTGTTGTTTACTTGTTTTAGGGAACACAATGCACTCCTCCAGTGAGGCAGTTGGCAATTTACATCCCGCCCATCAGCATAACAAGGCTTCCAGTTCTCCAGGGCCTGTCTTGCCTTTCTGGTTTTTACACATTTTGTGGATGTCCCTTTTGACCGGTGGGAAGTGATACTTCTTTGTAGTGCAGATTTGCATTGCCCGCTTGCTTGCTTGGCCAAAAAGGGCGTATGCGTTTTCTCCTGAATATATTCAGGAGAAAACGCATACACCCTTTTTGGCCAAGTGCACCATTGTCCAAGTTGTGCCCCTCTTCCTGTGCTTTACAGGCGATTCCAAGGTACCTCTTGAAATCTGTTTCCTGCTATTTTGCCTCACTTTCAAGTCCGCCTCGTTGACTTCCCTCAACAGATTTTTGGACGATAGTTGTCCTTTATCACTCTGCCAGTTTGTGAATTGCTGTGCCCCTGAGCTCCATTTCTCAACTCGTTTTTTGTGAGCTGAACGCAAGTCCAAAATTTTGGATCATGTCCTATACTGGTTCCCGGTGGGTGGCTGAGACTTTGGTTAATTCTTCTTCCTGCCGGGAAATTAGAGTGACATGTGCCCGTCCAAATGCCTAACAGCTACTCTCTCATGGGTTCTCCCTCGTCCCTTCCATCCTCTGCCAAATTGGGAACCTGTGCAAACCAGGAGGTTAAAGGGCCTGTCTCTCCAAGTTGGGAGATTGATAGTAAGGCAGTTGGAAAGTCAAACTGGAGCACCAGGAGAGGGACTATTCGTTGAGTTTTAGAAACCTTTCGTATTCACAGTGTGTCCATTCTCTAGGTTTCCTGTACATGTTATAGCTGTAGTAATATTCCCTTGAACCTGGAGAGTTGGGACCCATGGAATGGGGGCCATGCATTATTGCTTGAAAGGGTCTGCATTTGCTCACCCAATCTCACCAATCCTCTCAGTCCCAAGTGTCCAGCCTTATGCCACATCCAGCTGTCATTGTAGATAGGGTCTTTCCAGGTTTCCTCAGACACCCTGAAGGAATTGTAAAGAATTTCCCTGTTTTTTGGTTTTGCTTTTGAAATTCCTTTTTATAGTGGGTTTGAGCTGATTCTCGCTGCCATGTTTATGCCACTCTAGACACACTTGATTCCCTTATGCAGACATATCAATACATAGGTTTTAAGATTCTTACTAGTCAGATATATTCCTCTGTGGGAAATATGGGGTTTTGAGTCTCTTTCACTGAGGAAGGTATAGGTCTTGTCTATTCCAAATTTGGTTTTTGAAACGGTCCCTGTGCTTATATCAAACTCTGGTTTTATGCATCACCCCACCTCTCCTTCCCCTTTATGCAGGCATAAGCGTGTTTTCTAAATGTGAGACTCTGTTCTCTTTCCTAACTCAGTTCACGTGTAGCCATGTTTACAGGATCTTCATAAGTGATATCTTATGATAAGTTTCTTTTTCTGTGTGACTTATTTCACTTAGAATCATCGTACCTGAATCCACTCACTTTGCTGCTACTGGTCTTATGACATTGATTTCATGGCTGAGGGATATTCCATCGTACGTAAGTACCACAATGTTTTGAACCATTTTTATATTTCCTGGGATATTTAAGGTGTACCCAAGTTGAGGTTCTTGTAGTCAGTGCAGCCCTAAATTTGGAGGTGGCTCTTTCTTATTGATTTTCAGTTTTCCCAAGGTATATTCCCTAGACTGGAAGTGGCCTTGGCTCTGTAGCTCTGTTGTTTACTTGTTTTAGGGAACACAATGCACTCCTCCAGTGAGGCAGTTGGCAATTTACATCCCGCCCATCAGCGTAACAAGGCTCCCAGTTCTCCAGGGCCTGTCTTGCCTTTCTGGTTTTTACACATTTTGTGGATGTCCCTTTTGACCGGTGGGAAGTGATACTTCTTTGTAGTGCAGATTTGCATTGCCCGCTTGCTTGCTTGGCCAAAAAGGGCGTATGCGTTTTCTCCTGAATATATTCAGGAGAAAACGCATACGCCCTTTTTGGCCAAGTGCACCATTGTCCAAGTTGTGCCCCTCTTCCTGTGCTTTACAGGCGATTCCAACGTACCTCTTGAAATCTGTTTCCTGCTATTTTGCCTCGCTTTCAAGTCCGCCTCGTTGACTTCCCTCAACAGATTTTTGGACGATAGTTGTCCTTTATCACTCTGCCAGTTTGTGAATTGCTGTGCCCCTGAGCTCCATTTCTCAACTCGTATTTTTGAGCTGAACACAAGTCCAAAATTTTGGATCATGTCCTATACTGGTTCCCGGTGGGTGGCTGAGACTTTGGTTAATTCTTCTTCCTGCCGGGAAATTAGAGTGACATGTGCCCGTCCAAATGCCTAACAGCTACTCTCTCATGGGTTCTCCCTCGTCCCTTCCATCCTCTGGCAAATTGGGAACCTGTGCAAACCAGGAGGTTAAAGTGCCTGCCTCTCCAAGTTGGGAGATTGATAGTAAGGCAGTTGGGAAGTCAAACTGGAGCACCAGGAGAGGGACTATTCGTTGAGTTTTAGAAACCTTTCGTATTCAGAGTGTGTCCATTCTCTAGGTTTCCTGTACATGTTATAGCTGTAGTAATATTCCCTTGAACCTGGAGAGTTGGGACCCATGGAATGGGGGCCATGCATTATTGCTTGAAAGGGTCTGCATTTGCTCACCCAATCTCACCAATCCTCTCAGTCCCAAGTGTCCAGGCTTATGCCACATCCAGCTGTCATTGTAGATAGGGTCTTTCCAGGTTTCCTCAGACACCCTGAAGGAATTGTAAAGAATTTCCCTGTTTTTTGGTTTTGCTTTTGAAATTCCTTTTTATAGTGGGTTTGAGCTGATTCTCGCTGCCATGTTTATGCCACTCTAGACACACTTGATTCCCTTATGGAGTCATATCAATACATAGGTTTTAAGATTCTTACTAGTCAGATATATTCCTCTGCGGGAAATATGGGGTTTTGAGTCTCTTTCACTGAGGAAGGTGTAGGTCTTGTCTATTCCAAAGTTGGTTTTTGGAACGGTCCCTGTGCTTATATCAAACTCTGGTTTTATGCATCACCCCACCTCTCCTTCCCCTTTATGCAGGCATAAGAGTGTTTTCTAAATGTGAGACTCTGTTCTCTTTCCTAACTCAGTTCACGTGTAGCCATGTTTACAGGATCTTCATAAGTGATATCTTATGATAAGTTTCTTTTTCTGTGTGACTTATTTCACTTAGAATCATCGTACCTGAATCCACTCACTTTGCAGCTACTGGTCTTATGACATTGATTTCATCGCTGAGGGATATTCCATCATACGTAAGTACCACAATGTTTTGAACCATTTTTATATTTCCTGGGATATTTAAGGTGTACCCAAGTTGAGGTTCTTGTAGTCAGTGCAGCCCTAAATTTGGAGGTGGCTCTTTCTTATTGATTTTCAGTTTTCCCAAGGTATATTCCCTAGACTGGAAGTGGCCTTGGCTCTGTAGCTCTGTTGTTTACTTGTTTTAGGGAACACAATGCACTCCTCCAGTGAGGCAGTTGGCAGTTTACATCCCGCCCATCAGCATAACAAGGCTCCCAGTTCTCCAGGGCCTGTCTTGCCTTTCTGGTTTTTACACATTTTGTGGATGTCCCTTTTGACCGGTGGGAAGTGATACTTCTTTGTAGTGCAGATTTGCATTGCCCGCTTGCTTGCTTGGCCAAAAAGGGCGTATGCGTTTTCTCCTGAATATATTCAGGAGAAAACGCATACGCCCTTTTTGGCCAAGTGCACCATTGTCCAAGTTGTGCCCCTCTTCCTGTGCTTTACAGGCGATTCCAACGTACCTCTTGAAATCTGTTTCCTGCTATTTTGCCTCGCTTTCAAGTCCGCCTCGTTGACTTCCCTCAACAGATTTTTGGACGATAGTTGTCCTTTATCACTCTGCCAGTTTGTGAATTGCTGTGCCCCTGAGCTCCATTTCTCAACTCGTTTTTTGGGAGCTGAACGCAAGTCCAAAATTTTGGATCATGTCCTATACTGGTTCCCGGTGGGTGGCTGAGACTTTGGTTAATTCTTCTTCCTGCCGGGAAATTAGAGTGACATGTGCCCGTCCAAATGCCTAACAGCTACTCTCTCATGGGTTCTCCCTCGTCCCTTCCATCCTCTGCCAAATTGGGAACCTGTGCAAACCAGGAGGTTAAAGGGCCTGTCTCTCCAAGTTGGGAGATTGATAGTAAGGCAGTTGGAAAGTCAAACTGGAGCACCAGGAGAGGGACTATTCGTTGAGTTTTAGAAACCTTTCGTATTCACAGTGTGTCCATTCTCTAGGTTTCCTGTACATGTTATAGCTGTAGTAATATTCCCTTGAACCTGGAGAGTTGGGACCCATGGAATGGGGGCCATGCATTATTGCTTGAAAGGGTCTGCATTCGCTCACCCAATCTCACCAATCCTCTCAGTCCCAAGTGTCCAGCCTTATGCCACATCCAGCTGTCATTTTAGATAGGGTCTTTCCAGGTTTCCTCAGACACCCTGAAGGAATTGTAAAGAATTTCCCTGTTTTTTGGTTTTGCTTTTGAAATTCCTTTTTATAGTGGGTTTGAGCTGATTCTCGCTGCCATGTTTATGCCACTCTAGACACACTTGATTCCCTTATGGAGACATATCAATACATAGGTTTTAAGATTCTTACTAGTCAGATATATTCCTCTGCGGGAAATATGGGGTTTTGAGTCTCTTTCACTGAGGAAGGTGTCGGTCTTGTCAGTTCCAAAGTTGGTTTTTGAAACGGTCCCTGTGCTTATATCAAACTCTGGTTTTATGCATCACCCCACCTCTCCTTCCCCTTTATGCAGGCATAAGAGTGTTTTCTAAATGTGAGACTCTGTTCTCTTTCCTAACTCAGTTCACGTGTAGCCATGTTTACAGGATCTTCATAAGTGATATCTTATGATAAGTTTCTTTTTCTGTGTGACTTATTTCACTTAGAATCATCGTACCTGAATCCACTCACTTTGCTGCTACTGGTCTTATGACATTGATTTCATGGCTGAGGGATATTACATCGTACGTAAGTACCACAATGTTTTGAACCATTTTTATATTTCCTGGGATATTTAAGGTGTACCCAAGTTGAGGTTCTTGTAGTCAGTGCAGCCCTAAATTTGGAGGTGGCTCTTTCTTATTGATTTTCAGTTTTCCCAAGGTATATTCCCTAGACTGGAAGTGGCCTTGGCTCTGTAGCTCTGTTGTTTACTTGTTTTAGGGAACACAATGCACTCCTCCAGTGAGGCAGTTGGCAATTTACATCCCGCCCATCAGCATAACAAGGCTCCCAGTTCTCCAGGGCCTGTCTTGCCTTTCTGGTTTTTACACATTTTGTGGATGTCCCTTTTGACCGGTGGGAAGTGATACTTCTTTGTAGTGCAGATTTGCATTGCCCGCTTGCTTGCTTGGCCAAAAAGGGTGTATGCGTTTTCTCCTGAATATATTCAGGAGAAAACGCATAGGCCCTTTTTGGCCAAGTGCACCATTGTCCAAGTTGTGCCCCTCTTCCTGTGCTTTACAGGCGATTCCAACGTACCTCTTGAAATCTGTTTCCTGCTATTTTGCCTCGCTTTCAAGTCCGCCTCGTTGACTTCCCTCAACAGATTTTTGGACGATAGTTGTCCTTTATCACTCTGCCAGTTTGTGAATTGCTGTGCCCCTGAGCTCCATTTCTCAACTCGTTTTTTGTGAGCTGAACGCAAGTCCAAAATTTTGGATCATGTCCTATACTGGTTCCCGGTGGGTGGCTGAGACTTTGGTTAATTCTTCTTCCTGCCGGGAAATTAGAGTGACATGTGCCCGTCCAAATGCCTAACAGCTACTCTCTCATGGGTTCTCCCTCGTCCCTTCCATCCTCTGCCAAATTGGGAACCTGTGCAAACCAGGAGGTTAAAGGGCCTGTCTCTCCAAGTTGGGAGATTGATAGTAAGGCAGTTGGAAAGTCAAACTGGAGCACCAGGAGAGGGACTATTCGTTGAGTTTTAGAAACCTTCCGTATTCACAGTGTGTCCATTCTCTAGGTTTCCTGTACATGTTATAGCTGTAGTAATATTCCCTTGAACCTGGAGAGTTGGGACCCATGGAATGGGGGCCATGCATTATTGCTTGAAAGGGTCTGCATTTGCTCACCCAATCTCACCAATCCTCTCAGTCCCAAGTGTCCAGCCTTATGCCACATCCAGCTGTCATTGTAGATAGGGTCTTTCCAGGTTTCCTCAGACACCCTGAAGGAATTGTAAAGAATTTCCCTGTTTTTTGGTTTTGCTTTTGAAATTCCTTTTTATAGTGGGTTTGAGCTGATTCTCGCTGCCATGTTTATGCCACTCTAGACACACTTGATTCCCTTATGGAGACATATCAATACATAGGTTTTAAAATTCTTACTAGTCAGATATATTCCTCTGTGGGAAATATGGGGTTTTGAGTCTCTTTCACTGAGGAAGGTGTAGGTCTTGTCTATTCCAAAGTTGGTTTTTGAAACGGTCCCTGTGCTTATATCAAACTCTGGTTTTATGCATCACCCCACCTCTCCTTCCCCTTTATGCAGGCATAAGAGTGTTTTCTAAATGTGAGACTCTGTTCTCTTTCCTAACTCAGGTCACGTGTAGCCATGTTTACAGGATCTTCATAAGTGATATCTTATGATAAGTTTCTTTTTCTGTGTGACTTATTTCACTTAGAATCATCGTACCTGAATCCACTCACTTTGCTGCTACTGGTCTTATGACATTGATTTCATGGCTGAGGGATATTCCATCGTACGTAAGTACCACAATGTTTTGAACCATTTTTATATTTCCTGGGATATTTAAGGTGTACCCAAGTTGAGTTTCTTGTAGTCAGTGCAGCCCTAAATTTGGAGGTGGCTCTTTCTTATTGATTTTCAGTTTTCCCAAGGTATATTCCCTAGACTGGAAGTGGCCTTGGCTCTGTAGCTCTGTTGTTTACTTGTTTTAGGGAACACAATGCACTCCTCCAGTGAGGCAGTTGGCAGTTTACATCCCGCCCATCAGCATAACAAGGCTCCCAGTTCTCCAGGGCCTGTCTTGCCTTTCTGGTTTTTACACATTTTGTGGATGTCCCTTTTGACCGGTGGGAAGTGATACTTCTTTGTAGTGCAGATTTGCATTGCCCGCTTGCTTGCTTGGCCAAAAAGGGCGTATGCGTTTTCTCCTGAATATATTCAGGAGAAAACGCATACGCCCTTTTTGGCCAAGTGCACCATTGTCCAAGTTGTGCCCCTCTTCCTGTGCTTTACAGGCGATTCCAACGTACCTCTTGAAATCTGTTTCCTGCTATTTTGCCTCACTTTCAAGTCCGCCTCGTTGACTTCCCTCAACAGATTTTTGGACGATAGTTGTCCTTTATCACTCTGCCAGTTTGTGAATTGCTGTGCCCCTGAGCTCCATTTCTCAACTCGTTTTTTGTGAGCTGAACGCAAGTCCAAAATTTTGGATCATGTCCTATACTGGTTCCCGGTGGGTGGCTGAGACTTTGGTTAATTCTTCTTCCTGCCGGGAAATTAGAGTGACATGTGCCCGTCCAAATGCCTAACAGCTACTCTCTCATGGGTTCTCCCTCGTCCCTTCCATCCTCTGGCAAATTGGGAACCTGTGCAAACCAGGAGGTTAAAGGGCCTGTCTCTCCAAGTTGGGAGATTGATAGTAAGGCAGTTGGAAAGTCAAACTGGAGCACCAGGAGAGGGACTATTCGTTGAGTTTTAGAAACCTTTCGTATTCACAGTGTGTCCATTCTCTAGGTTTCCTGTACATGTTATAGCTGTAGTAATATTCCCTTGAACCTGGAGAGTTGGGACCCATGGAATGGGGGCCATGCATTATTGCTTGAAAGGGTCTGCATTTGCTCACCCAATCTCACCAATCCTCTCAGTCCCAAGTGTCCAGCCTTATGCCACATCCAGCTGTCATTGTAGATAGGGTCTTTCCAGGTTTCCTCAGACACCCTGAAGGAATTGTAAAGAATTTCCCTGTTTTTTGGTTTTGCTTTTGAAATTCCTTTTTATAGTGGGTTTGAGCTGATTCTCGCTGCCATGTTTATGCCACTCTAGACACACTTGATTCCCTTATGGAGTCATATCAATACATAGATTTTAAGATTCTTACTAGTCAGATATATTCCTCTGCGGGAAATATGGGGTTTTGAGTCTCTTTCACTGAGGAAGGTGTAGGTCTTGTCTATTCCAAAGTTGGTTTTTGGAACGGTCCCTGTGCTTATATCAAACTCTGGTTTTATGCATCACCCGACCTCTCCATCCCCTTTATGCAGGCATAAGAGTGTTTTCTAAATGTGAGACTCTGTTCTCTTTCCTAACTCAGTTCACGTGTAGCCATGTTTACAGGATCTTCCTAAGTGATATCTTATGATAAGTTTCTTTTTCTGTGTGACTTATTTCACTTAGAATCATCGTACCTGAATCCACTCACTTTGCTGCTACTGGTCTTATGACATTGATTTCATCGCTGAGGGATATTCAATCATACGTAAGTACCACAATGTTTTGAACCATTTTTATATTTCCTGGGATATTTAAGTTGTACCCAAGTTGAGGTTCTTGTAGTCAGTGCAGCCCTAAATTTGGGGGTGGCTCTTTCTTATTGATTTTCAGTTTTCCCAAGGTATATTCCCTAGACTGGAAGTGGCCTTGGCTCTGTAGCTCTGTTGTTTACTTGTTTTAGGGAACACAATGCACTCCTCCAGTGAGGCAGTTGGCAATTTACATCCCGCCCATCAGCATAACAAGGCTCCCAGTTCTCCAGGGCCTGTCTTGCCTTTCTGGTTTTTACACATTTTGTGGATGTCCCTTTTGACCGGTGGGAAGTGATACTTCTTTGTAGTGCAGATTTGCATTGCCCGCTTGCTTGCTTGGCCAAAAAGGGCGTATGCTTTTTCTCCTGAATATATTCAGGAGAAAACGCATACGCCCTTTTTGGCCAAGTGCACCATTGTCCAAGTTGTGCCCCTCTTCCTGTGCTTTACAGGCGATTCCAAGGTACCTCTTGAAATCTGTTTCCTGCTATTTTGCCTCGCTTTCAAGTCCGCCTCGTTGACTTCCCTCAACAGATTTTTGGATGATAGTTGTCCTTTATCACTCTGCCAGTTTGTGAATTGCTGTGCCCCTGAGCTCCATTTCTCAACTCGTTTTTTTTGAGCTGAACACAAGTCCAAAATTTTGGATCATGTCCTATACTGGTTCCCGGTGGGTGGCTGAGACTTTGGTTAATTCTTCTTCCTGCCGGGAAATTAGAGTGACATGTGCCCGTCCAAATGCCTAACAGCTACTCTCTCATGGGTTCTCCCTCGTCCCTTCCATCCTCTGGCAAATTGGGAACCTGTGCAAACCAGGAAGTTAAAGGGCCTGTCTCTCCAAGTTGGGAGATTGATAGTAAGGCAGTTGGAAAGTCAAACTGGAGCACCAGGAGAGGGACTATTCATTGAGTTTTAGAAATCTTTCGTATTCACAGTGTGTCCATTCTCTAGGTTTCCTGTACATGTTATAGCTGTAGTAATATTCCCTTGAACCTGGAGAGTTGGGACCCATGGAATGGGGGCCATGCATTATTGCTTGAAAGGGTCTGCATTTGCTCACCCAATCTCAACAATCCTCTCAGTCCCAAGTGTCCAGCCTTATGCCACATCCAGCTGTCATTGTAGATAGGGTCTTTCCAGGTTTCCTCAGACACCCTGAAGGAATTGTAAAGAATTTCCCTGTTTTTTGGTTTTGCTTTTGAAATTCCTTTTTATAGTGGGTTTGAGCTGATTCTCGCTGCCATGTTTATGCCACTCTAGACAAACTTGATTCCCTTATGGAGTCATATCAATACATAGATTTTAAGATTCTTACTAGTCAGATATATTCCTCTGTGGGAAATATGGGGTTTTGAGTCTCTTTCACTGAGGAAGGTGTAGGTCTTGTCTATTCCAAAGTTGGTTTTTGGAACGGTCCCTGTGCTTATATCAAACTCTGGTTTTATGCATCACCCGACCTCTCCATCCCCTTTATGCAGGCATAAGAGTGTTTTCTAAATGTGAGACTCTGTTCTCTTTCCTAACTCAGTTCACGTGTTGCCATGTTTACAGGATCTTCATAAGTGATATCTTATGATAAGTTTCTTTTTCTGTGTGACTTATTTCACTTAGAATCATCATACCTGAATCCACTCACTTTGCTGCTACTGGTCTTATGACATTGATTTCATCGCTGAGGGATATTCCATCATATGTAAGTACCACAATGTTTTGAACCATTTTTATATTTCCTGGGATATTTAAGGTGTACCCAAGTTGAGGTTCTTGTAGTCAGTGCAGCCCTAAATTTGGAGGTGGCTCTTTCTTATTGATTTTCAGTTTTCCCAAGGTATATTCCCTAGACTGGAAGTGGCCTTGGCTCTGTAGCTCTGTTGTTTACTTGTTTTAGGGAACACAATGCACTCCTCCAGTGAGGCAGTTGGCAATTTACATCCCGCCCATCAGCATAACAAGGCTCCCAGTTCTCCAGGGCCTGTCTTGCCTTTCTGGTTTTTACACATTTTGTGGATGTCCCTTTTGACCGGTGGGAAGTGATACTTCTTTGTAGTGCAGATTTGCATTGCCCGCTTGCTTGCTTGGCCAAAAAGGGCGTATGCGTTTTCTCCTGAATATATTCAGGAGAAAACGCATATGCCCTTTTTGGCCAAGTGCACCATTGTCCAAGTTGTGCCCCTCTTCCTGTGATTTACAGGCGATTCCAAGGTACCTCTTGAAATCTGTTTCCTGCTATTTTGCCTCACTTTCAAGTCCGCCTCGTTGACTTCCCTCAACAGATTTTTGGACGATAGTTGTCCTTTATCACTCTGCCAGTTTGTGACTTGCTGTGCCCCTGAGCTCCATTTCTCAACTCGTTTTTTGTGAGCTGAACGCAAGTCCAAAATTTTGGATCATGTCCTATACTGGTTCCCGGTGGGTGGCTGAGACTTTGGTTAATTCTTCTTCCTGCCGTGAAATTAGAGTGACATGTGCCCGTCCAAATGCCTAACAGCTACTCTCTCATGGGTTCTCCCTCGTCCCTTCCATCCTCTGCCAAATTGGGAACCTGTGAAAACCAGGCGGTTAAAGGGCCTGTCTCTCCAAGTTGGGAGATTGATAGTAAGGCAGTTGGAAAGTCAAACTGGAGCACCAGGAGAGGGACTATTCGTTGAGTTTTAGAAACCTTTCATATTCACAGTCTGTCCATTCTCTAGGTTTCCTGTACATGTTATAGCTGTAGTAATATTCCCTTGAACCTGGAGAGTTGGGACCCATGGAATGGGGGCCATGCATTATTGCTTGAAAGGGTCTGCATTTGCTCACCCAATCTCACCAATCCTCTCAGTCCCAAGTGTCCAGCCATATGCCACATCCAGCTGTCATTGTAGATAGGGTCTTTCCAGGTTTCCTCAGACACCCTGAAGGAATTGTAAAGAATTTCCTTGTTTTTTGGTTTTGCTTTTGAAATTCCTTTTTATAGTGGGTTTGAGCTGATTCTCGCTGCCATGTTTATGCCACTCTAGACACACTTGATTCCCTTATGGAGTCATATCAATACATAGGTTTTAAGATTCTTACTAGTCAGATATATTCCTCTGCGGGAAATATGGGGTTTTGAGTCTCTTTCACTGAGGAAGGTGTAGGTCTTGTCTATTCCAAAGTTGGTTTTTGGAACGGTCCCTGTGCTTATATCAAACTCTGGTTTTATGCATCACCCGACCTCTCCATCCCCTTTATGCAGGCATAAGAGTGTTTTCTAAATGTGAGACTCTGTTCTCTTTCCTAACTCAGTTCACGTGTAGCCATGTTTACAGGATCTTCATAAGTGATATCTTATGATAAGTTTCTTTTTCTGTGTGACTTATTTCACTTAGAATCATCGTACCTGAATCCACTCACTTTGCTGCTACTGGTCTTATGACATTGATTTCATCGCTGAGGGATATTCCATCATACGTAAGTACCACAATGTTTTGAACCATTTTTATATTTCCTGGGATATTTAAGGTGTACCCAAGTTGAGGTTCTTGTAGTCAGTGCAGCCCTAAATTTGGAGGTGGCTCTTTCTTATTGATTTTCAGTTTTCCCAAGGTATATTCCCTAGACTGGAAGTGGCCTTGGCTCTGTAGCTCTGTTGTTTACTTGTTTTAGGGAACACAATGCACTCCTCCAGTGAGGCAGTTGGCAATTTACATCCCGCCCATCAGCATAACAAGGCTCCCAGTTCTCCAGGGCCTGTCTTGCCTTTCTGGTTTTTACACATTTTGTGGATGTCCCTTTTGACCGGTGGGAAGTGATACTTCTTTGTAGTGCAGATTTGCATTGCCTGCTTGCTTGCTTGGCAAAAAGTGCGTATGCGTTTTCTCCTGAATATATTCAGGAGAAAACGCATACGCCCTTTTTGGCCAAGTGCACCATTGTCCAAGTTGTGCCCCTCTTCCTGTGCTTTACAGGCGATTCCAAGGTACCTCTTGAAATCTGTTTCCTGCTATTTTGCCTCACATTCAAGTCCGCCTCGTTGACTTCCCTCAACAGATTTTTGGACAATAGTTGTCCTTTATCACTCTGCCAGTTTGTGAATTGCTGTGCCCCTGAGCTCCATTTCTCAACTCGTTTTTTGTGAGCTGAACGCAAGTCCAAAATTTTGGATCATGTCCTATACTGGTTCCCGGTGGGTGGCTGAGGCTTTGGTTAATTCTTCTTCCTGCCGGGAAATTAGAGTGACATGTGCCCGTCCAAATGCCTAACAGCTACTCTCTCATGGGTTCTCCCTCGTCCCTTCCATCCTCTGCCAAATTGGGAACCTGTGCAAACCAGGAGGTTAAAGGGCCTGTCTCTCCAAGTTGGGAGATTGATAGTAAGGCAGTTGGAAAGTCAAACTGGAGCACCAGGAGAGGGACTATTCGTTGAGTTTTAGAAACCTTTCGTATTCACAGTGTGTCCATTCTCTAGGTTTCCTGTACATGTTATAGCTGTAGTAATATTCCCTTGAACATGGAGAGTTGGGACCCATGGAATGGGGGCCATGCATTATTGCTTGAAAGGGTCTGCATTCGCTCACCCAATCTCACCAATCCTCTCAGTCCCAAGTGTCCAGCCTTATGCCACATCCAGCTGTCATTGTAGATAGGGTCTTTCCAGGTTTCCTCAGACACCCTGAAGGAATTGTAAAGAATTTCCCTGTTTTTTGGTTTTGCTTTTGAAATTCCTTTTTATAGTGGGTTTGAGCTGATTCTCACTGCCATGTTTATGCCACTCTAGACACACTTGATTCCCTTATGGAGACATATCAATACATAGGTTTTAAGATTCTTACTAGTCAGATATATTCCTCTGCGGGAAATATGGGGTTTTGAGTCTCTTTCACTGAGGAAGGTGTAGGTCTTGTCTATTCCAAAGTTGGTTTTTGGAACGGTCCCTGTGCTTATATCAAACTCTGGTTTTATGCATCACCCGACCTCTCCATCCCCTTTATGCAGGCATAAGAGTGTTTTCTAAATGTGAGTCTCTGTTCTCTTTCCTAACTCAGTTCACGTGTAGCCATGTTTACAGGATCTTCATAAGTGATATCTTATGATAAGTTTCTTTTTCTGTGTGACTTATTTCACTTAGAATCATCGTACCTGAATCCACTCACTTTGTTGCTACTGGTCTTATGACATTGATTTCATGGCTGAGGGATATTCCATCGTACGTAAGTACCACAATGTTTTGAACCATTTTTATATTTCCTGGGATATTTAAGGTGTACCCAAGTTGAGGTTCTTGTAGTCAGTGCAGCCCTAAATTTGGAGGTGGCTCTTTCTTATTGATTTTCAGTTTTCCCAAGGTATATTCCCTAGACTGGAAGTGGCCTTGGCTCTGTAGCTCTGTTTTTTACTTGTTTTAGGGAACACAATGCACTCCTCCAGTGAGGCAGTTGGCAGTTTACATCCCGCCCATCAGCATAACAAGGCTCCCAGTTCTCCAGGGCCTGTCTTGCCTTTCTGGTTTTTACACATTTTGTGGATGTCCCGTTTGACCGGTGGGAAGTGATACTTCTTTGTAGTGCAGATTTGCATTGCCCGCTTGCTTGCTTGGCCAAAAAGGGCGTATGCGTTTTCTCCTGAATATATTCAGGAGAAAACGCATACGCCCTTTTTGGCCAAGTGCACCATTGTCCAAGTTGTGCCCCTCTTCCTGTGCTTTACAGGCGATTCCAAGGTACCTCTTGAAATCTGTTTCCTGCTATTTTGCCTCGCTTTCAAGTCCGCCTCGTTGACTTCCCTCAACAGATTTTTGGACGATAGTTGTCCTTTATCACTTTGCCAGTTTGTGAATTGCTGTGCCCCTGATCTCCATTTCTCAACTCGTTTTTTGTGAGCTGAACGCAAGTCCAAAATTTTGGATCATGTCCTATACTGGTTCCCGGTGGGTGGCTGAGACTTTGGTTAATTCTTCTTCCTGCCGGGAAATTAGAGTGACATGTGCCCGTCCAAATGCCTAACAGCTACTCTCTCATGGGTTCTCCCTCGTCCCTTCCATCCTCTGCCAAATTGGGAACCTGTGCAAACCTGGAGGTTAAAGGGCCTGTCTCTCCAAGTTGGGAGATGGATAGTAAGGCAGTTGGAAAGTCAAACTGGAGCACCAGGAGAGGGACTATTCGTTGAGTTTTAGAAACCTTTCGTATTCACAGTGTGTCCATTCTCTAGGTTTCCTGTACATGTTATAGCTGTAGTAATATTCCCTTGAACCTGGAGAGTTGGGACCCATGGAATGGGGACCATGCATTATTGCTTGAAAGGGTCTGCATTTGCTCACCCAATCTCAACAATCCTCTCAGTCCCAAGTGTCCAGCCTTATGCCACATCCAGCTGTCATTGTAGATAGGGTCTTTCCAGGTTTCCTCAGACACCCTGAAGGAATTGTAAAGAATTTCCCTGTTTTTTGGTTTTGCTTTTGAAATTCCTTTTTATAGTGGGTTTGAGCTGATTCTCGCTGCCATGTTTATGCCACTCTAGACACACTTGATTCCCTTATGGAGACATATCAATACATAGGTTTTAAGATTCTTACTAGTCAGATATATTCCTCTGTGATAATATGGGGTTTTGAGTCTCTTTCACTAAGGAAGGTGTAGGTCTTGTCTATTCCAAAGTTGGTTTTTGAAACGGTCCCTGTGCTTATATCAAACTCTGGTTTTATGCATCACCCCACCTCTCCTTCCCCTTTATGCAGGCATAAGAGTGTTTTCTAAATGTGAGACTCTGTTCTCTTTCCTAACTCAGTTCACGTGTAGCCATGTTTATAGGATCTTCATAAGTGATATCTTACTATAAGTTTCTTTTTCTGTGTGACTTATTTCACTTAGAATCATCGTACCTGAATCCACTCACTTTGCTGCTACTGGTCTTATGACATTGATTTCATGGCTGAGGGATATTCCATCGTACGTAAGTACCACAATGTTTTGAACCATTTTTATATTTCCTGGGATATTTAAGGTGTACCCAAGTTGAGGTTCTTGTAGTCAGTGCAGACCTAAATTTGGAGGTGGCTCTTTCTTATTGATTTTCAGTTTTCCCAAGGTATATTCCCTAGACTGGAAGTGGCCTTGGCTCTGTAGCTCTGTTGTTTACTTGTTTTAGGGAACACAATGCACTCCTCCAGTGAGGCAGTTGGCAGTTTACATCCCGCCCATCAGCATAACAAGGCTCCCAGTTCTCCAGGGCCTGTCTTGCCTTTCTGGTTTTTACACATTTTGTGGATGTCCCTTTTGACCGGTGGGAAGTGATACTTCTTTGTAGTGCAGATTTGCATTGCCCGCTTGCTTGCTTGGCCAAAAAGGGCGTATGTGTTTTCTCCTGAATATATTCAGGAGAAAACGCATACGCCCTTTTTGGCCAAGTGCACCATTGTCCAAGTTGTGCCCCTCTTCCTGTGCTTTACAGGCGATTCCAAGGTACCTCTTGAAATCTGTTTCCTGCTATTTTGCCTCGCTTTCAAGTCCGCCTCGTTGACTTCCCTCAACAGATTTTTGGACGATAGTTGTCCTTTATCACTCTGCCAGTTTGTGAATTGCTGTGCCCCTGAGCTCCATTTCTCAACTCGTTTTTTGTGAGCTGAACGCAAGTCCAAAATTTTGGATCATGTCCTATACTGGTTCCCGGTGGGTGGCTGAGACTTTGGTTAATTCTTCTTCCTGCCGGGAAATTAGAGTGACATGTGCCCGTCCAAATGCCTAACAGCTACTCTCTCATGGGTTCTCCCTCGTCCCTTCCATCCTCTGCCAAATTGGGAACCTGTGCAAACCAGGAGGTTAAAGGGCCTGTCTCTCCAAGTTGGGAGATTGATAGTAAGGCAGTTGGAAAGTCAAACTGGAGCACCAGGAGAGGGACTATTCGTTGAGTTTTAGAAACCTTTCGTATTCACAGTGTGTCCATTCTCTAGGTTTCCTGTACATGTTATAGCTGTAGTAATATTCCCTTGAACCAGGAGAGTTGGGACCCATGGAATGGGGGCCATGCATTATTGCTTGAAAGGGTCTGCATTTGCTCACCCAATCTCACCAATCCTCTCAGTCCCAAGTGTCCAGCCTTATGCCACATCCAGCTGTCATTGTAGATAGGGTCTTTCCAGGTTTCCTCAGACACCTTGAAGGAATTGTAAAGAATTTCCCTGTTTTTTGGTTTTGCTTTTGAAATTCCTTTTTATAGTGAGTTTGAGCTGATTCTTGCTGCCATGTTTATGCCACTCTAGACACACTTGATTCACTTATGGAGACATATCAATACATAGGTTTTAAGATTCTTACTAGTCAGATATATTCCTCTGTGGGAAATATGGGGTTTTGAGTCTCTTTCACTGAGGAAGGTGTCGGTCTTGTCTATTCCAAAGTTGGTTTTTGAAACGGTCCCTGTGCTTATATCAAACTCTGGTTTTATGCATCACCCCACCTCTCCTTCCCCTTTTTGCAGGCATAAGAGTGTTTTCTAAATGTGAGACTCTGTTCTCTTTCCTAACTCAGTTCACGTGTAGCCATGTTTACAGGATCTTCATAAGTGATATCTTATGATAAGTTTCTTTTTCTGTGTGACTTATTTCACTTAGAATCATCGTACCTGAATCCACTCACTTTGCTGCTACTGGTCTTATGACATTGATTTCATGGCTGAGGGATATTCCATCGTACGTAAGTACCACAATGTTTTGAACCATTTTTATATTTCCTGGGATATTTAAGGTGTACCCAAGTTGAGGTTCTTGTAGCCAGTGCAGCCCTATATTTGGAGGTGGCTCTTTCTTATTGATTTTCAGTTTTCCCCAGGTATATTCCCTAGACTGGAAGTGGCCTTGGCTCTGTAGCTCTGTTGTTTACTTGTTTTAGGGAACACAATGCACTCCTCCAGTGAGGCAGTTGGCAATTTACATCCCGCCCATCAGCATAACAAGGCTCCCAGTTCTCCAGGGCCTGTCTTGCCTTTCTGGTTTTTACACATTTTGTGGATGTCCCTTTTGACCGGTGGGAAGTGATACTTCTTTGTAGTGCAGATTTGCATTGCCCGCTTGCTTGCTTGGCCAAAAAGGGCGTATGCGTTTTCTCCTGAATATATTCAGGAGAAAACGCATACGCCCTTTTTGGCCAAGTGCACCATTGTCCAAGTTGTGCCCCTCTTCCTGTGCTTTACAGGCGATTCCAAGGTACCTCTTGAAATCTGTTTCCTGCTATTTTGCCTCGCTTTCAAGAACGCCTCGTTGACTTCCCTCAACAGATTTTTGGACGATAGTTGTCCTTTATCACTCTGCCAGTTTGTGAATTGCTGTGCCCCTGAGCTCCATTTCTCAACTCGTTTTTTGTGAGCTGAACGCAAGTCCAAAATTTTGGATCATGTCCTATACTGGTTCCCGGTGGGTGGCTGAGACTTTGGTTAATTCTTCTTCCTGCCGGGAAATTAGAGTGACATGTGCCCGTCCAAATGCCTAACAGCTACTCTCTCATGGGTTCTCTCTCGTCCCTTCCATGCTCTGCCAAATTGGGAACCTGTGCAAACCAGGAGGTTAAAGGGCCTGTCTCTCCAAGTTGGGAGATTGATAGTAAGGCAGTTGGAAAGTCAAACTGGAGCACCAGGAGAGGGACTATTCGTTGAGTTTTAGAAACCTTTCGTATTCACAGTGTGTCCATTCTCTAGGTTTCCTGTACATGTTATAGCTGTAGTAATATTCCCTTGAACATGGAGAGTTGGGACCCATGGAATGGGGGCCATGCATTATTGCTTGAAAGGGTCTGCATTCGCTCACCCAATCTCACCAATCCTCTCAGTCCCAAGTGTCCAGCCTTATGCCACATCCAGCTGTCATTGTAGATAGGGTCTTTCCAGGTTTCCTCAGACACCCTGAAGGAATTGTAAAGAATTTCACTGTTTTTTGGTTTTGCTTTTGAAATTCCATTTTATAGTGGGTTTGAGCTGATTCTCGCTGCCATGTTTATGCCACTCTAGACACACTTGATTCTCTTATGGAGACATATCAATACATAGGTTTTAAGATTCTTACTAGTCAGATATATTCCTCTGTGGGAAATATGGGGTTTTGAGTCTCTTTCACTGAGGAAAGTGTCGGTCTTGTCAATTCCAAAGTTGGTTTTTGGAACGGTCCCTGTGCTTATATCAAACTCTGGTTTTATGCATCAACCCACCTCTCCTTCCCCTTTATGCTGGCATAAGAGTGTTTTCTAAATGTGAGACTCTGTTCTCTTTCCTAACTCAGTTCACGTGTAGCTATGTTTACAGGATCTTCATAAATGATATCTTATGATAAGTTTCTTTTTCTGTGTGACTTATTTCACTTAGAATCATCGTACCTGAATCCACTCACTTTGCTGCTACTGGTCTTATGACATTGATTTCATGGCTGAGGGATATTCCATCGTACGTAAGTACCACAATGTTTTGAACCATTTTGATATTTCCTGGGATATTTAAGGTGTACCCAAGTTGAGGTTCTTGTAGTCAGTGCCGCCCTAAATTTGGAGTTGGCTCTTTCTTATTGATTTTCAGTTTTCCCAAGGTATATTCCCTAGACTGGAAGTGGCCTTGGCTCTGTAGCTCTGTTGTTTACTTGTTTTAGGGAACACAATGCACTCCTCCAGTGAGGCAGTTGGCAGTTTACATCCCGCCCATCAGCATAACAAGGCTCCCAGTTCTCCAGGGCCTGTCTTGCCTTTCTGGTTTTTACACATTTTGTGGATGTCCCTTTTGACCGGTGGGAAGTGATACTTCTTTGTAGTGCAGATTTGCATTGCCCGCTTTCTTGCTTGGCCAAAAAGGGCGTATGCGTTTTCTCCTGAATATATTCAGGAGAAAACGCATACGCCCTTTTTGGCCAAGTGCACCATTGTCCAAGTTGTGCCCCTCTTCCTGTGCTTTCCAGCGATTCCAACGTACCTCTTGAAATCTGTTTCCTGCTATTTTGCCTAACTTTCAAGTCCACCTCGTTGACTTCCCTCAACAGATTTTTGGACGATAGTTGTCCTTTATCACTGTGCCAGTTTGTGAATTGCTGTGCCCCTGAGCTCCATTTCTCAACTCGTTTTTTGTGAGCCGAACGCAAGTCCAAAATTTTGGATCATGTCCTATACTGGTTCCCGGTGGGTGGCTGAGACTTTGGTTAATTCTTCTTCCTGCCGGGAAATTAGAGTGACATGTGCCCGTCCAAATGCCTAACAGCTACTCTCTCATGGGTTCTCCCTCGTCCCTTCCATCCTCTGCCAAATTGGGAACCTGTGCAAACCAGGAGGTTAAAGGGCCTGTCTCTCCAAGTTGGGAGATTGATAGTAAGGCAGTTGGAAAGTCAAACTGGAGCACCAGGAGAGGGACTATTCGTTGAGTTTTAGAAACCTTTCGTATTCACAGTGTGTCCATTCTCTAGGTTTCCTGTACATGTTATAGCTGTAGTAATATTCCCTTGAACCTGGAGAGTTGGGACCCATGGAATGGGGGCCATGCATTATTGCTTGAAAGGGTCTGCATTTGCTCACCCAATCTCACCAATCCTCTCAGTCCCAAGTGTCCAGCCTTATGCCACATCCAGCTGTCATTGTAGATAGGGTCTTTCCAGGTTTCCTCAGACACCCTGAAGGAATTGTAAAGAATTTCCCTGTTTTTTGGTTTTGCTTTTGAAATTCCATTTTATAGTGGGTTTGAGCTGATTCTCGCTGCCATGTTTATGCCACTGTAGACACACTTGATTCTCTTATGGAGACATATCAATACATAGGTTTTAAGATTCTTACTAGTCAGATATATTCCTCTGTGGGAAATATGGGGTTTTGAGTCTCTTTCACTGAGGAAGGTGTTGGTCTTGTCAATTCCAAAGTTGATTTTTGAAACGGTCCCTGTGCTTATATCAAACTCTGGTTTTATGCATCACCCCACCTCTCCTTCCCCTTTATGCAGGCATAAGAGTGTTTTGTAAATGTGAGACTCTGTTCTCTTTCCTAACTCAGTTCACGTGTAGCCATGTTTACAGGATCTTCATAAGTGATATCTTATGATAAGTTTCTTTTTCTGTGTGACTTATTTCACTTAGAATCATCATACCTGAATCCACTCACTTTGCTGCTACTGGTCTTATGACATTTATTTCATGGCTGAGGGATATTCCATCGTACGTAAGTACCACAATGTTTTGAACCATTTTTATATTTCCTGGGATATTTAAGGTGTACCCAAGTTGAGGTTCTTGTAGTCAGTGCAGCCCTAAATTTGGAGGTGGCTCTTTCTTATTGATTTTCAGTTTTCCCAAGGTATATTCCCTAGACTGGAAGTGGCCTTGGCTCTGTAGCTCTGTTGTTTACTTGTTTTAGGGAACACAATGCACTCCTCCAGTGAGGCAGTTGGCAATTTACATCCCACCCATCAGCATAACAAGGCTCCCAGTTCCTCAGGGCCTGTCTTGCCTTTCTGGTTTTTACACATTTTGTGGATGTCCCTTTTGACCGGTGGGAAATGATACTTCTTTGTAGTGCAGATTTGCATTGCCCGCTTGCTTGCTTGGCCAAAAAGAGCGTATGCGTTTTCTCCTGAATATATTCAGGAGAAAACGCATACGCCCTTTTTGGCCAAGTGCACCATTGTCCAAGTTGTGCCCCTCTTCCTGTGCTTTACAGGCAATTCCAAGGTACCTCTTGAAATCTGTTTCCTGCTATTTTGCCTCGCTTTCAACTCCGCCTCGTTGACTTCCCTCAACAGATTTTTGGACGATAGTTGTCCTTTATCACTCTGCCACTTTGTGAATTGCTGTGCCCCTGAGCTCCATTTCTCAACTCGTTTTTTGTGAGCTGAACGCAAGTCCAAAATTTTGGATCATGTCCTATACTGGTTCCCGGTGGGTGGCTGAGACTTTGGTTAATTCTTCTTCCTGCCGGGAAATTAGAGTGACATGTGCCCGTCCAAATGCCTAACAGCTACTCTCTCATGGGTTCTCCCTCGTCCCTTCCATCCTCTGCCAAATTGGGAACCTGTGCAAACCAGGAGGTTAAAGGGCCTGTCTCTCCAAGTTGGGAGATTGATAGTAAGGCAGTTGGAAAGTCAAACTGGAGCACCAGGAGAGGGACTATTCGTTGAGTTTTAGAAACCTTTCATATTCACAGTGTGTCTATTCTCTAGGGTTCCTGTACATGATATAGCTGTAGTAATATTCCCTTGAACCTGGAGAGTTGGGACCCATGGAATGGGGGCCATGCATTATTGCTTGAAAGGGTCTGCATTTGCTCACCCAATCTCAACAATCCTCTCAGTCCCAAGTGTCCAGCCTTATGCCACATCCAGCTGTCATTGTAGATAGGGTCTTTCCAGGTTTCCTCAGACACCCTGAAGGAATTGTAAAGAATTTCCCTGTTTTTTGGTTTTGCTTTTGAAATTCCTTTTTATAGTGGGTTTGAGCTGATTCTCGCTGCCATGTTTATGCCACTCTAGACACACTTGATTCCCTTATGGAGTCATATCAATACATAGGTTTTAAGATTCTTACTAGTCAGATATATTCCTCTGCGGGAAATATGGGGTTTTGAGTCTCTTTCACTGAGGAAGGTGTAGGTCTTGTCTATTCCAAAGTTGGTTTTTGGAACGGTCCCTGTGCTTATATCAAACTCTGGTTTTATGCATCACCCCACCTCTCCTTCCCCTTTATGCAGGCATGAGAGTGTTTTCTAAATGTGAGACTCTGTTCTCTTTCCTAACTCAGTTCACGTGTAGCCATGTTTACAGGATCTTCATAAGTGATATCTTATGATAAGTTTCTTTTTCTGTGTGACGTATTTCACTTAGAATCATCGTACCTGAATCCACACACTTTGCTGCTACTGGTCTTATGACATTGATTTCATGGCTGAGGGATATTCCATCGTACATAAGTACCACAATGTTTTGAACCATTTTTATATTTCCTGGGATATTTAAGGTGTACCCAAGTTGAGGTTCTTGTAGTCAGTGCAGCCCTAAATTTGGAGGTGGCTCTTTCTTATTGATTTTCAGTTTTCCCAAGGTATATTCCCTAGACTGGAAGTGGCCTTGGCTCTGTAGCTCTGTTGTTTACTTGTTTTAGGGAACACAATGCACTCTACCAGTGAGGCAGTTGGCAGTTTACATCCCGCCCATCAGCATAACAAGGCTCCCAGTTCTCCAGGGCCTGTCTTGCCTTTCTGGTTTTTACACATTTTGTGGATGTCCCTTTTGACCGGTGGGAAGTGATACTTCTTTGTAGTGCCGATTTGCCTTGCCCGCTTGCTTGCTTGGCCAAAAAGGGCGTATGCGTTTTCTCCTGAATATATTCAGGAGAAAACGCATACGCCCTTTTTGGCCAAGTGCACCATTGTCCAAGTTTTGCCCCTCTTCCTGTGCTTTACAGGCGATTCCAAGGTACCTCTTGAAATCTGTTTCCTGCTATTTTGCCTCGCTTTCAAGTCCGCCTCGTTGACTTCCCTCAACAGATTTTTGGACGATAGTTGTCCTTTATCACTCTGCCAGTTTGTGAATTGCTGTGCCCCTGAGCTCCATTTCTCAACTCGTTTTTTGTGAGCTGAACGCAAGTCTAAAATTTTGGATCATGTCCTATACTGGTTCCCGGTGGGTGGCTGAGACTTTGGTTAATTCTTCTTCCTGCCGGGAAATTAGAGTGACATGTGCCCGTCCAAATGCCTAACAGCTACTCTCTCATGGGTTCTCCCTCGTCCCTTCCATCCTCTGCCAAATTGGGAACCTGTGCAAACCAGGAGGTTAAAGGGCCTGTCTCTCCAAGTTGGGAGATTGATAGTAAGGCAGTTGGAAAGTCAAACTGGAGCACCAGGAGAGGGACTATTCGTTGAGTTTTAGAAACCTTTCGTATTCACAGTGTGTCCATTCTCTAGGTTTCCTGTACATGTTATAGCTGTAGTAATATTCCCTTGAACCTGGAGAGTTGGGACCCATGGAATGGGGGCCATGCATTATTGCTTGAAAGGGTCTGCATTTGCTCACCCAATCTCACCAATCCTCTCAGTCCCAAGTGTCCAGCCTTATGCCACATCCAGCTGTCATTGTAGATAGGGTCTTTCCAGGTTTCCTCAGACACCCTGAAGGAATTGTAAAGAATTTCCCTGTTTTTTGGTTTTGCTTTTGAAATTCTTTTTTATAGTGGGTTTGAGCTGATTCTCGCTGCCATGTTTATGCCACTCTAGACACACTTGATTCCATTATGGAGACATATCAATACATAGGTTTTAAGATTCTTACTAGTCAGATATATTCCTCTGTGGGAAATATGGGGTTTTGAGTCTCTTTCACTGAGGAAGGTGTAGGTCTTGTCTATTCCAAAGTTGGTTTTTGAAACGGTCCCTGTGCTTATATCAAACTCTGGTTTTATGCATCACCCCACCTCTCCTTCCCCTTTATGCAGGCATAAGAGTGTTTTCTAAATGTGAGACTCTGTTCTCTTTCCTAACTCAGTTCACGTGTAGCCATGTTTACAGGATCTTCATAAGTGATATCTTACTATAAGTTTCTTTTTCTGTGTGACTTATTTCACTTAGAATCATCGTACCTGAATCCACTCACTTTGCTGCTACTGGTCTTATGACATTGATTTCATGGCTGAGGGATATTCCATCGTACGTAAGTACCACAATGTTTTGAACCATTTTTATATTTCCTGGGATATTTAAGGTGTACCCAAGTTGAGGTTCTTGTAGTCAGTGCAGCCCTAAATTTGGAGGTGGCTCTTTCTTATTGATTTTCAGTTTTCCCAAGGTATATTCCCTAGACTGGAAGTGGCCTTGGCTCTGTAGCTCTGTTGTTTACTTGTTTTAGGGAACACAATGCACTCCTCCAGTGAGGCAGTTGGCAGTTTACATCCCGCCCATCAGCATAACAAGGCTCCCAGTTCTCCAGGGCCTGTCTTGCCTTTCTGGTTTTTACACATTTTGTGGATGTCCCTTTTGACCGGTGGGAAGTGATACTTCTTTGTAGTGCAGATTTGCATTGCCCGCTTGCTTGCTTGGCCAAAAAGGGCGTATGCGTTTTCTCCTGAATATATTCAGGAGAAAACGCATACGCCCTTTTTGGCCAAGTGCACCATTGTCCAAGTTGTGCCCCTCTTCCTGTGCTTTACAGGCGATTCCAACGTACGTCTTGAAATCTGTTTCCTGCTATTTTGCCTCACTTTCAAGTCCGCCTCGTTGACTTCCCTCAACAGATTTTTGGACGATAGTTGTCCTTTATCACTCTGCCAGTTTGTGAATTGCTGTGCCCCTGAGCTCCATTTCTCAACTCGTTTTTTGTGAGCTGAACACAAGTCCAAAATTTTGGATCATGTCCTATACTGGTTCCCGGTGGGTGGCTGAGACTTTGGTTAATTCTTCTTCCTGCCGGGAAATTAGAGTGACATGTGCCCGTCCAAATGCCTAACAGCTACTCTCTCATGGGTTCTCCCTCGTCCCTTCCGTCCTCTGCCAAATTGGGAACCTGTGCAAACCAGGAGGTTAAAGGGCCTGTCTCTCCAAGTTGGGAGATTGATAGTAAGGCAGTTGGAAAGTCAAACTGGAGCACCAGGAGAGGGACTATTCGTTGAGTTTTAGAAACCTTTCGTATTCACAGTGTGTCCATTCTCTAGGTTTCCTGTACATGTTATAGCTGTAGTAATATTCCCTTGAACCTGGAGAGTTGGGACCCATGGAACGGGGGCCATGCATTATTGCTTGAAAGGGTCTGCATTTGCTCACCCAATCTCACCAGTCCTCTCAGTCCCAAGTGTCCAGCCTTATGCCACATCCAGCTGTCATTGTAGATATGGTCTTTCCAGGTTTCCTCAGACACCCTGAAGGAATTGTAAAGAATTTCCCTGTTTTTTGGTTTTGCTTTTGAAATTCCATTTTATAGTGGGTTTGAGCTGATTCTCGCTGCCATGTTTATGCCACTGTAGACACACTTGATTCTCTTATGGAGACATATCAATACATAGGTTTTAAGATTCTTACTAGTCAGATATATTCCTCTGTGGGAAATATGGGGTTTTGAGTCTCTTTCACTGAGGAAGGTGTCGGTCTTGTCAATTCCAAAGTTGATTTTTGAAACGGTCCCTGTGCTTATATCAAACTCTGGTTTTATGCATCACCCCACCTCTCCTTCCCCTTTATGCAGGCATAAGAGTGTTTTGTAAATGTGAGACTCTGTTCTCTTTCCTAACTCAGTTCACGTGTAGCCATTTTTACAGGATCTTCATAAGTGATATCTTATGATAAGTTTCTTTTTCTGTGTGACTTATTTCACTTAGAATCATCATACCTGAATCCACTCACTTTGCTGCTACTGGTCTTATGACATTGATTTCATGGCTGAGGGATATTCCATCGTACGTAAGTACCACAATGTTTTGAACCATTTTTATATTTCCTGGGATATTTAAGGTGTACCCAAGTTGAGGTTCTTGTAGTCAGTGCAGCCCTAAATTTGGAGGTGGCTCTTTCTTATTGATTTTCAGTTTTCCCAAGGTATATTCCCTAGACTGGAAGTGGCCTTGGCTCTGTAGCTCTGTTGTTTACTTGTTTTAGGGAACACAATGCACTCCTCCAGTGAGGCAGTTGGCAATTTACATCCCACCCATCAGCATAACAAGGCTCCCAGTTCCTCAGGGCCTGTCTTGCCTTTCTGGTTTTTACACATTTTGTGGATGTCCCTTTTGACCGGTGGGAAATGATACTTCTTTGTAGTGCAGATTTGCATTGCCCGCTTGCTTGCTTGGCCAAAAAGGGCGTATGCGTTTTCTCCTGAATATATTCAGGAGAAAACGCATACGCCCTTTTTGGCCAAGTGCACCATTGTCCAAGTTGTGCCCCTCTTCCTGTGCTTTACAGGCAATTCCAAGGTACCTCTTGAAATCTGTTTCCTGCTATTTTGCCTCGCTTTCAACTCCGCCTCGTTGACTTCCCTCAACAGATTTTTGGACGATAGTTGTCCTTTATCACTCTGCCACTTTGTGAATTGCTGTGCCCCTGAGCTCCATTTCTCAACTCGTTTTTTGTGAGCTGAACGCAAGTCCAAAATTTTGGATCATGTCCTATACTGGTTCCCGGTGGGTGGCTGAGACTTTGGTTAATTCTTCTTCCTGCCGGGAAATTAGAGTGACATGTGCCCGTCCAAATGCCTAACAGCTACTCTCTCATGGGTTCTCCCTCGTCCCTTCCATCCTCTGCCAAATTTGGGAACCTGTGCAAACCAGGAGGTTAAAGGGCCTGTCTCTCCAAGTTGGGAGATTGATAGTTAGGAAGTTGGAAAGTCAAACTGGAGCACCAGGAGAGGGACTATTCGTTGAGTTTTAGAAACCTTTCATATTCACAGTGTGTCTATTCTCTAGGGTTCCTGTACATGATATAGCTGTAGTAATATTCCCTTGAACCTGGAGAGTTGGGACCCATGGAATGGGGGCCATGCATTATTGCTTGAAAGGGTCTGCATTTGCTCACCCAATCTCAACAATCCTCTCAGTCCCAAGTGTCCAGCCTTATGCCACATCCAGCTGTCATTGTAGATAGGGTCTTTCCAGGTTTCCTCAGACACCCTGAAGGAATTGTAAAGAATTTCCCTGTTTTTTGGTTTTGCTTTTGAAATTCCTTTTTATAGTGGGTTTGAGCTGATTCTCGCTGCCATGTTTATGCCACTCTAGACACACTTGATTCCCTTATGGAGTCATATCAATACATAGGTTTTAAGATTCTTACTAGTCAGATATATTCCTCTTCGGGAAATATGGGGTTTTGAGTCTCTTTCACTGAGGAAGGTGTAGGTCTTGTCTATTCCAAAGTTGGTTTTTGGAACGGTCCCTGTGCTTATATCAAACTCTGGTTTTATGCATCACCCCACCTCTCCTTCCCCTTTATGCAGGCATGAGAGTGTTTTCTAAATGTGAGACTCTGTTCTCTTTCCTAACTCAGTTCACGTGTAGCCATGTTTACAGGATCTTCATAAGTGATATCTTATGATAAGTTTCTTTTTCTGTGTGACTTATTTCACTTAGAATCATCGTACCTGAATCCACACACTTTGCTGCTACTGGTCTTATGACATTGATTTCATGGCTGGGGGATATTCCATTGTACATAAGTACCACAATGTTTTGAACCATTTTTATATTTCCTGGGATATTTAAGGTGTACCCAAGTTGAGGTTCTTGTAGTCAGTGCAGCCCTAAATTTGGAGGTGGCTCTTTCTTATTGATTTTCAGTTTTCCCAAGGTATATTCCCTAGACTGGAAGTGGCCTTGGCTCTGTAGCTCTGTTGTTTACTTGTTTTAGGGAACACAATGCACTCTACCAGTGAGGCAGTTGGCAGTTTACATCCCGCCCATCAGCATAACAAGGCTCCCAGTTCTCCAGGGCCTGTCTTGCCTTTCTGGTTTTTACACATTTTGTGGATGTCCCTTTTGACCGGTGGGAAGTGATACTTCTTTGTAGTGCAGATTTGCATTGCCCGCTTGCTTGCTTGGCCAAAAAGGGCGTATGCGTTTTCTCCTGAATATATTCAGGAGAAAACGCATACGCCCTTTTTGGCCAAGTGCACCATTGTCCAAGTTGTGCCCCTCTTCCTGTGCTTTACAGGCGATTCCAAGGTACCTCTTGAAATCTGTTTCCTGCTATTTTGCCTCGCTTTCAAGTCCGCCTCGGTGACTTCCCTCAACAGATTTTTGGACGATAGTTGTCCTTTATCACTCTGCCAGTTTGTGAATTGCTGTGCCCCTGAGCTCCATTTCTCAACTCGTTTTTTGTGAGCTGAACGCAAGTCCAAAATTTTGGATCATGTCCTATACTGGTTCCCGGTGGGTGGCTGAGACTTTGGTTAATTCTTCTTCCTGCCGGGAAATTAGAGTGACATGTGCCCGTCCAAATGCCTAACAGCTACTCTCTCATGGGTTCTCCCTCGTCCCTTCCATCCTCTGCCAAATTGGGAACCTGTGCAAACCAGGAGGTTAAAGGGCCTGTCTCTCCAAGTTGGGAGATTGATAGTAAGGCAGTTGGAAAGTCAAACTGGAGCACCAGGAGAGGGACTATTCGTTGAGTTTTAGAAACCTTTCGTATTCACAGTGTGTCCATTCTCTAGGTTTCCTGTACATGTTATAGCTGTAGTAATATTCCCTTAAACCTGGAGAGTTGGGACCCATGGAATGGGGGCCATGCATTATTGCTTGAAAGGGTCTGCATTTGCTCACCCAATCTCACCAATCCTCTCAGTCCCAAGTGTCCAGCCTTATGCCACATCCAGCTGTCATTGTAGATAGGGTCTTTCCAGGTTTCCTCAGACACCCTGAAGGAATTGTAAAGAATTTCCCTGTTTTTTGGTTTTGCTTTTGAAATTCCTTTTTATAGTGGGTTTGAGCTGATTCTCGCTGCCATGTTTATGTCACTCTAGACACACTTGATTCCATTATGGAGACATATCAATACATAGGTTTTAAGATTCTTACTAGTCAGATATATTCCTCTGTGGGAAATATGGGGTTTTGAGTCTCTTTCACTGAGGAAGGTGTAGGTCTTGTCTATTCCAAAGTTGGTTTTTGAAACGGTCCCTGTGCTTATATCAAACTCTGGTTTTATGCATCACCCCACCTCTCCTTCCCCTTTATGCAGGCATAAGAGTGTTTTCTAAATGTGAGACTCTGTTCTCTTTCCTAACTCAGTTCACGTGTAGCCATGTTTACAGGATCTTCATAAGTGATATCTTACTATAAGTTTCTTTTTCTGTGTGACTTATTTCACTTAGAATCATCGTACCTGAATCCACTCACTTTGCTGCTACTGGTCTTATGACATTGATTTCATGGCTGAGGGATATTCCATCGTACGTAAGTACCACAATGTTTTGAACCATTTTTATATTTCCTGGGATATTTAAGGTGTACCCAAGTTGAGGTTCTTGTAGTCAGTGCAGCCCTAAATTTGGAGGTGGCTCTTTCTTATTGATTTTCAGTTTTCCCAAGGTATATTCCCTAGACTGGAAGTGGCCTTGGCTCTGTAGCTCTGTTGTTTACTTGTTTTAGGGAACACAATGCACTCCTCCAGTGAGGCAGTTGGCAGTTTACATCCCGCCCATCAGCATAACAAGGCTCCCAGTTCTCCAGGGCCTGTCTTGCCTTTCTGGATTTTACACATTTTGTGGATGTCCCTTTTGACCGGTGGGAAGTGATACTTCTTTGTAGTGCAGATTTGCATTGCCCGCTTGCTTGCTTGGCCAAAAAGGGCGTATGCGTTTTCTCCTGAATATATTCAGGAGAAAACGCATACGCCCTTTTTGGCCAAGTGCACCATTGTCCAAGTTGTGCCCCTCTTCCTGTGCTTTACAGGCGATTCCAAGGTACCTCTTGAAATCTGTTTCCTGCTATTTTGCCTCGCTTTCAAGTCCGCCTCGTTGACTTCCCTCAACAGATTTTTGGACGATAGTTGTCCTTTATCACTCTGCCAGTTTGTAAATTGCTGTGCCCCTGATCTCCATTTCTCAACTCGTTTTTTGTGAGCTGAACGCAAGTCCAAAATTTTCGATCATGTCCTATACTGGTTCCCGGTGGGTGGCTGAGACTTTGGTTAATTCTTCTTCCTGCCGGGAAATTAGAGTGACATGTGCCCGTCCAAATGCCTAACAGCTACTCTCTCATGGGTTCTCCCTCGTCCCTTCCATCCTCTGCCAAATTGGGAACCTGTGCAAACCAGGAGGTTAAAGGGCCTGTCTCTCCAAGTTGGGAGATTGATAGTAAGGCAGTTGGAAAGTCAAACTGGAGCACCAGGAGAGGGACTATTCGTTGAGTTTTAGAAACCTTTCGTATTCACAGTGTGTCCATTCTCTAGGTTTCCTGTACATGTTATAGCTGTAGTAATATTCCCTTGAACCTGGAGAGTTGGGACCCATGGAATGGGGGCCATGCATTATTGCTTGAAAGGGTCTGCATTTGCTCACCCAATCTCACCAATCCTCTCAGTCCCAAGTGTCCAGCCTTATGCCACATCCAGATGTCATTGTAGATAGGGTCTTTCCAGGTTTCCTCAGACACCCTGAAGGAATTGTAAAGAATTTCCCTGTTTTTTGGTTTTGCTTTTGAAATTCCTTTTTATAGTGGGTTTGAGCTGATTCTCGCTGCCATGTTTATGCCATTCTACACACACTTGATTCCCTTATGGAGACATATCAATACATAGGTTTTAAGATTCTTACTAGTCAGATATATTCCTCTGTGGGAAATATGGGGTTTTGAGTCTCTTTCACTGAGGAAGGTGTAGGTCTTGTCTATTCCAAAGTTGGTTTTTGAAACGGTCCCTGTGCTTATATCAAACTCTGGTTTTATGCATCACCCCACCTCTCCTTCCCCTTTATGCAGGCATAAGAGTGTTTTCTAAATGTGAGACTCTGTTCTCTTTCCTAACTCAGTTCACGTGTAGCCATGTTTATAGGATCTTCATAAGTGATATCTTACTATAAGTTTCTTTTTCTGTGTGACTTATTTCACTTAGAATCATCGTACCTGAATCCACTCACTTTGCTGCTACTGGTCTTATGACATTGATTTCATGGCTGAGGGATATTCCATCGTACATAAGTACCACAATGTTTTGAACCATTTTTATATTTCCTGGGATATTTAAGGTGTACCCAAGTTGAGGTTCTTGTAGTCAGTGCAGCCCTAAATTTGGAGGTGGCTCTTTCTTATTGATTTTCAGTTTTCCCAAGGTATATTCCCTAGACTGGAAGTGGCCTTGGCTCTGTAGCTCTGTTGTTTACTTGTTTTAGGGAACACAATGCACTCCTCCAGTGAGGCAGTTGGCAGTTTACATCCCGCCCATCAGCATAACAAGGCTCCCAGTTCTCCAGGGCCTGTCTTGCCTTTCTGGTTTTTACACATTTTGTGGATGTCCCTTTTGACCGGTGGGAAGTGATACTTCTTTGTAGTGCAGATTTGCATTGCCCGCTTGCTTGCTTGGCCAAAAAGGGCGTATGTGTTTTCTCCTGAATATATTCAGGAGAAAACGCATACGCCCTTTTTGGCCAAGTGCACCATTGTCCAAGTTGTGCCCCTCTTCCTGTGCTTTACAGGCGATTCCAAGGTACCTCTTGAAATCTGTTTCCTGCTATTTTGCCTCGCTTTCAAGTCCGCCTCGTTGACTTCCCTCAACAGATTTTTGGACGATAGTTGTCCTTTATCACTCTGCCAGTTTGTGAATTGCTGTGCCCCTGAGCTCCATTTCTCAACTCGTTTTTTGTGAGCTGAACGCAAGTCCAAAATTTTGGATCATGTCCTATACTGGTTCCCGGTGGGTGGCTGAGACTTTGGTTAATTCTTCTTCCTGCCGGGAAATTAGAGTGACATGTGCCCGTCCAAATGCCTAACAGCTACTCTCTCATGGGTTCTCCCTCGTCCCTTCCATCCTCTGCCAAATTGGGAACCTGTGCAAACCAGGAGGTTAAAGGGCCTGTCTCTCCAAGTTGGGAGATTGATAGTAAGGCAGTTGGAAAGTCAAACTGGAGCACCAGGAGAGGGACTATTCGTTGAGTTTTAGAAACCTTTCGTATTCACAGTGTGTCCATTCTCTAGGTTTCATGTACATGTTATAGCTGTAGTAATATTCCCTTGAACCAGTAGAGTTGGGACCCATGGAATGGGGGCCATGCATTATTGCTTGAAAGGGTCTGCATTTGCTCACCCAATCTCTCCAATCCTCTCAGTCCCAAGTGTCCAGCCTTATGCCACATCCAGCTGTCATTGTAGATAGGGTCTTTCCAGGTTTCCTCAGACACCTTGAAGGAATTGTAAAGAATTTCCCTGTTTTTTGGTTTTGCTTTTGAAATTCCTTTTTATAGTGGGTTTGAGCTGATTCTTGCTGCCATGTTTATGCCACTCTAGACACACTTGATTCACTTATGGAGACATATCAATACATAGGTTTTAAGATTCTTACTAGTCAGATATATTCCTCTGTGGGAAATATGGGGTTTTGAGTCTCTTTCACTGAGGAAGGTGTCGGTCTTGTCTATTCCAAAGTTGGTTTTTGAAACGGTCCCTGTGCTTATATCAAACTCTGGTTTTATGCATCACCCCACCTCTCCTTCCCCTTTTTGCAGGCATAAGAGTGTTTTCTAAATGTGAGACTTTGTTCTCTTTCCTAACTCAGTTCACGTGTAGCCATGTTTACAGGATCTTCATAAGTGATATCTTATGATAAGTTTCTTTTTCTGTGTGACTTATTTCACTTAGAATCATCGTACCTGAATCCACTCACTTTGCTGCTACTGGTCTTATGACATTGATTTCATGGCTGAGGGATATTCCATCGTACGTAAGTACCACAATGTTTTGAACCATTTTTATATTTCCTGGGATATTTAAGGTGTACCCAAGTTGAGGTTCTTGTAGCCAGTGCAGCCCTATATTTGGAGGTGGCTCTTTCTTATTGATTTTCAGTTTTCCCCAGGTATATTCCCTAGACTGGAAGTGGCCTTGGCTCTGTAGCTCTGTTGTTTACTTGTTTTAGGGAACACAATGCACTCCTCCAGTGAGGCAGTTGGCAATTTACATCCCGCCCATCAGCATAACAAGGCTCCAAGTTCTCCAGGGCCTGTCTTGCCTTTCTGGTTTTTACACATTTTGTGGATGTCCCTTTTGACCGGTGGGAAGTGATACTTCTTTGTAGTGCAGATTTGCATTGCCCGCTTGCTTGCTTGGCCAAAAAGGGCGTATGCGTTTTCTCCTGAATATATTCAGGAGAAAACGCATACGCCCTTTTTGGCCAAGTGCACCATTGTCCAAGTTGTGCCCCTCTTCCTGTGCTTTACAGGCGATTCCAAGGTACCTCTTGAAATCTGTTTCCTGCTATTTTGCCTCGCTTTCAAGAACGCCTCGTTGACTTCCCTCAACAGATTTTTGGACGATAGTTGTCCTTTATCACTCTGCCAGTTTGTGAATTGCTGTGCCCCTGAGCTCCATTTCTCAACTCGTTTTTTGTGAGCTGAACGCAAGTCCAAAATTTTGGATCATGTCCTATACTGGTTCCCGGTGGGTGGCTGAGACTTTGGTTAATTCTTCTTCCTGCCGGGAAATTAGAGTGACATGTGCCCGTCCAAATGCCTAACAGCTACTCTCTCATGGGTTCTCTCTCGTCCCTTCCATCCTCTGCCAAATTGGGAACCTGTGCAAACCAGGAGGTTAAAGGGCCTGTCTCTCCAAGTTGGGAGATTGATAGTAAGGCAGTTGGAAAGTCAAACTGGAGCACCAGGAGAGGGACTATTCGTTGAGTTTTAGAAACCTTTCGTATTCACAGTGTGTCCATTCTCTAGGTTTCCTGTACATGTTATAGCTGTAGTAATATTCCCTTGAACATGGAGAGTTGGGACCCATGGAATGGGGGCCATGCATTATTGCTTGAAAGGGTCTGCATTCGCTCACCCAATCTCACCAATCCTCTCAGTCCCAAGTGTCCAGCCTTATGCCACATCCAGCTGTCATTGTAGATAGGGTCTTTCCAGGTTTCCTCAGACACCCTGAAGGAATTGTAAAGAATTTCGCTGTTTTTTGGTTTTGCTTTTGAAATTCCATTTTATAGTGGGTTTGAGCTGATTCTCGCTGCCATGTTTATGCCACTCTAGACACACTTGATTCTCTTATGGAGACATATCAATACATAGGTTTTAAGATTCTTACTAGTCAGATATATTCCTCTGTGGGAAATATGGGGTTTTGAGTCTCTTTCACTGAGGAAAGTGTCGGTCTTGTCAATTCCAAAGTTGGTTTTTGGAACGGTCCCTGTGCTTATATCAAACTCTGGTTTTATGCATCAACCCACCTCTCCTTCCCCTTTATGCTGGCATAAGAGTGTTTTCTAAATGTGAGACTCTGTTCTCTTTCCTAACTCAGTTCACGTGTAGCTATGTTTACAGGATCTTCATAAATGATATCTTATGATAAGTTTCTTTTTCTGTGTGACTTATTTCACTTAGAATCATCGTACCTGAATCCACTCACTTTGCTGCTACTGGTCTTATGACATTGATTTCATGGCTGAGGGATATTCCATCGTACGTAAGTACCACAATGTTTTGAACCATTTTGATATTTCCTGGGATATTTAAGGTGTACCCAAGTTGAGGTTCTTGTAGTCAGTGCCGCCCTAAATATGGAGTTGGCTCTTTCTTATTGATTTTCAGTTTTCCCAAGGTATATTCCCTAGACTGGAAGTGGCCTTGGCTCTGTAGCTCTGTTGTTTACTTGTTTTAGGGAACACAATGCACTCCTCCAGTGAGGCAGTTGGCAGTTTACATCCCGCCCATCAGCATAACAAGGCTCCCAGTTCTCCAGGGCCTGTCTTGCCTTTCTGGTTTTTACACATTTTGTGGATGTCCCTTTTGACCGGTGGGAAGTGATACTTCTTTGTAGTGCAGATTTGCATTGCCCGCTTTCTTGCTTGGCCAAAAAGGGCGTATGCGTTTTCTCCTGAATATATTCAGGAGAAAACGCATACGCCCTTTTTGGCCAAGTGCACCATTGTCCAAGTTGTGCCCCTCTTCCTGTGCTTTCCAGCGATTCTAACGTACCTCTTGAAATCTGTTTCCTGCTATTTTGCCTAACTTTCAAGTCCGCCTCGTTGACTTCCCTCAACAGATTTTTGGACGATAGTTGTCCTTTATCACTGTGCCAGTTTGTGAATTGCTGTGCCCCTGAGCTCCATTTCTCAACTCGTTTTTTGTGAGCCGAACGCAAGTCCAAAATTTTGGATCATGTCCTATACTGGTTCCCGGTGGGTGGCTGAGACTTTGGTTAATTCTTCTTCCTGCCGGGAAATTAGAGTGACATGTGCCCGTCCAAATGCCTAACAGCTACTCTCTCATGGGTTCTCCCTCGTCCCTTCCATCCTCTGCCAAATTGGGAACCTGTGCAAACCAGGAGGTTAAAGGGCCTGTCTCTCCAAGTTGGGAGATTGATAGTAAGGCAGTTGGAAAGTCAAACTGGAGCACCAGGAGAGGGACTATTCGTTGAGTTTTAGAAACCTTTCGTATTCACAGTGTGTCCATTCTCTAGGTTTCCTGTACATGTTATAGCTGTAGTAATATTCCCTTGAACCTGGAGAGTTGGGACCCATGGAATGGGGGCCATGCATTATTGCTTGAAAGGGTCTGCATTTGCTCACCCAATCTCACCAATCCTCTCAGTCCCAAGTGTCCAGCCTTATGCCACATCCAGCTGTCATTGTAGATAGGGTCTTTCCAGGTTTCCTCAGACACCCTGAAGGAATTGTAAAGAATTTCCCTGTTTTTTGGTTTTGCTTTTGAAATTCCATTTTATAGTGGGTTTGAGCTGATTCTCGCTGCCATGTTTATGCCACTGTAGACACACTTGATTCTCTTATGGAGACATATCAATACATAGGTTTTAAGATTCTTACTAGTCAGATATATTCCTCTGTGGGAAATATGGGGTTTTGAGTCTCTTTCACTGAGGAAGGTGTCGGTCTTGTCAATTCCAAAGTTGATTTTTGAAACGGTCCCTGTGCTTATATCAAACTCTGGTTTTATGCATCACCCCACCTCTCCTTCCCCTTTATGCAGGCATAAGAGTGTTTTGTAAATGTGAGACTCTGTTCTCTTTCCTAACTCAGTTCACGTGTAGCCATGTTTACAGGATCTTCATAAGTGATATCTTATGATAAGTTTCTTTTTCTGTGTGACTTATTTCACTTAGAATCATCATACCTGAATCCACTCACTTTGCTGCTACTGGTCTTATGACATTTATTTCATGGCTGAGGGATATTCCATCGTACGTAAGTACCACAATGTTTTGAACCATTTTTATATTTCCTGGGATATTTAAGGTGTACCCAAGTTGAGGTTCTTGTAGTCAGTGCAGCCCTATATTTGGAGGTGGCTCTTTCTTATTGATTTTCAGTTTTCCCAAGGTATATTCCCTAGACTGGAAGTGGCCTTGGCTCTGTAGCTCTGTTGTTTACTTGTTTTAGGGAACACAATGCACTCCTCCAGTGAGGCAGTTGGCAATTTACATCCCACCCATCAGCATAACAAGGCTCCCAGTTCCTCAGGGCCTGTCTTGCCTTTCTGGTTTTTACACATTTTGTGGATGTCCCTTTTGACCGGTGGGAAATGATACTTCTTTGTAGTGCAGATTTGCATTGCCCGCTTGCTTGCTTGGCCAAAATGAGCGTATGCGTTTTCTCCTGAATATATTCAGGAGAAAACGCATACGCCCTTTTTGGCCAAGTGCACCATTGTCCAAGTTGTGCCCCTCTTCCTGTGCTTTACAGGCAATTCCAAGGTACCTCTTGAAATCTGTTTCCTGCTATTTTGCCTCGCTTTCAACTCCGCCTCGTTGACTTCCCTCAACAGATTTTTGGACGATAGTTGTCCTTTATCACTCTGCCACTTTGTGAATTGCTGTGCCCCTGAGCTCCATTTCTCAACTCGTTTTTTGTGAGCTGAACGCAAGTCCAAAATTTTGGATCATGTCCTATACTGGTTCCCGGTGGGTGGCTGAGACTTTGGTTAATTCTTCTTCCTGCCGGGAAATTAGAGTGACATGTGCCCGTCCAAATGCCTAACAGCTACTCTCTCATGGGTTCTCCCTCGTCCCTTCCATCCTCTGCCAAATTGGGAACCTGTGCAAACCAGGAGGTTAAAGGGCCTGTCTCTCCAAGTTGGGAGATTGATAGTAAGGCAGTTGGAAAGTCAAACTGGAGCACCAGGAGAGGGACTATTCTTTGAGTTTTAGAAACCTTTCATATTCACAGTGTGTCTATTCTCTAGGGTTCCTGTACATGATATAGCTGTAGTAATATTCCCTTGAACCTGGAGAGTTGGGACCCATGGAATGGGGGCCATGCATTATTGCTTGAAAGGGTCTGCATTTGCTCACCCAATCTCAACAATCCTCTCAGTCCCAAGTGTCCAGCCTTATGCCACATCCAGCTGTCATTGTAGATAGGGTCTTTCCAGGTTTCCTCAGACACCCTGAAGGAATTGTAAAGAATTTCCCTGTTTTTTGGTTTTGCTTTTGAAATTCCTTTTTATAGTGGGTTTGAGCTGATTCTCGCTGCCATGTTTATGCCACTCTAGACACACTTGATTCCCTTATGGAGTCATATCAATACATAGGTTTTAAGATTCTTACTAGTCAGATATATTCCTCTGCGGGAAATATGGGGTTTTGAGTCTCTTTCACTGAGGAAGGTGTAGGTATTGTCTATTCCAATGTTGGTTTTTGGAACGGTCCCTGTGCTTATATCAAACTCTGGTTTTATGCATCACCCCACCTCTCCTTCCCCTTTATGCAGGCATGAGAGTGTTTTCTAAATGTGAGACTCTGTTCTCTTTCCTAACTCAGTTCACGTGTAGCCATGTTTACAGGATCTTCATAAGTGATATCTTATGATAAGTTTCTTTTTCTGTGTGACTTATTTCACTTAGAATCATCGTACCTGAATCCACACACTTTGCTGCTACTGGTCTTATGACATTGATTTCATGGCTGAGGGATATTCCATCGTACATAAGTACCACAATGTTTTGAACCATTTTTATATTTCCTGGGATATTTAAGGTGTACCCAAGTTGAGGTTCTTGTAGTCAGTGCAGCCCTAAATTTGGAGGTGGCTCTTTCTTATTGATTTTCAGTTTTCCCAAGGTATATTCCCTAGACTGGAAGTGGCCTTGGCTCTGTAGCTCTGTTGTTTACTTGTTTTAGGGAACACAATGCACTCTACCAGTGAGGCAGTTGGCAGTTTACATCCCGCCCATCAGCATAACAAGGCTCCCAGTTCTCCAGGGCCTGTCTTGCCTTTCTGGTTTTTACACATTTTGTGGATGTCCCTTTTGACCGGTGGGAAGTGATCCTTCTTTGTAGTGCCGATTTGCCTTGCCCGCTTGCTTGCTTGGCCAAAAAGGGCGTATGCGTTTTCTCCTGAATATATTCAGGAGAAAACGCATACACCCTTTTTGGCCAAGTGCACCATTGTCCAAGTTTTGCCCCTCTTCCTGTGCTTTACAGGCGATTCCAAGGTACCTCTTGAAATCTGTTTCCTGCTATTTTGCCTCGCTTTCAAGTCCGCCTCGTTGACTTCCCTCAACAGATTTTTGGACGATAGTTGTCCTTTATCACTCTGCCAGTTTGTGAATTGCTGTGCCCCTGAGCTCCATTTCTCAACTCGTTTTTTGTGAGCTGAACGCAAGTCCAAAATTTTGGATCATGTCCTATACTGGTTCCCGGTGGGTGGCTGAGACTTTGGTTAATTCTTCTTCCTGCCGGGAAATTAGAGTGACATGTGCCCGTCCAAATGCCTAACAGCTACTCTCTCATGGGTTCTCCCTCGTCCCTTCCATCCTCTGCCAAATTGGGAACCTGTGCAAACCAGGAGGTTAAAGGGCCTGTCTCTCCAAGTTGGGAGATTGATAGTAAGGCAGTTGGAAAGTCAAACTGGAGCACCAGGAGAGGGACTATTCGTTGAGTTTTAGAAACCTTTCCTATTCACAGTGTGTCCATTCTCTAGGTTTCCTGTACATGTTATAGCTGTAGTAATATTCCCTTGAACCTGGAGAGTTGGGACCCATGGAATGGGGGCCATGCATTATTGCTTGAAAGGGTCTGCATTTGCTCACCCAATCTCACCAATCCTCTCAGTCCCAAGTGTCCAGCCTTATGCCACATCCAGCTGTCATTGTAGATAGGGTCTTTCCAGGTTTCCTCAGACACCCTGAAGGAATTGTAAAGAATTTCCCTGTTTTTTGGTTTTGCTTTTGAAATTCTTTTTTATAGTGGGTTTGAGCTGATTCTCGCTGCCATGTTTATGCCACTCTAGACACACTTGATTCCATTATGGAGACATATCAATACATAGGTTTTAAGATTCTTACTAGTCAGATATATTCCTCTGTGGGAAATATGGGGTTTTGAGTCTCTTTCACTGAGGAAGGTGTAGGTCTTGTCTATTCCAAAGTTGGTTTTTGAAACGGTCCCTGTGCTTATATCAAACTCTGGTTTTATGCATCACCCCACCTCTCCTTCCCCTTTATGCAGGCATAAGAGTGTTTTCTAAATGTGAGACTCTGTTCTCTTTCCTAACTCAGTTCACGTGTAGCCATGTTTACAGGATCTTCATAAGTGATATCTTACTATAAGTTTCTTTTTCTGTGTGACTTATTTCACTTAGAATCATCGTACCTGAATCCACTCACTTTGCTGCTACTGGTCTTATGACATTGATTTCATGGCTGAGGGATATTCCATCGTACGTAAGTACCACAATGTTTTGAACCATTTTTATATTTCCTGGGATATTTAAGGTGTACCCAAGTTGAGGTTCTTGTAGTCAGTGCAGCCCTAAATTTGGAGGTGGCTCTTTCTTATTGATTTTCAGTTTTCCCAAGGTATATTCCCTAGACTGGAAGTGGCCTTGGCTCTGTAGCTCTGTTGTTTACTTGTTTTAGGGAACACAATGCACTCCTCCAGTGAGGCAGTTGGCAGTTTACATCCCGCCCATCAGCATAACAAGGCTCCCAGTTCTCCAGGGCCTGTCTTGCCTTTCTGGTTTTTACACATTTTGTGGATGTCCCTTTTGACCGGTGGGAAGTGATACTTCTTTGTAGTGCAGATTTGCATTGCCCGCTTGCTTGCTTGGCCAAAAAGGGCGTATGCGTTTTCTCCTGAATATATTCAGGAGAAAACGCATACGCCCTTTTTGGCCAAGTGCACCATTGTCCAAGTTGTGCCCCTCTTCCTGTGCTTTACAGGCGATTCCAACGTACGTCTTGAAATCTGTTTCCTGCTATTTTGCCTCACTTTCAAGTCCGCCTCGTTGACTTCCCTCAACAGATTTTTGGACGATAGTTGTCCTTTATCACTCTGCCAGTTTGTGAATTGCTGTGCCCCTGAGCTCCATTTCTCAACTCGTTTTTTGTGAGCTGAACACAAGTCCAAAATTTTGGATCATGTCCTATACTGGTTCCCGGTGGGTGGCTGAGACTTTGGTTAATTCTTCTTCCTGCCGGGAAATTAGAGTGACATGTGCTCGTCCAAATGCCTAACAGCTACTCTCTCATGGGTTCTCCCTCGTCCCTTCCGTCCTCTGCCAAATTGGGAACCTGTGCAAACCAGGAGGTTAAAGGGCCTGTCTCTCCAAGTTGGGAGATTGATAGTAAGGCAGTTGGAAAGTCAAACTGGAGCACCAGGAGAGGGACTATTCGTTGAGTTTTAGAAACCTTTCGTATTCACAGTGTGTCCATTCTCTAGGTTTCCTGTACATGTTATAGCTGTAGTAATATTCCCTTGAACCTGGAGAGTTGGGACCCATGGAACGGGGGCCATGCATTATTGCTTGAAAGGGTCTGCATTTGCTCACCCAATCTCACCAGTCCTCTCAGTCCCAAGTGTCCAGCCTTATGCCACATCCAGCTGTCATTGTAGATAGGGTCTTTCCAGGTTTCCTCAGACACCCTGAAGGAATTGTAAAGAATTTCCCTGTTTTTTGGTTTTGCTTTTGAAATTCCATTTTATAGTGGGTTTGAGCTGATTCTCGCTGCCATGTTTATGCCACTGTAGACACACTTGATTCTCTTATGGAGACATATCAATACATAGGTTTTAAGATTCTTACTATTCAGATATATTCCTCTGTGGGAAATATGGGGTTTTGAGTCTCTTTCACTGAGGAAGGTGTCGGTCTTGGCAATTCCAAAGTTGGTTTTTGAAACGGTCCCTGTGCTTATATCAAACTCTGGTTTTATGCATCACCCCACCTCTCCTTCCCCTTTATGCAGGCATAAGAGTGTTTTGTAAATGTGAGACTCTGTTCTCTTTCCTAACTCAGTTCACGTGTAGCCATGTTTACAGGATCTTCATAAGTGATATCTTATGATAAGTTTCTTTTTCTGTGTGACTTATTTCACTTAGAATCATCATACCTGAATCCACTCACTTTGCTGCTACTGGTCTTATGACATTGATTTCATGGCTGAGGGATATTCCATCGTACGTAAGTACCACAATGTTTTGAACCATTTTTATATTTCCTGGGATATTTAAGGTGTACCCAAGTTGAGGTTCTTGTAGTCAGTGCAGCCCTAAATTTGGAGGTGGCTCTTTCTTATTGATTTTCAGTTTTCCCAAGGTATATTCCCTAGACTGGAAGTGGCCTTGGCTCTGTAGCTCTGTTGTTTACTTGTTTTAGGGAACACAATGCACTCCTCCAGTGAGGCAGTTGGCAATTTACATCCCACCCATCAGCATAACAAGGCTCCCAGTTCCTCAGGGCCTGTCTTGCCTTTCTGGTTTTTACACATTTTGTGGATGTCCCTTTTGACCGGTGGGAAATGATACTTCTTTGTAGTGCAGATTTGCATTGCCCGCTTGCTTGCTTGGCCAAAAAGGGCGTATGCGTTTTCTCCTGAATATATTCAGGAGAAAACGCATACACCCTTTTTGGCCAAGTGCACCATTGTCCAAGTTGTGCCCCTCTTCCTGTGCTTTACAGGCAATTCCAAGGTACCTCTTGAAATCTGTTTCCTGCTATTTTGCCTCGCTTTCAACTCCGCCTCGTTGACTTCCCTCAACAGATTTTTGGACGATAGTTGTCCTTTATCACTCTGCCACTTTGTGAATTGCTGTGCCCCTGAGCTCCATTTCTCAACTCGTTTTTTGTGAGCTGAACGCAAGTCCAAAATTTTGGATCATGTCCTATACTGGTTCCCGGTGGGTGGCTGAGACTTTGGTTAATTCTTCTTCCTGCCGGGAAATTAGAGTGACATGTGCCCGTCCAAATGCCTAACAGCTACTCTCTCATGGGTTCTCCCTCGTCCCTTCCATCCTCTGCCAAATTGGGAACCTGTGCAAACCAGGAGGTTAAAGGGCCTGTCTCTCCAAGTTGGGAGATTGATAGTAAGGAAGTTGGAAAGTCAAACTGGAGCACCAGGAGAGGGACTATTCGTTGAGTTTTAGAAACCTTTCATATTCACAGTGTGTCTATTCTCTATGGTTCCTGTACATGATATAGCTGTAGTAATATTCCCTTGAACCTGGAGAGTTGGGACCCATGGAATGAGGGCCATGCATTATTGCTTGAAAGGGTCTGCATTTGCTCACCCAATCTCAACAATCCTCTCAGTCCCAAGTGTCCAGCCTTATGCCACATCCAGCTGTCATTGTAGATAGGGTCTTTCCAGGTTTCCTCAGACACCCTGAAGGAATTGTAAAGAATTTCCCTGTTTTTTGGTTTTGCTTTTGAAATTCCTTTTTATAGTGGGTTTGAGCTGATTCTCTCTGCCATGTTTATGCCACTCTAGACACACTTGATTCCCTTATGGAGTCATATCAATACATAGGTTTTAAGATTCTTACTAGTCAGATATATTCCTCTGCGGGAAATATGGGGTTTTGAGTCTCTTTCACTGAGGAAGGTGTAGGTCTTGTCTATTCCAAAGTTGGTTTTTGGAACGGTCCCTGTGCTTATATCAAACTCTGGTTTTATGCATCACCCCACCTCTCCTTCCCCTTTATGCAGGCATGAGAGTGTTTTCTAAATGTGAGACTCTGTTCTCTTTCCTAACTCAGTTCACGTGTAGCCATGTTTACAGGATCTTCATAAGTGATATCTTATGATAAGTTTCTTTTTCTGTGTGACTTATTTCACTTAGAATCATCGTACCTGAATCCACACACTTTGCTGCTACTGGTCTTATGACATTGATTTCATGGCTGGGGGATATTCCATCGTACATAAGTACCACAATGTTTTGAACCATTTTTATATTTCCTGGGATATTTAAGGTGTACCCAAGTTGAGGTTCTTGTAGTCAGTGCAGCCCTAAATTTGGAGGTGGCTCTTTCTTATTGATTTTCAGTTTTCCCAAGGTATATTCCCTAGACTGGAAGTGGCCTTGGCTCTGTAGCTCTGTTGTTTACTTGTTTTAGGGAACACAATGCACTCTACCAGTGAGGCAGTTGGCAGTTTACATCCCGCCCATCAGCATAACAAGGCTCCCAGTTCTCCAGGGCCTGTCTTGCCTTTCTGGTTTTTACACATTTTGTGGATGTCCCTTTTGAACGGTGGGAAGTGATACTTCTTTGTAGTGCCGATTTGCCTTGCCCGCTTGCTTGCTTGGCCAAAAAGGGCGTATGCGTTTTCTCCTGAATATATTCAGGAGAAAATGCACACACCCTTTTTGGCCAAGTGCACCATTGTCCAAGTTGTGCCCCTCTTCCTGTGCTTTACAGGCGATTCCAAGGTACCTCTTGAAATCTGTTTCCTGCTATTTTGCCTCGCTTTCAAGTCCGCCTCGGTGACTTCCCTCAACAGATTTTTGGACGATAGTTGTCCTTTATCACTCTGCCAGTTTGTGAATTGCTGTGCCCCTGAGCTCCATTTCTCAACTCGTTTTTTGTGAGCTGAACGCAAGTCCAAAATTTTGGATCATGTCCTATACTGGTTCCCGGTGGGTGGCTGAGACTTTGGTTAATTCTTCTTCCTGCCGGGAAATTAGAGTGACATGTGCCCGTCCAAATGCCTAACAGCTACTCTCTCATGGGTTCTCCCTCGTCCCTTCCATCCTCTGCCAAATTGGGAACCTGTGCAAACCAGGAGGTTAAAGGGCCTGTCTCTCCAAGTTGGGAGATTGATAGTAAGGCAGTTGGAAAGTCAAACTGGAGCACCAGGAGAGGGACTATTCGTTGAGTTTTAGAAACCTTTCGTATTCACAGTGTGTCCATTCTCTAGGTTTCCTGTACATGTTATAGCTGTAGTAATATTCCCTTGAACCTGGAGAGTTGGGACCCATGGAATGGGGGCCATGCATTATTGCTTGAAAGGGTCTGCATTTGCTCACCCAATCTCACCAATCCTCTCAGTCCCAAGTGTCCAGCCTTATGCCACATCCAGCTGTCATTGTAGATAGGGTCTTTCCAGGTTTCCTCAGACACCCTGAAGGAATTGTAAAGAATTTCCCTGTTTTTTGGTTTTGCTTTTGAAATTCCTTTTTATAGTGGGTTTGAGCTGATTCTCGCTGCCATGTTTATGTCACTCTAGACACACTTGATTCCATTATGGAGACATATCAATACATAGGTTTTAAGATTCTTACTAGTCAGATATATTCCTCTGCGGGAAATATGGGGTTTTGAGTCTCTTTCACTGAGGAAGGTGTAGGTCTTGTCTATTCCAAAGTTGGTTTTTGAAACGGTCCCTGTGCTTATATCAAACTCTGGTTTTATGCATCACCCCACCTCTCCTTCCCCTTTATGCAGGCATAAGAGTGTTTTCTAAATGTGAGACTCTGTTCTCTTTCCTAACTCAGTTCACGTGTAGCCATGTTTACAGGATCTTCATAAGTGATATCTTACTATAAGTTTCTTTTTCTGTGTGACTTATTTCACTTAGAATCATCGTACCTGAATCCACTCACTTTGCTGCTACTGGTCTTATGACATTGATTTCATGGCTGAGGGATATTCCATCGTACGTAAGTACCACAATGTTTTGAACCATTTTTATATTTCCTGGGATATTTAAGGTGTACCCAAGTTGAGGTTCTTGTAGTCAGTGCAGCCCTAAATTTGGAGGTGGCTCTTTCTTATTGATTTTCAGTTTTCCCAAGGTATATTCCCTAGACTGGAAGTGGCCTTGGCTCTGTAGCTCTGTTGTTTACTTGTTTTAGGGAACACAATGCACTCCTCCATTGAGGCAGTTGGCAGTTTACATCCCGCCCATCAGCATAACAAGGCTCCCAGTTCTCCAGGGCCTGTCTTGCCTTTCTGGTTTTTACACATTTTGTGGATGTCCCTTTTGACCGGTGGGAAGTGATACTTCTTTGTAGTGCCGATTTGCCTTGCCCGCTTGCTTGCTTGGCCAAAAAGGGCGTATGCGTTTTCTCCTGAATATATTCAGGAGAAAACGCATACGCCCTTTTTGGCCAAGTGCACCATTGTCCAAGTTGTGCCCCTCTTCCTGTGCTTTACAGGCGATTCCAACGTACCTCTTGAAATCTGTTTCCTGCTATTTTGCCTCACTTTCAAGTCCGCCTCGTTGACTTCCCTCAACAGATTTTTGGACGATAGTTGTCCTTTATCACTCTGCCAGTTTGTGAATTGCTGTGCCCCTGAGCTCCATTTCTCAACTCGTTTTTTGTGAGCTGAACACAAGTCCAAAATTTTGGATCATGTCCTATACTGGTTCCCGGTGGGTGGCTGAGACTTTGGTTAATTCTTCTTCCTGCCGGGAAATTAGAGTGACATGTGCCCGTCCAAATGCCTAACAGCTACTCTCTCATGGGTTCTCCCTCGTCCCTTCCGTCCTCTGCCAAATTGGGAACCTGTGCAAACCAGGAGGTTAAAGGGCCTGTCTCTCCAAGTTGGGAGATTGATAGTAAGGCAGTTGGAAAGTCAAACTGGAGCACCAGGAGAGGGACTATTCGTTGAGTTTTAGAAACCTTTCGTATTCACAGTGTGTCCATTCTCTAGGTTTCCTGTACATGTTATAGCTGTAGTAATATTCCCTTGAACCTGGAGAGTTGGGACCCATGGAACGGGGGCCATGCATTATTGCTTGAAAGGGTCTGCATTTGCTCACCCAATCTCACCAGTCCTCTCAGTCCCAAGTGTCCAGCCTTATGCCACATCCAGCTGTCATTGTAGATAGGGTCTTTCCAGGTTTCCTCAGACACCCTGAAGGAATTGTAAAGAATTTCCCTGTTTTTTGGTTTTGCTTTTGAAATTCCATTTTATAGTGGGTTTGAGCTGATTCTCGCTGCCATGTTTATGTCACTCTAGACACACTTGATTCCATTATGGAGACATATCAATACATAGGTTTTAAGATTCTTACTAGTCAGATATATTCCTCTGTGGGAAATATGGGGTTTTGAGTCTCTTTCACTGAGGAAGGTGTAGGTCTTGTCTATTCCAAAGTTGGTTTTTGAAACGGTCCCTGTGCTTATATCAAACTCTGGTTTTATGCATCACCCCACCTCTCCTTCCCCTTTATGCAGGCATAAGAGTGTTTTCTAAATGTGAGACTCTGTTCTCTTTCCTAACTCAGTTCACGTGTAGCCATGTTTACAGGATCTTCATAAGTGATATCTTACTATAAGTTTCTTTTTCTGTGTGACTTATTTCACTTAGAATCATCGTACCTGAATCCACTCACTTTGCTGCTACTGGTCTTATGACATTGATTTCATGGCTGAGGGATATTCCATCGTACGTAAGTACCACAATGTTTTGAACCATTTTTATATTTCCTGGGATATTTAAGGTGTACCCAAGTTGAGGTTCTTGTAGTCAGTGCAGCCCTAAATTTGGAGGTGGCTCTTTCTTATTGATTTTCAGTTTTCCCAAGGTATATTCCCTAGACTGGAAGTGGCCTTGGCTCTGTAGCTCTGTTGTTTACTTGTTTTAGGGAACACAATGCACTCCTCCATTGAGGCAGTTGGCAGTTTACATCCCGCCCATCAGCATAACAAGGCTCCCAGTTCTCCAGGGCCTGTCTTGCCTTTCTGGTTTTTACACATTTTGTGGATGTCCCTTTTGACCGGTGGGAAGTGATACTTCTTTGTAGTGCCGATTTGCCTTGCCCGCTTGCTTGCTTGGCCAAAAAGGGCGTATGCGTTTTCTCCTGAATATATTCAGGAGAAAACGCATACGCCCTTTTTGGCCAAGTGCACCATTGTCCAAGTTGTGCCCCTCTTCCTGTGCTTTACAGGCGATTCCAACGTACCTCTTGAAATCTGTTTCCTGCTATTTTGCCTCACTTTCAAGTCCGCCTCGTTGACTTCCCTCAACAGATTTTTGGACGATAGTTGTCCTTTATCACTCTGCCAGTTTGTGAATTGCTGTGCCCCTGAGCTCCATTTCTCAACTCGTTTTTTGTGAGCTGAACACAAGTCCAAAATTTTGGATCATGTCCTATACTGGTTCCCGGTGGGTGGCTGAGACTTTGGTTAATTCTTCTTCCTGCCGGGAAATTAGAGTGACATGTGCCCGTCCAAATGCCTAACAGCTACTCTCTCATGGGTTCTCCCTCGTCCCTTCCGTCCTCTGCCAAATTGGGAACCTGTGCAAACCAGGAGGTTAAAGGGCCTGTCTCTCCAAGTTGGGAGATTGATAGTAAGGCAGTTGGAAAGTCAAACTGGAGCACCAGGAGAGGGACTATTCGTTGAGTTTTAGAAACCTTTCGTATTCACAGTGTGTCCATTCTCTAGGTTTCCTGTACATGTTATAGCTGTAGTAATATTCCCTTGAACCTGGAGAGTTGGGACCCATGGAACGGGGGCCATGCATTATTGCTTGAAAGGGTCTGCATTTGCTCACCCAATCTCACCAGTCCTCTCAGTCCCAAGTGTCCAGCCTTATGCCACATCCAGCTGTCATTGTAGATAGGGTCTTTCCAGGTTTCCTCAGACACCCTGAAGGAATTGTAAAGAATTTCCCTGTTTTTTGGTTTTGCTTTTGAAATTCCATTTTATAGTGGGTTTGAGCTGATTCTCGCTGCCATGTTTATGCCACTGTAGACACACTTGATTCTCTTATGGAGACATATCAATACATAGGTTTTAAGATTCTTACTAGTCAGATATATTCCTCTGTGGGAAATATGGGGTTTTGAGTCTCTTTCACTGAGGAAGGTGTCGGTCTTGTCAATTCCAAAGTTGATTTTTGAAACGGTCCCTGTGCTTATATCAAACTCTGGTTTTATGCATCACCCCACCTCTCCTTCCCCTTTATGCAGGCATAAGAGTGTTTTGTAAATGTGAGACTCTGTTCTCTTTCCTAACTCAGTTCACGTGTAGCCATGTTTACAGGATCTTCATAAGTGATATCTTATGATAAGTTTCTTTTTCTGTGTGACTTATTTCACTTAGAATCATCATACCTGAATCCACTCACTTTGCTGCTACTGGTCTTATGACATTGATTTCATGGCTGAGGGATATTCCATCGTACGTAAGTACCACAATGTTTTGAACCATTTTTATATTTCCTGGGATATTTAAGGTGTACCCAAGTTGAGGTTCTTGTAGTCAGTGCAGCCCTAAATTTGGAGGTGGCTCTTTCTTATTGATTTTCAGTTTTCCCAAGGTATATTCCCTAGACTGGAAGTGGCCTTGGCTCTGTAGCTCTGTTGTTTACTTGTTTTAGGGAACACAATGCACTCCTCCAGTGAGGCAGTTGGCAATTTACATCCCACCCATCAGCATAACAAGGCTCCCAGTTCCTCAGGGCCTGTCTTGCCTTTCTGGTTTTTACACATTTTGTGGATGTCCCTTTTGACCGGTGGGAAATGATACTTCTTTGTAGTGCAGATTTGCATTGCCCGCTTGCTTGCTTTGCCAAAAAGGGCGTATGCGTTTTCTCCTGAATATATTCAGGAGAAAACGCATACGCCCTTTTTGGCCAAGTGCACCATTGTCCAAGTTGTGCCCCTCTTCCTGTGCTTTACAGGCAATTCCAAGGTACCTCTGGAAATCTGTTTCCTGCTATTTTGCCTCGCTTTCAACTCCGCCTCGTTGACTTCCCTCAACAGATTTTTGGACGATAGTTGTCCTTTATCACTCTGCCACTTTGTGAATTGCTGTGCCCCTGAGCTCCATTTCTCAACTCGTTTTTTGTGAGCTGAACGCAAGTCCAAAATTTTGGATCATGTCCTATACTGGTTCCCGGTGGGTGGCTGAGACTTTGGTTAATTCTTCTTCCTGCCGGGAAATTAGAGTGACATGTGCCCGTCCAAATGCCTAACAGCTACTCTCTCATGGGTTCTCCCTCGTCCCTTCCATCCTCTGCCAAATTGGGAACCTGTGCAAACCAGGAGGTTAAAGGGCCTGTCTCTCCAAGTTGGGAGATTGATAGTAAGGCAGTTGGAAAGTCAAACTGGAGCACCAGGAGAGGGACTATTCGTTGAGTTTTAGAAACCTTTCGTATTCACAGTGTGTCCATTCTCTAGGTTTCCTGTACATGTTATAGCTGTAGTAATATTCCCTTGAACCTGGAGAGTTGGGACCCATGGAATGGGGGCCATGCATTATTGCTTGAAAGGGTCTGCATTTGCTCACCCAATCTCAACAATCCTCTCAGTCCCAAGTGTCCAGCCTTATGCCACATCCAGCTGTCATTGTAGATAGGGTCTTTCCAGGTTTCCTCAGACACCCTGAAGGAATTGTAAAGAATTTCCCTGTTTTTTGGTTTTGCTTTTGAAATTCCTTTTTATAGTGGGTTTGAGCTGATTCTCGCTGCCATGTTTATGCCACTCTAGACACACTTGATTCCCTTATGGAGTCATATCAATACATAGGTTTTAAGATTCTTACTAGTCAGATATATTCCTCTGCGGGAAATATGGGGTTTTGAGTCTCTTTCACTGAGGAAGGTGTAGGTCTTGTCTATTCCAAAGTTGGTTTTTGGAACGGTCCCTGTGCTTATATAAAACTCTGGTTTTATGCATCACCCCACCTCTCCTTCCCCTTTATGCAGGCATGAGAGTGTTTTCTAAATGTGAGACTCTGTTCTCTTTCCTAAATCAGTTCACGTGTAGCCATGTTTACAGGATCTTCATAAGTGATATCTTATGATAAGTTTCTTTTTCTGTGTGACTTATTTCACTTAGAATCATCGTACCTGAATCCACACACTTTGCTGCTACTGGTCTTATGACATTGATTTCATGGCTGAGGGATATTCCATCGTACATAAGTACCACAATGTTTTGAACCATTTTTATATTTCCTGGGATATTTAAGGTGTACCCAAGTTGAGGTTCTTGTAGTCAGTGCAGCCCTAAATTTGGAGGTGGCTCTTTCTTATTGATTTTCAGTTTTCGCAGGTATATTCCCTAGACTGGAAGTGGCCTTGGCTCTGTAGCTCTGTTGTTTACTTGTTTTAGGGAACACAATGCACTCTACCAGTGAGGCAGTTGGCAGTTTACATCCCGCCCATCAGCATAACAAGGCTCCCAGTTCTCCAGGGCCTGTCTTGCCTTTCTGGTTTTTACACATTTTGTGGATGTCCCTTTTGACCGGTGGGAAGTGATACTTCTTTGTAGTGCCGATTTGCCTTGCCCGCTTGCTTGCTTGGCCAAAAAGGGCGTATGCGTTTTCTCCTGAATATATTCAGGAGAAAACGCATACGCCCTTTTTGGCCAAGTGCACCATTGTCCAAGTTGTGCCCCTCTTCCTGTGCTTTACAGGCGATACCAACGTACCTCTTGAAATCTGTTTCCTGCTATTTTGCCTCACTTTCAAGTCCGCCTCGTTGACTTCCCTCAACAGATTTTTGGACGATAGTTGTCCTTTATCACTCTGCCAGTTTGTGAATTGCTGTGCCCCTGAGCTCCATTTCTCAACTCGTTTTTTGTGAGCTGAACACAAGTCCAAAATTTTGGATCATGTCCTATACTGGTTCCCGGTGGGTGGCTGAGACTTTGGTTAATTCTTCTTCCTGCCGGGAAATTAGAGTGACATGTGCCCGTCCAAATGCCTAACAGCTACTCTCTCATGGGTTCTCCCTCGTCCCTTCCGTCCTCTGCCAAATTGGGAACCTGTGCAAACCAGGAGGTTAAAGGGCCTGTCTCTCCAAGTTGGGAGATTGATAGTAAGGCAGTTGGAAAGTCAAACTGGAGCACCAGGAGAGGGACTATTCGTTGAGTTTTAGAAACCTTTCGTATTCACAGTGTGTCCATTCTCTAGGTTTCCTGTACATGTTATAGCTGTAGTAATATTCCCTTGAACCTGGAGAGATGGGACCCATGGAACGGGGGCCATGCATTATTGCTTGAAAGGGTCTGCATTTGCTCACCCAATCTCACCAGTCCTCTCAGTCCCAAGTGTCCAGCCTTATGCCACATCCAGCTGTCATTGTAGATAGGGTCTTTCCAGGTTTCCTCAGACACCCTGAAGGAATTGTAAAGAATTTCCCTGTTTTTTGGTTTTGCTTTTGAAATTCCATTTTATAGTGGGATTGAGCTGATTCTCGCTGCCATGTTTATGCCACTGTAGACACACTTGATTCTCTTATGGAGACATATCAATACATAGGTTTTAAGATTCTTACTAGTCAGATATATTCCTCTGTGGGAAATATGGGGTTTTGAGCCTCTTTCACTGAGGAAGGTGTCGGTCTTGTCAATTCCAAAGTTGATTTTTGAAACGGTCCCTGTGCTTATATCAAACTCTGGTTTTATGCATCACCCCACCTCTCCTTCCCCTTTATGCAGGCATAAGAGTGTTTTGTAAATGTGAGACTCTGTTCTCTTTCCTAACTCAGTTCACGTGTAGCCATGTTTACAGGATCTTCATAAGTGATATCTTATGATAAGTTTCTTTTTCTGTGTGACTTATTTCACTTAGAATCATCATACCTGAATCCACTCACTTTGCTGCTACTGGTCTTATGACATTGATTTCATGGCTGAGGGATATTCCATCGTACGTAAGTACCACAATGTTTTGAACCATTTTTATATTTCCTGGGATATTTAAGGTGTACCCAAGTTGAGGTTCTTGTAGTCAGTGCAGCCCTAAATTTGGAGGTGGCTCTTTCTTATTGATTTTCAGTTTTCCCAAGGTATATTCCCTAGACTGGAAGTGGCCTTGGCTCTGTAGCTCTGTTGTTTACTTGTTTTAGGGAACACAATGCACTCATCCAGTGAGGCAGTTGGCAATTTACATCCCACCCATCAGCATAACAAGGCTCCCAGTTCCTCAGGGCCTGTCTTGCCTTTCTGGTTTTTACACATTTTGTGGATGTCCCTTTTGACCGGTGGGAAATGATACTTCTTTGTAGTGCAGATTTGCATTGCCCGCTTGCTTGCTTGGCCAAAAAGGGCGTATGCGTTTTCTCCTGAATATATTCAGGAGAAAACGCATACGCCCTTTTTGGCCAAGTGCACCATTGTCCAAGTTGTGCCCCTCTTCCTGTGCTTTACAGGCAATTCCAAGGTACCTCTTGAAATCTGTTTCCTGCTATTTTGCCTCGCTTTCAACTCCGCCTCGTTGACTTCCCTCAACAGATTTTTGGACGATAGTTGTCCTTTATCACTCTGCCACTTTGTGAATTGCTGTGCCCCTGAGCTCCATTTCTCAACTCGTTTTTTGTGAGCTGAACGCAAGTCCAAAATTTTGGATCATGTCCTATACTGGTTCCCGGTGGGTGGCTGAGACTTTGGTTAATTCTTCTTCCTGCCGGGAAATTAGAGTGACATGTGCCCGTCCAAATGCCTAACAGCTACTCTCTCATGGGTTCTCCCTCGTCCCTTCCATCCTTTGCCAAATTGGGAACCTGTGCAAACCAGGAGGTTAAAGGGCCTGTCTCTCCAAGTTGGGAGATTGATAGTAAGGCAGTTGGAAAGTCAAACTGGAGCACCAGGAGAGGGACTATTCGTTGAGTTTTAGAAACCTTTCGTATTCACAGTGTGTCCATTCTCTAGGTTTCCTGTACATGTTATAGCTGTAGTAATATTCCCTTGAACCTGGAGAGTTGGGACCCATGGAATGGGGGCCATGAATTATTGCTTGAAAGGGTCTGCATTTGCTCACCCAATCTCAACAATCCTCTCAGTCCCAAGTGTCCAGCCTTATGCCACATCCAGCTGTCATTGTAGATAGGGTCTTTCCAGGTTTCCTCAGACACCCTGAAGGAATTGTAAAGAATTTCCCTGTTTTTTGGTTTTGCTTTTGAAATTCCTTTTTATAGTGGGTTTGAGCTGATTCTCGCTGCCATGTTTATGCCACTCTAGACACACTTGATTCCCTTATGGAGTCATATCAATACATAGGTTTTAAGATTCTTACTAGTCAGATATATTCCTCTGCGGGAAATATGGGGTTTTGAGTCTCTTTCACTGAGGAAGGTGTAGGTCTTGTCTATTCCAAAGTTGGTTTTTGGAACGGTCCCTGTGCTTATATCAAACTCTGGTTTTATGCATCACCCCACCTCTCCTTCCCCTTTATGCAGGCATGAGAGTGTTTTCTAAATGTGAGACTCTGTTCTCTTTCCTAAATCAGTTCACGTGTAGCCATGTTTACAGGATCTTCATAAGTGATATCTTATGATAAGTTTCTTTTTCTGTGTGACTTATTTCACTTAGAATCATCGTACCTGAATCCACACACTTTGGTGCTACTGGTCTTATGACATTGATTTCATGGCTGGGGGATATTCCATCGTACATAAGTACCACAATGTTTTGAACCATTTTTATATTTCCTGGGATATTTAAGGTGTACCCAAGTTGAGGTTCTTGTAGTCAGTGCAGCCCTAAATTTGGAGGTGGCTCTTTCTTATTGATTTTCAGTTTTCCCCAGGTATATTCCCTAGACTGGAAGTGGCCTTGGCTCTGTAGCTCTGTTGTTTACTTGTTTTAGGGAACACAATGCACTCTACCAGTGAGGCAGTTGGCAGTTTACATCCCGCCCATCAGCATAACAAGGCTCCCAGTTCTCCAGGGCCTGTCTTGCCTTTCTGGTTTTTACATATTTTGTGGATGTCCCTTTTGACCGGTGGGAAGTGATACTTCTTTGTAGTGCCGATTTGCCTTGCCCGCTTGCTTGCTTGGCCAAAAAGGGCGTATGCGTTTTCTCCTGAATATATTCAGGAGAAAACGCATACGCCCTTTTTGGCCAAGTGCACCATTGTCCAAGTTGTGCCCCTCTTCCTGTGCTTTACAGGCGATTCCAAGGTACCTCTTGAAATCTGTTTCCTGCTATTTTGCCTCGCTTTCAAGTCCGCCTCGTTGACTTCCCTCAACAGATTTTTGGACGATAGTTGTCCTTTATCACTCTGCCAGTTTGTGAATTGCTGTGCCCCTGAGCTCCATTTCTCAACTCGTTTTTTGTGAGCTGAACGCAAGTCCAAAATTTTGGATCATGTCCTATACTGGTTCCCGGTGGGTGGCTGAGACTTTGGTTAATTCTTCTTCCTGCCGGGAAATTAGAGTGACATGTGCCCGTCCAAATGCCTAACAGCTACTCTCTCATGGGTTCTCCCTCGTCCCTTCCATCCTCTGCCAAATTGGGAACCTGTGCAAACCAGGAGGTTAAAGGGCCTGTCTCTCCAAGTTGGGAGATTGATAGTAAGGCAGTTGGAAAGTCAAACTGGAGCACCAGGAGAGGGACTATTCGTTGAGTTTTAGAAACCTTTCGTATTCACAGTGTATCCATTCTCTAGGTTTCCTGTACATGTTATAGCTGTAGTAATATTCCCTTGAACCTGGAGAGTTGGGACCCATGGAACGGGGGCCATGCATTATTGCTTGAAAGGGTCTGCATTTGCTCACCCAATCTCACCAATCCTCTCAGTCCCAAGTGTCCAGCCTTATGCCACATCCAGCTGTCATTGTAGATAGGGTCTTTCCAGGTTTCCTCAGACACCCTGAAGGAATTGTAAAGAATTTCCCTGTTTTTTGGTTTTGCTTTTGAAATTCCTTTTTATAGTGGGTTTGAGCTGATTCTCGCTGCCATGTTTATGCCACTGTAGACACACTTGATTCCCTTATGGAGACATATCAATACATAGGTTTTAAGATTCTTACTAGTCAGATATATTCCTCTGTGGGAAATATGGGGTTTTGAGTCTCTTTCACTGAGGAAGGTGTAGGTCTTGTCTATTCCAAAGTTGGTTTTTGAAACGGTCCCTGTGCTTATATCAAACTCTGGTTTTATGCATCACCCCACCTCTCCTTCCCCTTTATGCAGGCATAAGAGTGTTTTCTAAATGTGAGACTCTGTTCTCTTTCCTAACTCAGTTCACGTGTAGCCATGTTTACAGGATCTTCATAAGTGATATCTTATGATAAGTTTCTTTTTCTGTGTGACTTATTTCACTTAGAATCATCGTACCTGAATCCACTCACTTTGCTGCTACTGGTCTTATGACATTGATTTCATGGCTGAGGGATATTCCATCGTACGTAAGTACCACAATGTTTTGAACCATTTTTATATTTCCTGGGATATTTAAGGTGTACCCAAGTTGAGGTTCTTGTAGTCAGTGCAGCCCTAAATTTGGAGGTGGCTCTTTCTTATTGATTTTCAGTTTTCCCAAGGTATATTCCCTAGACTGGAAGTGGCCTTGGCTCTGTAGCTCTGTTGTTTACTTGTTTTAGGGAACACAATGCACTCTACCAGTGAGGCAGTTGGCAGTTTACATCCCGCCCATCAGCATAACAAGGCTCCCAGTTCTCCAGGGCCTGTCTTGCCTTTCTGGTTTTTACATATTTTGTGGATGTCCCTTTTGACCGGTGGGAAGTGATACTTCTTTGTAGTGCCGATTTGCCTTGCCCGCTTGCTTGCTTGGCCAAAAAGGGCGTATGCGTTTTCTCCTGAATATATTCAGGAGAAAACGCATACGCCCTTTTTGGCCAAGTGCACCATTGTCCAAGTTGTGCCCCTCTTCCTGTGCTTTACAGGCGATTCCAAGGTACCTCTTGAAATCTGTTTCCTGCTATTTTGCCTCGCTTTCAAGTCCGCCTCGTTGACTTCCCTCAACAGATTTTTGGACGATAGTTGTCCTTTATCACTCTGCCAGTTTGTGAATTGCTGTGCCCCTGAGCTCCATTTCTCAACTCGTTTTTTGTGAGCTGAACGCAAGTCCAAAATTTTGGATCATGTCCTATACTGGTTCCCGGTGGGTGGCTGAGACTTTGGTTAATTCTTCTTCCTGCCGGGAAATTAGAGTGACATGTGCCCGTCCAAATGCCTAACAGCTACTCTCTCATGGGTTCTCCCTCGTCCCTTCCATCCTCTGCCAAATTGGGAACCTGTGCAAACCAGGAGGTTAAAGGGCCTGTCTCTCCAAGTTGGGAGATTGATAGTAAGGCAGTTGGAAAGTCAAACTGGAGCACCAGGAGAGGGACTATTCGTTGAGTTTTAGAAACCTTTCGTATTCACAGTGTATCCATTCTCTAGATTTCCTGTACATGTTATAGCTGTAGTAATATTCCCTTGAACCTGGAGAGTTGGGACCCATGGAATGGGGGCCATGCATTATTGCTTGAAAGGGTCTGCATTTGCTCACCCAATCTCACCAATCCTCTCAGTCCCAAGTGTCCAGCCTTATGCCACATCCAGCTGTCATTGTAGATAGGGTCTTTCCAGGTTTCCTCAGACACCCTGAAGGAATTGTAAAGAATTTCCCTGTTTTTTGGTTTTGCTTTTGAAATTCCTTTTTATAGTGGGTTTGAGCTGATTCTCGCTGCCATGTTTATGCCACTCTAGACACACTTGATTCCATTATGGAGACATATCAATACATAGGTTTTAAGATTCTTACTAGTCAGATATATTCCTCTGTGGGAAATATGGGGTTTTGAGTCTCTTTCACTGAGGAAGGTGTAGGTCTTGTCTATTCCAAAGTTGGTTTTTGAAACGGTCCCTGTGCTTATATCAAACTCTGGTTTTATGCATCACCCCACCTCTCCTTCCCCTTTATGCAGGCATAAGAGTGTTTTCTAAATGTGAGACTCTGTTCTCTTTCCTAACTCAGTTCACGTGTAGCCATGTTTACAGGATCTTCATAAGTGATATCTTACTATAAGTTTCTTTTTCTGTGTGACTTATTTCACTTAGAATCATCGTACCTGAATCCACTCACTTTGCTGCTACTGGTCTTATGACATTGATTTCATGGCTGAGGGATATTCCATCGTACGTAAGTACCACAATGTTTTGAACCATTTTTATATTTCCTGGGATATTTAAGGTGTACCCAAGTTGAGGTTCTTGTAGTCAGTGCAGCCCTAAATTTGGAGGTGGCTCTTTCTTATTGATTTTCAGTTTTCCCAAGGTATATTCCCTAGACTGGAAGTGGCCTTGGCTCTGTAGCTCTGTTGTTTACTTGTTTTAGGGAACACAATGCACTCCTCCAGTGAGGCAGTTGGCAGTTTACATCCCGCCCATCAGCATAACAAGGCTCCCAGTTCTCCAGGGCCTGTCTTGCCTTTCTGGTTTTTACACATTTTGTGGATGTCCCTTTTGACCGGTGGGAAGTGATACTTCTTTGTAGTGCAGATTTGCATTGCCCGCTTGCTGGCTTGGCCAAAAAGGGCGTATGCGTTTTCTCCTGAATATATTCAGGAGAAAACGCATACGCCCTTTTTGGCCAAGTGCACCATTGTCCAAGTTGTGCCCCTCTTCCTGTGCTTTACAGGCGATTCCAACGTACCTCTTGAAATCTGTTTCCTGCCATTTTGCCTCACTTTCAAGTCCGCCTCGTTGACTTCCCTCAACAGATTTTTGGACGATAGTTGTCCTTTATCACTCTGCCAGTTTGTGAATTGCTGTGCCCCTGAGCTCCATTTCTCAACTCGTTTTTTGTGAGCTGAACACAAGTCCAAAATTTTGGATCATGTCCTATACTGGTTCCCGGTGGGTGGCTGAGACTTTGGTTAATTCTTCTTCCTGCCGGGAAATTAGAGTTACATGTGCCCGTCCAAATGCCTAACAGCTACTCTCTCATGGGTTCTCCCTCGTCCCTTCCGTCCTCTGCCAAATTGGGAACCTGTGCAAACCAGGAGGTTAAAGGGCCTGTCTCTCCAAGTTGGGAGATTGATAGTAAGGCAGTTGGAAAGTCAAACTGGAGCACCAGGAGAGGGACTATTCGTTGAGTTTTAGAAACCTTTCGTATTCACAGTGTGTCCATTCTCTAGGTTTCCTGTACATGTTATAGCTGTAGTAATATTCCCTTGAACCTGGAGAGTTGGGACCCATGGAATGGGGGCCATGCATTATTGCTTGAAAGGGTCTGCATTTGCTCACCCAATCTCACCAATCCTCTCAGTCCCAAGTGTCCAGCCTTATGCCACATCCAGGTGTCATGGTAGATAGGGTCTTTCCAGGTTTCCTCAGACACCCTGAAGGAATTGTAAAGAATTTCCCTGTTTTTTGGTTTTGCTTTTGAAATTCCTTTTTATAGTGGGTTTGAGCTGATTCTCGCTGCCATGTTTATGCCACTGTAGACACACTTGATTCTCTTATGGAGACATATCAATACATAGGTTTTAAGATTCTTACTAGTCAGATATATTCCTCTGTGGGAAATATGGGGTTTTGAGCCTCTTTCACTGAGGAAGGTGTCGGTCTTGTCAATTCCAAAGTTGATTTTTGAAACGGTCCCTGTGCTTATATCAAACTCTGGTTTTATGCATCACCCCACCTCTCCTTCCCCTTTATGCAGGCATAAGAGTGTTTTGTAAATGTGAGACTCTGTTCTCTTTCCTAACTCAGTTCACGTGTAGCCATGTTTACAGGATCTTCATAAGTGATATCTTATGATAAGTTTCTTTTTCTGTGTGACTTATTTCACTTAGAATCATCATACCTGAATCCACTCACTTTGCTGCTACTGGTCTTATGACATTGATTTCATGGCTGAGGGATATTCCATCGTACGTAAGTACCACAATGTTTTGAACCATTTTTATATTTCCTGGGATATTTAAGGTGTACCCAAGTTGAGGTTCTTGTAGTCAGTGCAGCCCTAAATTTGGAGGTGGCTCTTTCTTATTGATTTTCAGTTTTCCCCAGGTATATTCCCTAGACTGGAAGTGGCCTTGGCTCTGTAGCTCTGTTGTTGACTTGTTTTAGGGAACACAATGCACTCATCCAGTGAGGCAGTTGGCAATTTACATCCCACCCATCAGCATAACAAGGCTCCCAGTTCCTCAGGGCCTGTCTTGCCTTTCTGGTTTTTACACATTTTGTGGATGTCCCTTTTGACCGGTGGGAAATGATACTTCTTTGTAGTGCAGATTTGCATTGCCCGCTTGCTTGCTTGGCCAAAAAGGGCGTATGCGTTTTCTCCTGAATATATTCAGGAGAAAACGCATACGCCCTTTTTGGCCAAGTGCACCATTGTCCAAGTTGTGCCCCTCTTCCTGTGCTTTACAGGCAATTCCAAGGTACCTCTTGAAATCTGTTTCCTGCTATTTTGCCTCGCTTTCAACTCCTCCTCGTTGACTTCCCTCAACAGATTTTTGGACGATAGTTGTCCTTTATCACTCTGCCACTTTGTGAATTGCTGTGCCCCTGAGCTACATTTCTCAACTCGTTTTTTGTGAGCTGAACGCAAGTCCAAAATTTTGGATCATGTCCTATACTGGTTCCCGGTGGGTGGCTGAGACTTTGGTTAATTCTTCTTCCTGCCGGGAAATTAGAGTGACATGTGCCCGTCCAAATGCCTAACAGCTACTCTCTCATGGGTTCTCCCTCGTCCCTTCCATCCTTTGCCAAATTGGGAACCTGTGCAAACCAGGAGGTTAAAGGGCCTGTCTCTCCAAGTTGGGAGATTGATAGTAAGGCAGTTGGAAAGTCAAACTGGAGCACCAGGAGAGGGACTATTCGTTGAGTTTTAGAAACCTTTCCTATTCACAGTGTGTCCATTCTCTAGGTTTCCTGTACATGTTATAGCTGTAGTAATATTCCCTTGAACCTGGAGAGTTGGGACCCATGGAATGGGGGCCATGCATTATTGCTTGAAAGGGTCTGCATTTGCTCACCCAATCTCAACAATCCTCTCAGTCCCAAGTGTCCAGCCTTATGCCACATCCAGCTGTCATTGTAGATAGGGTCTTTCCAGGTTTCCTCAGACACCCTGAAGGAATTGTAAAGAATTTCCCTGTTTTTTGGTTTTGCTTTTGAAATTCCTTTTTATAGTGGGTTTGAGCTGATTCTCGCTGCCATGTTTATGCCACTCTAGACACACTTGATTCCCTTATGGAGTCATATCAATACATAGGTTTTAAGATTCTTACTAGTCAGATATATTCCTCTGCGGGAAATATGGGGTTTTGAGTCTCTTTCACTGAGGAAGGTGTAGGTCTTGTCTATTCCAAAGTTGGTTTTTGGAACGGTCCCTGTGCTTATATCAAACTCTGGTTTTATGCATCACCCCACCTCTCCTTCCCCTTTATGCAGGCATGAGAGTGTTTTCTAAATGTGAGACTCTGTTCTCTTTCCTAAATCAGTTCACGTGTAGCCATGTTTACAGGATCTTCATAAGTGATATCTTATGATAAGTTTCTTTTTCTGTGTGACTTATTTCACTTAGAATCATCGTACCTGAATCCACACACTTTGGTGCTACTGGTCTTATGACATTGATTTCATGGCTGGGGGATATTCCATCGTACATAAGTACCACAATGTTTTGAACCATTTTTATATTTCCTGGGATATTTAAGGTGTACCCAAGTTGAGGTTCTTGTAGTCAGTGCAGCCCTAAATTTGGAGGTGGCTCTTTCTTATTGATTTTCAGTTTTCCCCAGGTATATTCCCTAGACTGGAAGTGGCCTTGGCTCTGTAGCTCTGTTGTTTACTTGTTTTAGGGAACACAATGCACTCTACCAGTGAGGCAGTTGGCAGTTTACATCCCGCCCATCAGCATAACAAGGCTCCCAGTTCTCCAGGGCCTGTCTTGCCTTTCTGGTTTTTACATATTTTGTGGATGTCCCTTTTGACCGGTGGGAAGTGATACTTCTTTGTAGTGCCGATTTGCCTTGCCCGCTTGCTTGCTTGGCCAAAAAGGGCGTATGCGTTTTCTCCTGAATATATTCAGGAGAAAACGCATACACCCTTTTTGGCCAAGTGCACCATTGTCCAAGTTGTGCCCCTCTTCCTGTGCTTTACAGGCGATTCCAAGGTACCTCTTGAAATCTGTTTCCTGCTATTTTGCCTCGCTTTCAAGTCCGCCTCGTTGACTTCCCTCAACAGATTTTTGGACGATAGTTGTCCTTTATCACTCTGCCAGTTTGTGAATTGCTGTGCCCCTGAGCTCCATTTCTCAACTCGTTTTTTGTGAGCTGAACGCAAGTCCAAAATTTTGGATCATGTCCTATACTGGTTCCCGGTGGGTGGCTGAGACTTTGGTTAATTCTTCTTCCTGCCGGGAAATTAGAGTGACATGTGCCCGTCCAAATGCCTAACAGCTACTCTCTCATGGGTTCTCCCTCGTCCCTTCCATCCTCTGCCAAATTGGGAACCTGTGCAAACCAGGAGGTTAAAGGGCCTGTCTCTCCAAGTTGGGAGATTGATAGTAAGGCAGTTGGAAAGTCAAACTGGAGCACCAGGAGAGGGACTATTCGTTGAGTTTTAGAAACCTTTCGTATTCACAGTGTATCCATTCTCTAGATTTCCTGTACATGTTATAGCTGTAGTAATATTCCCTTGAACCTGGAGAGTTGGGACCCATGGAATGGGGGCCATGCATTATTGCTTGAAAGGGTCTGCATTTGCTCACCCAATCTCACCAATCCTCTCAGTCCCAAGTGTCCAGCCTTATGCCACATCCAGCTGTCATTGTAGATAGGGTCTTTCCAGGTTTCCTCAGACACCCTGAAGGAATTGTAAAGAATTTCCCTGTTTTTTGATTTTGCTTTTGAAATTCCTTTTTATAGTGGGTTTGAGCTGATTCTCGCTGCCATGTTTATGCCACTCTAGACACACTTGATTCCATTATGGAGACATATCAATACATAGGTTTTAAGATTCTTACTAGTCAGATATATTCCTCTGTGGGAAATATGGGGTTTTGAGTCTCTTTCACTGAGGAAGGTGTAGGTCTTGTCTATTCCAAAGTTGGTTTTTGAAACGGTCCCTGTGCTTATATCAAACTCTGGTTTTATGCATCACCCCACCTCTCCTTCCCCTTTATGCAGGCATAAGAGTGTTTTCTAAATGTGAGACTCTGTTCTCTTTCCTAACTCAGTTCACGTGTAGCCATGTTTACAGGATCTTCATAAGTGATATCTTACTATAAGTTTCTTTTTCTGTGTGACTTATTTCACTTAGAATCATCGTACCTGAATCCACTCACTTTGCTGCTACTGGTCTTATGACATTGATTTCATGGCTGAGGGATATTCCATCGTACGTAAGTACCACAATGTTTTGAACCATTTTTATATTTCCTGGGATATTTAAGGTGTACCCAAGTTGAGGTTCTTGTAGTCAGTGCAGCCCTAAATTTGGAGGTGGCTCTTTCTTATTGATTTTCAGTTTTCCCAAGGTATATTCCCTAGACTGGAAGTGGCCTTGGCTCTGTAGCTCTGTTGTTTACTTGTTTTAGGGAACACAATGCACTCCTCCAGTGAGGCAGTTGGCAGTTTACATCCCGCCCATCAGCATAACAAGGCTCCCAGTTCTCCAGGGCCTGTCTTGCCTTTCTGGTTTTTACACATTTTGTGGATGTCCCTTTTGACCGGTGGGAAGTGATACTTCTTTGTAGTGCAGATTTGCATTGCCCGCTTGCTGGCTTGGCCAAAAAGGGCGTATGCGTTTTCTCCTGAATATATTCAGGAGAAAACGCATACGCCCTTTTTGGCCAAGTGCACCATTGTCCAAGTTGTGCCCCTCTTCCTGTGCTTTACAGGCGATTCCAACGTACCTCTTGAAATCTGTTTCCTGCCATTTTTCCTCACTTTCAAGTCCGCCTCGTTGACTTCCCTCAACAGATTTTTGGACGATAGTTGTCCTTTATCACTCTGCCAGTTTGTGAATTGCTGTGCCCCTGAGCTCCATTTCTCAACTCGTTTTTTGTGAGCTGAACACAAGTCCAAAATTTTGGATCATGTCCTATACTGGTTCCCGGTGGGTGGCTGAGACTTTGGTTAATTCTTCTTCCTGCCGGGAAATTAGAGTTACATGTGCCCGTCCAAATGCCTAACAGCTACTCTCTCATGGGTTCTCCCTTGTCCCTTCCGTCCTCTGCCAAATTGGGAACCTGTGCAAACCAGGAGGTTAAAGGGCCTGTCTCTCCAAGTTGGGAGATTGATAGTAAGGCAGTTGGAAAGTCAAACTGGAGCACCAGGAGAGGGACTATTCGTTGAGTTTTAGAAACCTTTCGTATTCACTGTGTATCCATTCTCTAGGTTTCCTGTACATGTTATAGCTGTAGTAATATTCCCTTGAACCAGGAGAGTTGGGACCCATGGAACGGGGGCCATGCATTATTGCTTGAAAGGGTCTGCATTTGCTCACCCAATCTCACCAATCCTCTCAGTCCCAAGTGTCCAACCTTATGCCACATCCAGCTGTCATTGTAGATAGGGTCTTTCCAGGTTTCCTCAGACACCCTGAAGGAATTGTAAAGAATTTCCCTGTTTTTTGGTTTTGCTTTTGAAATTCCTTTTTATAGTGGGTTTGAGCTGATTCTCGCTGCCATGTTTATGCCACTGTAGACACACTTGATTCCCTTATGGAGACATATCAATACATAGGTTTTAAGATTCTTACTAGTCAGATATATTCCTCTGTGGGAAATATGGGGTTTTGAGTCTCTTTCACTGAGGAAGGTGTAGGTCTTGTCTATTCCAAAGTTGGTTTTTGAAACGGTCCCTGAGCTTATATCAAACTCTGGTTTTATGCATCACCCCACCTCTCCTTCCCCTTTATGCAGGCATAAGAGTGTTTTCTAAATGTGAGACTCTGTTCTCTTTCCTAACTCAGTTCACGTGTAGCCATGTTTACAGGATCTTCATAAGTGATATCTTATGATAAGTTTCTTTTTCTGTGTGACTTATTTCACTTAGAATCATCGTACCTGAATCCACTCACTTTGCTGCTACTGGTCTTATGACATTGATTTCATGGCTGAGGGATATTCCATCGTACGTAAGTACCACAATGTTTTGAACCATTTTTATATTTCCTGGGATATTTAAGGTGTACCCAAGTTGAGGTTCTTGTAGTCAGTGCAGCCCTAAATTTGGAGGTGGCTCTTTCTTATTGATTTTCAGTTTTCCCCAGGTATATTCCCTAGACTGGAAGTGGCCTTGGCTCTGTAGCTCTGTTGTTTACTTCTTTTAGGGAACACAATGCACTCCTCCAGTGAGGCAGTTGGCAATTTACATCCCGCCCATCAGCATAACAAGGCTCCCAGTTCTCCAGGGCCTGTCTTGCCTTTCTGGTTTTTACACATTTTGTGGATGTCCCTTTTGACCGGTGGGAAGTGATACTTCTTTGTAGTGCAGATTTGCATTGCCCGCTTGCTTGCTTGGCCAAAAAGGGCATATGCGTTTTCTCCTGAATATATTCAGGAGAAAACGCATACGCCCTTTTTGGCCAAGTGCACCATTGTCCAAGTTGTGCCCCTCTTCCTGTGCTTTACAGGCGATTCCAATGTACCTCTTGAAATCTGTTTCCTGCTATTTTGCCTCGCTTTCAAGTCCGCCTCGTTGACTTCCCTCAACAGATTTTTGGATGATAGTTGTCCTTTATCACTCTGCCAGTTTGTGAATTGCTGTGCCCCTGAGCTCCATTTCTCAAATCGTTTTTTGGGAGCTGAACGCAAGTCCAAAATTTTGGATCATGTCCTATACTGGTTCCCGGTGGGTGGCTGAGACTTTGGTTAATTCTTCTTCCTGCCGGGAAATTAGAGTGACATGTGCCCGTCCAAATGCCTAACAGCTACTCTCTCATGGGTTCTCCCTCGTCCCTTCCATCCTCTGCCAAATTGGGAACCTGTGCAAACCAGGAGGTTAAAGGGCCTGTCTCTCCAAGTTGGGAGATTGATAGTAAGGCAGTTGGAAAGTCAAACTGGAGCACCAGGAGAGGGACTATTCGTTGAGTTTTAGAAACCTTTCGTATTCACAGTGTGTCCATTCTCTAGGTTTCCTGTACATGTTATAGCTGTAGTAATATTCCCTTGAACCTGGAGAGTTGGGACCCATGGAATGGGGGCCATGCATTATTGCTTGAAAGGGTCTGCATTTACTCACCCAATCTCACCAATCCTCTCAGTCCCAAGTGTCCAGCCTTATGCCACATCCAGGTGTCATGGTAGATAGGGTCTTTCCAGGTTTCCTCAGACACCCTGAAGGAATTGTAAAGAATTTCCCTGTTTTTTGGTTTTGCTTTTGAAATTCCTTTTTATAGTGGGTATGAGCTGATTCTCGCTGCCATGTTTATGCCACTCTAGACACACTTGATTCCCTTATGGAGACATATCAATACATAGGTTTTAAGATTCTTACTAGTCAGATATATTCCTCTGCGGGAAATATGTGGTTTTGAGTCTCTTTCACTGAGGAAGGTGTCGGTCTTGTCTATTCCAAAGTTGGTTTTTGGAACGGTCCCTGTGCTTATATCAAACTCTGGTTTTATGCATCACCCCACCTCTCCTTCCCCTTTAAGCAGGCATCAGAGTGTTTTCTAAATGTGAGACTCTGTTCTCTTTCCTAACTCAGTTCACGTGTAGCCATGTTTACAGGATCTTCATAAGTGATATCTTATGATAAGTTTCTTTTTCTGTGTTACTTATTTTACTTAGAATCATCGTACCTGAATCCACTGACTTTGCTGCTACTGGTCTTATGACATTGATTTCATGGCTGAGGGATATTCCATCGTACGTAAGTACCACAATGTTTTGAACCATTTTTATATTTCCTGGGATATTTAAGGTGTACCCAAGTTGAGGTTCTTGTAGTCAGTGCAGCCCTAAATTTGGAGGTGGCTCTTTCTTATTGATTTTCAGTTTTCCCAAGGTATATTCCCTAGACTGGAAGTGGCCTTGGCTCTGTAGCTCTGTTGTTTACTTGTTTTAGGGAACACAATGCACTCCTCCAGTGAGGCAGTTGGCAATTTACATCCCGCCCATCAGCATAACAAGGCTCCCAGTTCTCCAGGGCCTGTCTTGCCTTTCTGGTTTTTACACATTTTGTGGATGTCCCTTTTAACCGGTGGGAAGTGATACTTCTTTGTAGTGCAGATTTGCATTGCCCGCTTGCTTGCTTGGCCAAAAAGGGCGTATGCATTTTCTCCTGAATATATTCAGGAGAAAACGCATACGCCCTTTTTGGCCAAGTGCACCATTGTCCAAGTTGTGCCCCTCTTCCTGTGCTTTACAGGCGATTCCAAGGTACCTCTTGAAATCTGTTTCCTGCTATTTTGCCTCGCTTTCAAGTCCGCCTCGTTGACTTCCCTCAACAGATTTTTGGACGATAGTTGTCCTTTAACACTCTGCCAGTTTGTGAATTGCTGTGCCCCTGAGCTCCATTTCTCAACTCGTTTTTTGTGAGCTGAACACAAGTCCAAAATTTTGGATCATGTCCTATACTGGTTCCCGGTGGGTGGCTGAGACTTTGGTTAATTCTTCTTCCTGCCGGGAAATTAGAGTGACATGTGCCCGTCCAAATGCCTAACAGCTACTCTCTCATGGGTTCTCCCTCGTCCCTTCCATCCTCTGCCAAATTGGGAACCTGTGCAAACCAGGAGGTTAAAGGGCCTGTCTCTCCAAGTTGGGAGATTGATAGTAAGGCAGTTGGAAAGTCAAACTGGAGCACCAGGAGAGGGACTATTCGTTGAGTTTTAGAAACCTTTCGTATTCACAGTGTGTCCATTCTCTAGGTTTCCTGTACATGTTATAGCTGTAGTAATATTCCCTTGAACCTGGAGAGTTGGGACCCATGGAATGGGGGCCATGCATTATTGCTTGAAAGGGTCTGCATTTGCTCACCCAATCTCACCAATCCTCTCAGTCCCAAGTGTCCAGCCTTATGCCACATCCAGCTGTCATTGTAGATTGGGTCTTTCCAGGTTTCCTCAGACACCCTGAAGGAATTGTAAAGAATTTCCCTGTTTTTTGATTTTGCTTTTGAAATTCCTTTTTAAAGTGGGTTTGAGCTGATTCTCGCTGCCATGTTTATGCCACTCTAGACACACTTGATTCCCTTATGGAGACATATCAATACATAGGTTTTAAGATTCTTACTAGTCAGATATATTCCTCTGTGGGAAATATGGGGTTTTGAGTCTCTTTCACTGAGGAAGGTGTAGGTCTTGTCTATTCCAAAGTTGGTTTTTGAAACGGTCCCTGTGCTTATATCAAACTCTGGTTTTATGCATCACCCCACCTCTCCTTCCCCTTTATGCAGGCATAAGAGTGTTTTCTAAATGTGAGACTCTGTTCTCTTTCCTAACTCAGTTCACGTGTAGCCATGTTTACAGGATCTTCATAAGTGATATCTTATGATAAGTTTCTTTTTCTGTGTGACTTATTTCACTTAGAATCATCGTACCTGAATCCACTCACTTTGCTGCTACTGGTCTTATGACATTGATTTCATGGCTGAGGGATATTCCATCGTACGTAAGTACCACAATGTTTTGAACCATTTTTATATTTCCTGGGATATTTAAGGTGTACCCAAGTTGAGGTTCTTGTAGTCAGTGCAGCCCTAAATTTGGAGGTGGCTCTTTCTTATTGATTTTCAGTTTTCCCCAGGTATATTCCCTAGACTGGAAGTGGCCTTGGCTCTGTAGCTCTGTTGTTTACTTCTTTTAGGGAACACAATGCACTCCTCCAGTGAGGCAGTTGGCAATTTACATCCCGCCCATCAGCATAACAAGGCTCCCAGTTCTCCAGGGCCTGTCTTGCCTTTCTGGTTTTTACACATTTTGTGGATGTCCCTTTTGACCGGTGGGAAGTGATACTTCTTTGTAGTGCAGATTTGCATTGCCCTCTTGCTTGCTTGGCCAAAAAGGGCATATGCGTTTTCTCCTGAATATATTCAGGAGAAAACGCATACGCCCATTTTGGCCAAGTGCACCATTGTCCAAGTTGTGCCCCTCTTCCTGTGCTTTACAGGCGATTCCAATGTACCTCTTGAAATCTGTTTCCTGCTATTTTGCCTCGCTTTCAAGTCCGCCTCGTTGACTTCCCTCAACAGATTTTTGGATGATAGTTGTCCTTTATCACTCTGCCAGTTTGTGAATTGCTGTGCCCCTGAGCTCCATTTCTCAACTCGTTTTTTGGTAGCTGAACGCAAGTCCAAAATTTTGGATCATGTCCTATACTGGTTCCCGGTGGGTGGCTGAGACTTTGGTTAATTCTTCTTCCTGCCGGGAAATTAGAGTGACATGTGCCCGTCCAAATGCCTAACAGCTACTCTCTCATGGGTTCTCCCTCGTCCCTTCCATCCTCTGCCAAATTGGGAACCTGTGCAAACCAGGAGGTTAAAGGGCCTGTCTCTCCAAGTTGGGAGATTGATAGTAAGGCAGTTGGAAAGTCAAACTGGAGCACCAGGAGAGGGACTATTCGTTGAGTTTTAGAAACCTTTCGTATTCACAGTGTGTCCATTCTCTAGGTTTCCTGTACATGTTATAGCTGTAGTAATATTCCCTTGAACCTGGAGAGTTGGGACCCATGGAATGGGGGCCATGCATTATTGCTTGAAAGGGTCTGCATTTGCTCACCCAATCTCACCAATCCTCTCAGTCCCAAGTGTCCAGCCTTATGCCACATCCAGGTGTCATGGTAGATAGGGTCTTTCCAGGTTTCCTCAGACACCCTGAAGGAATTGTAAAGAATTTCCCTGTTTTTTGGTTTCGCTTTTGAAATTCCTTTTTATAGTGGGTTTGAGCTGATTCTCGCTGCCATGTTTATGCCACTGTAGACACACTTGATTCTCTTATGGAGACATATCAATACATAGGTTTTAAGATTCTTACTAGTCAGATATATTCCTCTGTGGGAAATATGGGGTTTTGAGCCTCTTTCACTGAGGAAGGTGTCGGTCTTGTCAATTCCAAAGTTGATTTTTGAAACGGTCCCTGTGCTTATATCAAACTCTGGTTTTATGCATCACCCCACCTCTCCTTCCCCTTTATGCAGGCATAAGAGTGTTTTGTAAATGTGAGACTCTGTTCTCTTTCCTAACTCAGTTCACGTGTAGCCATGTTTACAGGATCTTCATAAGTGATATCTTATGATAAGTTTCTTTTTCTGTGTGACTTATTTCACTTAGAATCATCATACCTGAATCCACTCACTTTGCTGCTACTGGTCTTATGACATTGATTTCATGGCTGAGGGATATTCCATCGTACGTAAGTACCACAATGTTTTGAACCATTTTTATATTTCCTGGGATATTTAAGGTGTACCCAAGTTGAGGTTCTTGTAGTCAGTGCAGCCCTAAATTTGGAGGTGGCTCTTTCTTATTGATTTTCAGTTTTCCCAAGGTATATTCCCTAGACTGGAAGTGGCCTTGGCTCTGTAGCTCTGTTGTTTACTTGTTTTAGGGAACACAATGCACTCATCCAGTGAGGCAGTTGGCAATTTACATCCCACCCATCAGCATAACAAGGCTCCCAGTTCCTCAGGGCCTGTCTTGCCTTTCTGGTTTTTACACATTTTGTGGATGTCCCTTTTGACCGGTGGGAAATGATACTTCTTTGTAGTGCAGATTTGCATTGCCCGCTTGCTTGCTTGGCCAAAAAGGGCGTATGCGTTTTCTCCTGAATATATTCAGGAGAAAACGCATACGCCCTTTTTGGCCAAGTGCACCATTGTCCAAGTTGTGCCCCTCTTCCTGTGCTTTACAGGCAATTCCAAGGTACCTCTTGAAATCTGTTTCCTGCTATTTTGCCTCGCTTTCAACTCCGCCTCGTTGACTTCCCTCAACAGATTTTTGGACGATAGTTGTCCTTTATCACTCTGCCACTTTGTGAATTGCTGTGCCCCTGAGCTCCATTTCTCAACTCGTTTTTTGTGAGCTGAACGCAAGTCCAAAATTTTGGATCATGTCCTATACTGGTTCCCGGTGGGTGGCTGAGACTTTGGTTAATTCTTCTTCCTGCCGGGAAATTAGAGTGACATGTGCCCGTCCAAATGCCTAACAGCTACTCTCTCATGGGTTCTCCCTCGTCCCTTCCATCCTTTGCCAAATTGGGAACCTGTGCAAACCAGGAGGTTAAAGGGCCTGTCTCTCCAAGTTGGGAGATTGATAGTAAGGCAGTTGGAAAGTCAAACTGGAGCACCAGGAGAGGGACTATTCGTTGAGTTTTAGAAACCTTTCCTATTCACAGTGTGTCCATTCTCTAGGTTTCCTGTACATGTTATAGCTGTAGTAATATTCCCTTGAACCTGGAGAGTTGGGACCCATGGAATGGGGGCCATGCATTATTGCTTGAAAGGGTCTGCATTTGCTCACCCAATCTCAACAATCCTCTCAGTCCCAAGTGTCCAGCCTTATGCCACATCCAGCTGTCATTGTAGATAGGGTCTTTCCAGGTTTCCTCAGACACCCTGAAGGAATTGTAAAGAATTTCCCTGTTTTTTGGTTTTGCTTTTGAAATTCCTTTTTATAGTGGGTTTGAGCTGATTCTCGCTGCCATGTTTATGCCACTCTAGACACACTTGATTCCCTTATGGAGTCATATCAATACATAGGTTTTAAGATTCTTACTAGTCAGATATATTCCTCTGCGGGAAATATGGGGTTTTGAGTCTCTTTCACTGAGGAAGGTGTAGGTCTTGTCTATTCCAAAGTTGGTTTTTGGAACGGTCCCTGTGCTTATATCAAACTCTGGTTTTATGCATCACCCCACCTCTCCTTCCCCTTTATGCAGGCATGAGAGTGTTTTCTAAATGTGAGACTCTGTTCTCTTTCCTAAATCAGTTCACGTGTAGCCATGTTTACAGGATCTTCATAAGTGATATCTTATGATAAGTTTCTTTTTCTGTGTGACTTATTTCACTTAGAATCATCGTACCTGAATCCACACACTTTGGTGCTACTGGTCTTATGACATTGATTTCATGGCTGGGGGATATTCCATCGTACATAAGTACCACAATGTTTTGAACCATTTTTATATTTCCTGGGATATTTAAGGTGTACCCAAGTTGAGGTTCTTGTAGTCAGTGCAGCCCTAAATTTGGAGGTGGCTCTTTCTTATTGATTTTCAGTTTTCCCCAGGTATATTCCCTAGACTGGAAGTGGCCTTGGCTCTGTAGCTCTGTTGTTTACTTGTTTTAGGGAACACAATGCACTCTACCAGTGAGGCAGTTGGCAGTTTACATCCCGCCCATCAGCATAACAAGGCTCCCAGTTCTCCAGGGCCTGTCTTACCTTTCTGGTTTTTACATATTTTGTGGATGTCCCTTTTGACCGGTGGGAAGTGATACTTCTTTGTAGTGCCGATTTGCCTTGCCCGCTTGCTTGCTTGGCCAAAAAGGGCGTATGCGTTTTCTCCTGAATATATTCAGGAGAAAACGCATACACCCTTTTTGGCCAAGTGCACCATTGTCCAAGTTGTGCCCCTCTTCCTGTGCTTTACAGGCGATTCCAAGGTACCTCTTGAAATCTGTTTCCTGCTATTTTGCCTCGCTTTCAAGTCCGCCTCGTTGACTTCCCTCAACAGATTTTTGGACGATAGTTGTCCTTTATCACTCTGCCAGTTTGTGAATTGCTGTGCCCCTGAGCTCCATTTCTCAACTCGTTTTTTGTGAGCTGAACGCAAGTCCAAAATTTTGGATCATATCCTATACTGGTTCCCGGTGGGTGGCTGAGACTTTGGTTAATTCTTCTTCCTGCCGGGAAATTAGAGTGACATGTGCCCGTCCAAATGCCTAACAGCTACTCTCTCATGGGTTCTCCCTCGTCCCTTCCATCCTCTGCCAAATTGGGAACCTGTGCAAACCAGGAGGTTAAAGGGCCTGTCTCTCCAAGTTGGGAGATTGATAGTAAGGCAGTTGGAAAGTCAAACTGGAGCACCAGGAGAGGGACTATTCGTTGAGTTTTAGAAACCTTTCGTATTCACAGTGTATCCATTCTCTAGATTTCCTGTACATGTTATAGCTGTAGTAATATTCCCTTGAACCTGGAGAGTTGGGACCCATGGAATGGGGGCCATGCATTATTGCTTGAAAGGGTCTGCATTTGCTCACCCAATCTCACCAATCCTCTCAGTCCCAAGTGTCCAGCCTTATGCCACATCCAGCTGTCATTGTAGATAGGGTCTTTCCAGGTTTCCTCAGACACCCTGAAGGAATTGTAAAGAATTTCCCTGTTTTTTGGTTTTGCTTTTGAAATTCCTTTTTATAGTGGGTTTGAGCTGATTCTCGCTGCCATGTTTATGCCACTCTAGACACACTTGATTCCATTATGGAGACATATCAATACATAGGTTTTAAGATTCTTACTAGTCAGATATATTCCTCTGTGGGAAATATGGGGTTTTGAGTCTCTTTCACTGAGGAAGGTGTAGGTCTTGTCTATTCCAAAGTTGGTTTTTGAAACGGTCCCTGTGCTTATATCAAACTCTGGTTTTATGCATCACCCCACCTCTCCTTCCCCTTTATGCAGGCATAAGAGTGTTTTCTAAATGTGAGACTCTGTTCTCTTTCCTAACTCAGTTCACGTGTAGCCATGTTTACAGGATCTTCATAAGTGATATCTTACTATAAGTTTCTTTTTCTGTGTGACTTATTTCACTTAGAATCATCGTACCTGAATCCACTCACTTTGCTGCTACTGGTCTTATGACATTGATTTCATGGCTGAGGGATATTCCATCGTACGTAAGTACCACAATGTTTTGAACCATTTTTATATTTCCTGGGATATTTAAGGTGTACCCAAGTTGAGGTTCTTGTAGTCAGTGCAGCCCTAAATTTGGAGGTGGCTCTTTCTTATTGATTTTCAGTTTTCCCAAGGTATATTCCCTAGACTGGAAGTGGCCTTGGCTCTGTAGCTCTGTTGTTTACTTGTTTTAGGGAACACAATGCACTCCTCCAGTGAGGCAGTTGGCAGTTTACATCCCGCCCATCAGCATAACAAGGCTCCCAGTTCTCCAGGGCCTGTCTTGCCTTTCTGGTTTTTACACATTTTGTGGATGTCCCTTTTGACCGGTGGGAAGTGATACTTCTTTGTAGTGCAGATTTGCATTGCCCGCTTGCTGGCTTGGCCAAAAAGGGCGTATGCGTTTTCTCCTGAATATATTCAGGAGAAAACGCATACGCCCTTTTTGGCCAAGTGCACCATTGTCCAAGTTGTGCCCCTCTTCCTGTGCTTTACAGGCGATTCCAACGTACCTCTTGAAATCTGTTTCCTGCCATTTTGCCTCACTTTCAAGTCCGCCTCGTTGACTTCCCTCAACAGATTTTTGGACGATAGTTGTCCTTTATCACTCTGCCAGTTTGTGAATTGCTGTGCCCCTGAGCTCCATTTCTCAACTCGTTTTTTGTGAGCTGAACGCAAGTCCAAAATTTTGGATCATGTCCTATACTGGTTCCCGGTGGGTGGCTGAGACTTTGGTTAATTCTTCTTCCTGCCGGGAAATTAGAGTTACATGTGCCCGTCCAAATGCCTAACAGCTACTCTCTCATGGGTTCTCCCTCGTCCCTTCCGTCCTCTGCCAAATTGGGAACCTGTGCAAACCAGGAGGTTAAAGGGCCTGTCTCTCCAAGTTGGGAGATTGATAGTAAGGCAGTTGGAAAGTCAAACTGGAGCACCAGGAGAGGGACTATTCGTTGAGTTTTAGAAACCTTTCGTATTCACTGTGTATCCATTCTCTAGGTTTCCTGTACATGTTATAGCTGTAGTAATATTCCCTTGAACCAGGAGAGTTGGGACCCATGGAACGGGGGCCATGCATTATTGCTTGAAAGGGTCTGCATTTGCTCACCCAATCTCACCAATCCTCTCAGTCCCAAGTGTCCAGCCTTATGCCACATCCAGCTGTCATTGTAGATAGGGTCTTTCCAGGTTTCCTCAGACACCCTGAAGGAATTGTAAAGAATTTCCCTGTTTTTTGGTTTTGCTTTTGAAATTCCTTTTTATAGTGGGTTTGAGCTGATTCTCGCTGCCATGTTTATGCCACTGTAGACACACTTGATTCCCTTATGGAGACATATCAATACATAGGTTTTAAGATTCTTACTAGTCAGATATATTCCTCTGTGGGAAATATGGGGTTTTGAGTCTCTTTCACTGAGGAAGGTGTAGGTCTTGTCTATTCCAAAGTTGGTTTTTGAAACGGTCCCTGTGCTTATATCAAACTCTGGTTTTATGCATCACCCCACCTCTCCTTCCCCTTTATGCAGGCATAAGAGTGTTTTCTAAATGTGAGACTCTGTTCTCTTTCCTAACTCAGTTCACGTGTAGCCATGTTTACAGGATCTTCATAAGTGATATCTTATGATAAGTTTCTTTTTCTGTGTGACTTATTTCACTTAGAATCATCGTACCTGAATCCACTCACTTTGCTGCTACTGGTCTTATGACATTGATTTCATGGCTGAGGGATATTCCATCGTACGTAAGTACCACAATGTTTTGAACCATTTTTATATTTCCTGGGATATTTAAGGTGTACCCAAGTTGAGGTTCTTGTAGTCAGTGCAGCCCTAAATTTGGAGGTGGCTCTTTCTTATTGATTTTCAGTTTTCCCCAGGTATATTCCCTAGACTGGAAGTGGCCTTGGCTCTGTAGCTCTGTTGTTTACTTCTTTTAGGGAACACAATGCACTCCTCCAGTGAGGCAGTTGGCAATTTACATCCCGCCCATCAGCATAACAAGGCTCCCAGTTCTCCAGGGCCTGTCTTGCCTTTCTGGTTTTTACACATTTTGTGGATGTCCCTTTTGACCGGTGGGAAGTGATACTTCTTTGTAGTGCAGATTTGCATTGCCCTCTTGCTTGCTTGGCCAAAAAGGGCATATGCGTTTTCTCCTGAATATATTCAGGAGAAAATGCATACGCCCATTTTGGCCAAGTGCACCATTGTCCAAGTTGTGCCCCTCTTCCTGTGCTTTACAGGCGATTCCAATGTACCTCTTGAAATCTGTTTCCTGCTATTTTGCCTCGCTTTCATGTCCGCCTCGTTGACTTCCCTCAACAGATTTTTGGATGATAGTTGTCCTTTATCACTCTGCCAGTTTGTGAATTGCTGTGCCCCTGAGCTCCATTTCTCAAATCGTTTTTTGGGAGCTGAACGCAAGTCCAAAATTTTGGATCATGTCCTATACTGGTTCCCGTTGGGTGGCTGAGACTTTGGTTAATTCTTCTTCCTGCCGGGAAATTAGAGTGACATGTGCCCGTCCAAATGCCTAACAGCTACTCTCTCATGGGTTCTCCCTCGTCCCTTCCATCCTCTGCCAAATTGGGAACCTGTGCAAACCAGGAGGTTAAAGGGCCTGTCTCTCCAAGTTGGGAGATTGATAGTAAGGCAGTTGGAAAGTCAAACTGGAGCACCAGGAGAGGGACTATTCGTTGAGTTTTAGAAACCTTTCGTATTCACAGTGTGTCCATTCTCTAGGTTTCCTGTACATGTTATAGCTGTAGTAATATTCCCTTGAACCTGGAGAGTTGGGACCCATGGAATGGGGGCCATGCATTATTGCTTGAAAGGGTCTGCATTTGCTCACCCAATCTCACCAATCCTCTCAGTCCCAAGTGTCCAGCCTTATGCCACATCCAGGTGTCATGGTAGATAGGGTCTTTCCAGGTTTCCTCAGACACCCTGAAGGAATTGTAAAGAATTTCCCTGTTTTTTGGTTTTGCTTTTGAAATTCCTTTTTATAGTGGGTTTGAGCTGATTCTCGCTGCCATGTTTATGCCACTCTAGACACACTTGATTCCCTTATGGAGACATATCAATACATAGGTTTTAAGATTCTTACTAGTCAGATATATTCCTCTGCGGGAAATATGTGGTTTTGAGTCTCTTTCACTGAGGAAGGTGTCGGTCTTGTCTATTCCAAAGTTTGTTTTTGGAACGGTCCCTGTGCTTATATCAAACTCTGGTTTTATGCATCACCCCACCTCTCCTTCCCCTTTAAGCAGGCATCAGAGTGTTTTCTAAATGTGAGACTCTGTTCTCTTTCCTAACTCAGTTCACGTGTAGCCATGTTTACAGGATCTTCATAAGTGATATCTTATGATAAGTTTCTTTTTCTGTGTTACTTATTTTACTTAGAATCATCGTACCTGAATCCACTGACTTTGCTGCTACTGGTCTTATGACATTGATTTCATGGCTGAGGGATATTCCATCGTACGTAAGTACCACAATGTTTTGAACCATTTTTATATTTCCTGGGATATTTAAGGTGTACCCAAGTTGAGGTTCTTGTAGTCAGTGCAGCCCTAAATTTGGAGGTGGCTCTTTCTTATTGATTTTCAGTTTTCCCAAGGTATATTCCCTAGACTGGAAGTGGCCTTGGCTCTGTAGCTCTGTTGTTTACTTGTTTTAGGGAACACAATGCACTCCTCCAGTGAGGCAGTTGGCAATTTACATCCCGCCCATCAGCATAACAAGGCTCCCAGTTCTCCAGGGCCTGTCTTGCCTTTCTGGTTTTTACACATTTTGTGGATGTCCCTTTTAACCGGTGGGAAGTGATACTTCTTTGTAGTGCAGATTTGCATTGCCCGCTTGCTTGCTCGGCCAAAAAGGGCGTATGCGTTTTCTCCTGAATATATTCAGGAGAAAACGCATACGCCCTTTTTGGCCAAGTGCACCATTGTCCAAGTTGTGCCCCTCTTCCTGTGCTTTACAGGCGATTCCAAGGTACCTCTTGAAATCTGTTTCCTGCTATTTTGCCTCGCTTTCAAGTCCGCCTCGTTGACTTCCCTCAACAGATTTTTGGACGATAGTTGTCCTTTAACACTCTGCCAGTTTGTGAATTGCTGTGCCCCTGAGCTCCATTTCTCAACTCGTTTTTTGTGAGCTGAACACAAGTCCAAAATTTTGGATCATGTCCTATACTGGTTCCCGGTGGGTGGCTGAGACTTTGGTTAATTCTTCTTCCTGCCGGGAAATTAGAGTGACATGTGCCCGTCCAAATGCCTAACAGCTACTCTCTCATGGGTTCTCCCTCGTCCCTTCCATCCTCTGCCAAATTGGGAACCTGTGCAAACCAGGAGGTTAAAGGACCTGTCTCTCCAAGTTGGGAGATTGATAGTAAGGCAGTTGGAAAGTCAAACTGGAGCACCAGGAGAGGGACTATTCGTTGAGTTTTAGAAACCTTTCGTATTCACAGTGTGTCCATTCTCTAGGTTTCCTGTACATGTTATAGCTGTAGTAATATTCCCTTGAACCTGGAGAGTTGGGACCCATGGAATGGGGGCCATGCATTATTGCTTGAAAGGGTCTGCATTTGCTCACCCAATCTCACCAATCCTCTCAGTCCCAAGTGTCCAGCCTTATGCCACATCCAGCTGTCATTGTAGATAGGGTCTTTCCAGGTTTCCTCAGACACCCTGAAGGAATTGTAAAGAATTTCCGTGTTTTTTGATTTTGCTTTTGAAATTCCTTTTTAAAGTGGGTTTGAGCTGATTCTCGCTGCCATGTTTATGCCACTCTAGACACACTTGATTCCCTTATGGAGACATATCAATACATAGGTTTTAAGATTCTTACTAGTCAGATATATTCCTCTGTGGGAAATATGGGGTTTTGAGTCTCTTTCACTGAGGAAGGTGTCGGTCTTGTCAATTCCAAAGTTGGTTTTTGAAACGGTCCCTGTGCTTATATCAAACTCTGGTTTTATGCATCACCCCACCTCTCCTTCCCCTTTATGCAGGCATAAGAGTGTTTTCTAAATGTGAGACTCTGTTCTCTTTCCTAACTCAGTTCACGTGTAGCCATGTTTACAGGATCTTCATAAGTGATATCTTATGATAAGTTTCTTTTTCTGTGTGACTTATTTCACTTAGAATCATCGTACCTGAATCCACTCACTTTGCTGCTACTGGTCTTATGACATTGATTTCATGGCTGAGGGATATTCCATCGTACGTAAGTACCACAATGTTTTGAACCATTTTTATATTTCCTGGGATATTTAAGGTGTACCCAAGTTGAGGTTCTTGTAGCCAGTGCAGCCCAAAATTTGGAGGTGGCTCTTTCTTATTGATTTTCAGTTTTCCCAAGGTATATTCCCTAGACTGGAAGTGGCCTTGGCTCTGTAGCTCTGTTGTTTACTTGTTTTAGGGAACACAATGCACTCCTCCAGTGAGGCAGTTGGCAATTTACATCCTGCCCATCAGCATAACAAGGCTCCCTGTTCTCCAGGGCCTGTCTTGCCTTTCTGGTTTTTACACATTTTATGGATGTCCCTTTTGACCGGTGGGAGGTGATACTTCTTTGTAGTGCAGATTTGCATTGCCCGCTTGCTTGCTTGGCCAAAAAGGGCGTATGCGTTTTCTCCTGAATATATTCAGGAGAAAACGCATACGCCCTTTTTGGCCAAGTGCACCATTGTCCAAGTTGTGCCCCTCTTCCTGTGCTTTACAGGCGATTCCAAGGTACCTCTTGAAATCTGTTTCCTGCTATTTTGCCTCACTTTCAAGTCCGCCTCGTTGACTTCCCTCAACAGATTTTTGGACGATAGTTGTCCTTTATCACTCTGCCAGTTTGTGAATTGCTGTGCCCCTGAGCTCCATTTCTCAACTCGTTTTTTGTGAGCTGAACGCAAGTCCAAAATTTTGGATCATGTCCTATACTGGTTCCCGGTGGGTGGCTGAGACTTTGGTTAATTCTTCTTCCTGCCGGGAAATTAGAGTGACATGTGCCCGTCCAAATGCCTAACAGCTACTCTCTCATGGGTTCTCCCTCGTCCCTTCCATCCTCTGCCAAATTGGGAACCTGTGCAAACCAGGAGGTTAAAGGGCCTGTCTCTCCAAGTTGGGAGATTGATAGTAAGGCAGTTGGAAAGTCAAACTGGAGCACCAGGAGAGGGACTATTCGTTGAGTTTTAGAAACCTTTCATATTCACAGTGTGTCCATTCTCTAGGTTTCCTGTACATGTTATAGCTGTAGTAATATTCCCTTGAACCTGGAGAGTTGGGACCCATGGAATGGGGGCCATGCATTATTGCTTGAAAGGGTCTGCATTTGCTCACCCAATCTCACCAATCCTCTCAGTCCCAAGTGTCCAGCCTTATGCCACATCCAGCTGTCATTGTAGATAGGGTCTTTCCAGGTTTCCTCAGACACCCTGAAGGAATTGTAAAGAATTTCCCTGTTTTTTGGTTTTGCTTTTGAAATTCCATTTTATAGTGGGTTTGAGCTGATTCTCGCTGCCATGTTTATGCCACTGTAGACACACTTGATTCTCTTATGGAGACATATCAATACATAGGTTTTAAGATTCTTACTAGTCAGATATATTCCTCTGTGGGAAATATGGGGTTTTGAGTCTCTTTCACTGAGGAAGGTGTCGGTCTTGTCAATTCCAAAGTTGATTTTTGAAACGGTCCCTGTGCTTATATCAAACTCTGGTTTTATGCATCACCCCACCTCTCCTTCCCCTTTATGCAGGCATAAGAGTGTTTTGTAAATGTGAGACTCTGTTCTCTTTCCTAACTCAGTTCACGTGTAGCCATGTTTACAGGATCTTCATAAGTGATATCTTATGATAAGTTTCTTTTTCTGTGTGACTTATTTCACTTAGAATCATCATACCTGAATCCACTCACTTTGCTGCTACTGGTCTTATGACATTGATTTCATGGCTGAGGGATATTCCATCGTACGTAAGTACCACAATGTTTTGAACCATTTTTATATTTCCTGGGATATTTAAGGTGTACCCAAGTTGAGGTTCTTGTAGTCAGTGCAGCCCTAAATTTGGAGGTGGCTCTTTCTTATTGATTTTCAGTTTTCCCAAGGTATATTCCCTAGACTGGAAGTGGCCTTGGCTCTGTAGCTCTGTTGTTTACTTGTTTTAGGGAACACAATGCACTCCTCCAGTGAGGCAGTTGGCAATTTACATCCCACCCATCAGCATAACAAGGCTCCCAATTCCTCAGGGCCTGTCTTGCCTTTCTGGTTTTTACACATTTTGTGGATGTCCCTTTTGACCGGTCGGAAATGATACTTCTTTGTAGTGCAGATTTGCATTGCCCGCTTGCTTGCTTGGCCAAAAAGGGCGTATGCGTTTTCTCCTGAATATATTCAGGAGAAAACGCATACGCCCTTTTTGGCCAAGTGCACCATTGTCCAAGTTGTGCCCCTCTTCCTGTGCTTTACAAGCAATTCCAAGGTACCTCTTGAAATCTGTTTCCTGCTATTTTGCCTCGCTTTCAACTCCGCCTCGTTGACTTCCCTCAACAGATTTTTGGACGATAGTTGTCCTTTATCACTCTGCCACTTTGTGAATTGCTGTGCCCCTGAGCTCCATTTCTCAACTCGTTTTTTGTGAGCTGAACGCAAGTCCAAAATTTTGGATCATGTCCTATACTGGTTCCCGGTGGGTGGCTGAGACTTTGGTTAATTCTTCTTCCTGCCGGGAAATTAGAGTGACATGTGCCCGTCCAAATGCCTAACAGCTACTCTCTCATGGGTTCTCCCTCGTCCCTTCCATCCTCTGCCAAATTGGGAACCTGTGCAAACCAGGAGGTTAAAGGGCCTGTCTCTCCAAGTTGGGAGATTGATAGTAAGGCAGTTGGAAAGTCAAACTGGAGCACCAGGAGAGGGACTATTCGTTGAGTTTTAGAAACCTTTCGTATTCACAGTGTGTCTATTCTCTAGGGTTCCTGTACATGATATAGCTGTAGTAATATTCCCTTGAACCTGGAGAGTTGGGACCCATGGAATGGGGGCCATGCATTATTGCTTGAAAGGGTCTGCATTTGCTCACCCAATCTCAACAATCCTCTCAGTCCCAAGTGTCCAGCCTTATGCCACATCCAGCTGTCATTGTAGATAGGGTCTTTCCAGGTTTCCTCAGACACCCTGAAGGAATTGTAAAGAATTTCCCTGTTTTTTGGTTTTGCTTTTGAAATTCCTTTTTATAGTGGGTTTGAGCTGATTCTCGCTGCCATGTTTATGCCACTCTAGACACACTTGATTCCCTTATGGAGTCATATCAATACAGAGGTTTTAAGATTCTTACTAGTCAGATATATTCCTCTGCGGGAAATATGGGGTTTTGAGTCTCTTTCACTGAGGAAGGTGTAGGTCTTGTCTATTCCAAAGTTGGTTTTTGGAACGGTCCCTGTGCTTATATCAAACTCTGGTTTTATGCATCACCCCACCTCTCCTTCCCCTTTATGCAGGCATGAGAGTGTTTTCTAAATGTGAGACTCTGTTCTCTTTCCTAACTCAGTTCACGTGTAGCCATGTTTACAGGATCTTCATAAGTGATATCTTATGATAAGTTTCTTTTTCTGTGTGACTTATTTCACTTAGAATCATCGTACCTGAATCCACACACTTTGCTGCTACTGGTCTTATGACATTGATTTCATGGCTGAGGGATATTCCATCGTACATAAGTACCACAATGTTTTGAACCATTTTTATATTTCCTGGGATATTTAAGGTGTACCCAAGTTGAGGTTCTTGTAGTCAGTGCAGCCCTAAATTTGGAGGTGGCTCTTTCTTATTGATTTTCAGTTTTCCCAAGGTATATTCCCTAGACTGGAAGTGGCCTTGGCTCTGTAGCTCTGTTGTTTACTTGTTTTAGGGAACACAATGCACTCTACCAGTGAGGCAGTTGGCAGTTTACATCCCGCCCATCAGCATAACAAGGCTCCCAGTTCTCCAGGGCCTGTCTTGCCTTTCTGGTTTTTACACATTTTGTGGATGTCCCTTTTGACCGGTGGGAAGTGATACTTCTTTGTAGTGCCGATTTGCCTTGCCCGCTTGCTTGCTTGGCCAAAAAGGGCGTATGCGTTTTCTCCTGAATATATTCAGGAGAAAACGCATACGCCCTTTTTGGCCAAGTGCACCATTGTCCAAGTTGTGCCCCTCTTCCTGTGCTTTACAGGCGATTCCAACGTACCTCTTGAAATCTGTTTCCTGCTATTTTGCCTCGCTTTCAAGTCCGCCTCGTTGACTTCCCTCAACAGATTTTTGGACGATAGTTGTCCTTTATCACTCTGCCAGTTTGTGAATTGCTGTGCCCCTGAGCTCCATTTATCAACTCGTTTTTTGTGAGCTGAACGCAAGTCCAAAATTTTGGATCATGTCCTATACTGGTTCCCGGTGGGTGGCTGAGACTTTGGTTAATTCTTCTTCCTGCCGGGAAATTAGAGTGACATGTGCCCGTCCAAATGCCTAACAGCTACTCTCTCATGGGTTCTCCCTCGTCCCTTCCATCCTCTGCCAAATTGGGAACCTGTGCAAACCAGGAGGTTAAAGGGCCTGTCTCTCCAAGTTGGGAGATTGATAGTAAGGCAGTTGGAAAGTCAAACTGGAGCACCAGGAGAGGGACTATTCGTTGAGTTTTAGAAACCTTTCGTATTCACAGTGTGTCCATTCTCTAGGTTTCCTGTACATGTTATAGCTGTAGTAATATTCCCTTGAACCTGGAGAGTTGGGACCCATGGAATGGGGGCCATGCATTATTGCTTGAAAGGGTCTGCATTTGCTCACCCAATCTCACCAATCCTCTCAGTCCCAAGTGTCCAGCCTTATGCCACATCCAGGTGTCATGGTAGATAGGGTCTTTCCAGGTTTCCTCAGACACCCTGAAGGAATTGTAAAGAATTTCCCTGTTTTTTGGTTTTGCTTTTGAAATTCCTTTTTATAGTGGGTTTGAGCTGATTCTCGCTGCCATGTTTATGCCACTCTAGACACACTTGATTCCCTTATGCAGACATATCAATACATAGGTTTTAAGATTCTTACTAGTCAGATATATTCCTCTGCGGGAAATATGGGGTTTTGAGTCTCTTTCACTGAGGAAGGTGTCGGTCTTGTCTATTCCAAAGTTGGTTTTTGGAACGGTCCCTGTGCTTATATCAAACTCTGGTTTTATGCATCACCCCACCTCTCCTTCCCCTTTAAGCAGGCATCAGAGTGTTTTCTAAATGTGAGACTCTGTTCTCTTTCCTAACTCAGTTCACGTGTAGCCATGTTTACAGGATCTTCTTAAGTGATATCTTATGATAAGTTTCTTTTTCTGTGTGACTTATTTCACTTAGAATCATCGTACCTGAATCCACTCACTTTGCTGCTACTGGTCTTATGACATTGATTTCATGGCTGAGGGATATTCCATCGTACGTAAGTACCACAATGTTTTGAACCATTTTTATATTTCCTGGGATATTTAAGGTGTACCCAAGTTGAGGTTCTTGTAGTCAGTGCAGCCCTAAATTTGGAGGTGGCTCTTTCTTATTGATTTTCAGTTTTCCCAAGGTATATTCCCTAGACTGGAAGTGGCCTTGGCTCTGTAGCTCTGTTGTTTACTTGTTTTAGGGAACACAATGCACTCCTCCAGTGAGGCAGTTGGCAATTTACATCCCGCCCATCAGCATAACAAGGCTCCCAGTTCTCCAGGGCCTGTCTTGCCTTTCTGGTTTTTACACATTTTGTGGATGTCCCTTTTAACCGGTGGGAAGTGATACTTCTTTGTAGTGCAGATTTGCATTGCCCGCTTGCTTGCTTGGCCAAAAAGGGCGTATGCGTTTTCTCCTGAATATATTCAGGAGAAAACGCATACGCCCTTTTTGGCCAAGTGCACCATTGTCCAAGTTGTGCCCCTCTTCCTGTGCTTTACAGGCGATTCCAAGGTACCTCTTGAAATCTGTTTCCTGCTATTTTGCCTCGCTTTCAAGTCCGCCTCGTTGACTTCCCTCAACAGATTTTTGGACGATAGTTGTCCTTTAACACTCTGCCAGTTTGTGAATTGCTGTGCCCCTGAGCTCCATTTCTCAACTCGTTTTTTGTGAGCTGAACACAAGTCCAAAATTTTGGATCATGTCCTATACTGGTTCCCGGTGGGTGGCTGAGACTTTGGTTAATTCTTCTTCCTGCCGGGAAATTAGAGTGACATGTGCCCGTCCAAATGCCTAACAGCTACTCTCTCATGGGTTCTCCCTCGTCCCTTCCATCCTCTGCCAAATTGGGAACCTGTGCAAACCAGGAGGTTAAAGGGCCTGTCTCTCCAAGTTGGGAGATTGATAGTAAGGCAGTTGGAAAGTCAAACTGGAGCACCAGGAGAGGGACTATTCGTTGAGTTTTAGAAACCTTTCGTATTCACAGTGTGTCCATTCTCTAGGTTTCCTGTACATGTTATAGCTGTAGTAATATTCCCTTGAACCTGGAGAGTTGGGACCCATGGAATGGGGGCCATGCATTATTGCTTGAAAGGGTCTGCATTTGCTCACCCAATCTCACCAATCCTCTCAGTCCCAAGTGTCCAGCCTTATGCCACATCCAGCTGTCATTGTAGATAGGGTCTTTCCAGGTTTCCTCAGACACCCTGAAGGAATTGTAAAGAATTTCCCTGTTTTTTGATTTTGCTTTTGAAATTCCTTTTTAAAGTGGGTTTGAGCTGATTCTCGCTGCCATGTTTATGCCACTCTAGACACACTTGATTCCCTTATGGAGACATATCAATACATAGGTTTTAAGATTCTTACTAGTCAGATATATTCCTCTGTGGGAAATATGGGGTTTTGAGTCTCTTTCACTGAGGAAGGTGTAGGTCTTGTCTATTCCAAAGTTGGTTTTTGAAACGGTCCCTGTGCTTATATCAAACTCTGGTTTTATGCATCACCCCACCTCTCCTTCCCCTTTATGCAGGCATAAGAGTGTTTTCTAAATGTGAGACTCTGTTCTCTTTCCTAACTCAGTTCACGTGTAGCCATGTTTACAGGATCTTCATAAGTGATATCTTATGATAAGTTTCTTTTTCTGTGTGACTTATTTCACTTAGAATCATCGTACCTGAATCCACTCACTTTGCTGCTACTGGTCTTATGACATTGATTTCATGGCTGAGGGATATTCCATCGTACGTAAGTACCACAATGTTTTGAACCATTTTTATATTTCCTGGGATATTTAAGGTGTACCCAAGTTGAGGTTCTTGTAGTCAGTGCAGCCCTAAATTTGGAGGTGGCTCTTTCTTATTGATTTTCAGTTTTCCCCAGGTATATTCCCTAGACTGGAAGTGGCCTTGGCTCTGTAGCTCTGTTGTTTACTTCTTTTAGGGAACACAATGCACTCCTCCAGTGAGGCAGTTGGCAATTTACATCCCGCCCATCAGCATAACAAGGCTCCCAGTTCTCCAGGGCCTGTCTTGCCTTTCTGGTTTTTACACATTTTGTGGATGTCCCTTTTGACCGGTGGGAAGTGATACTTCTTTGTAGTGCAGATTTGCATTGCCCTCTTGCTTGCTTGGCCAAAAAGGGCATATGCGTTTTCTCCTGAATATATTCAGGAGAAAACGCATACGCCCATTTTGGCCAAGTGCACCATTGTCCAAGTTGTGCCCCTCTTCCTGTGCTTTACAGGCGATTCCAATGTACCTCTTGAAATCTGTTTCCTGCTATTTTGCCTCGCTTTCAAGTCCGCCTCGTTGACTTCCCTCAACAGATTTTTGGATGATAGTTGTCCTTTATCACTCTGCCAGTTTGTGAATTGCTGTGCCCCTGAGCTCCATTTCTCAACTCGTTTTTTGGTAGCTGAACGCAAGTCCAAAATTTTGGATCATGTCCTATACTGGTTCCCGGTGGGTGGCTGAGACTTTGGTTAATTCTTCTTCCTGCCGGGAAATTAGAGTGACATGTGCCCGTCCAAATGCCTAACAGCTACTCTCTCATGGGTTCTCCCTCGTCCCTTCCATCCTCTGCCAAATTGGGAACCTGTGCAAACCAGGAGGTTAAAGGGCCTGTCTCTCCAAGTTGGGAGATTGATAGTAAGGCAGTTGGAAAGTCAAACTGGAGCACCAGGAGAGGGACTATTCGTTGAGTTTTAGAAACCTTTCGTATTCACAGTGTGTCCATTCTCTAGGTTTCCTGTACATGTTATAGCTGTAGTAATATTCCCTTGAACCTGGAGAGTTGGGACCCATGGAATGGGGGCCATGCATTATTGCTTGAAAGGGTCTGCATTTGCTCACCCAATCTCACCAATCCTCTCAGTCCCAAGTGTCCAGCCTTATGCCACATCCAGGTGTCATGGTAGATAGGGTCTTTCCAGGTTTCCTCAGACACCCTGAAGGAATTGTAAAGAATTTCCCTGTTTTTTGGTTTTGCTTTTGAAATTCCTTTTTATAGTGGGTTTGAGCTGATTCTCGCTGCCATGTTTATGCCACTGTAGACACACTTGATTCTCTTATGGAGACATATCAATACATAGGTTTTAAGATTCTTACTAGTCAGATATATTCCTCTGTGGGAAATATGGGGTTTTGAGCCTCTTTCACTGAGGAAGGTGTCGGTCTTGTCAATTCCAAAGTTGATTTTTGAAACGGTCCCTGTGCTTATATCAAACTCTGGTTTTATGCATCACCCCACCTCTCCTTCCCCTTTATGCAGGCATAAGAGTGTTTTGTAAATGTGAGACTCTGTTCTCTTTCCTAACTCAGTTCACGTGTAGCCATGTTTACAGGATCTTCATAAGTGATATCTTATGATAAGTTTCTTTTTCTGTGTGACTTATTTCACTTAGAATCATCATACCTGAATCCACTCACTTTGCTGCTACTGGTCTTATGACATTGATTTCATGGCTGAGGGATATTCCATCGTACGTAAGTACCACAATGTTTTGAACCATTTTTATATTTCCTGGGATATTTAAGGTGTACCCAAGTTGAGGTTCTTGTAGTCAGTGCAGCCCTAAATTTGGAGGTGGCTCTTTCTTATTGATTTTCAGTTTTCCCAAGGTATATTCCCTAGACTGGAAGTGGCCTTGGCTCTGTAGCTCTGTTGTTTACTTGTTTTAGGGAACACAATGCACTCATCCAGTGAGGCAGTTGGCAATTTACATCCCACCCATCAGCATAACAAGGCTCCCAGTTCCTCAGGGCCTGTCTTGCCTTTCTGGTTTTTACACATTTTGTGGATGTCCCTTTTGACCGGTGGGAAATGATACTTCTTTGTAGTGCAGATTTGCATTGCCCGCTTGCTTGCTTGGCCAAAAAGGGCGTATGCGTTTTCTCCTGAATATATTCAGGAGAAAACGCATACGCCCTTTTTGGCCAAGTGCACCATTGTCCAAGTTGTGCCCCTCTTCCTGTGCTTTACAGGCAATTCCAAGGTACCTCTTGAAATCTGTTTCCTGCTATTTTGCCTCGCTTTCAACTCCGCCTCGTTGACTTCCCTCAACAGATTTTTGGACGATAGTTGTCCTTTATCACTCTGCCACTTTGTGAATTGCTGTGCCCCTGAGCTCCATTTCTCAACTCGTTTTTTGTGAGCTGAACGCAAGTCCAAAATTTTGGATCATGTCCTATACTGGTTCCCGGTGGGTGGCTGAGACTTTGGTTAATTCTTCTTCCTGCCGGGAAATTAGAGTGACATGTGCCCGTCCAAATGCCTAACAGCTACTCTCTCATGGGTTCTCCCTCGTCCCTTCCATCCTTTGCCAAATTGGGAACCTGTGCAAACCAGGAGGTTAAAGGGCCTGTCTCTCCAAGTTGGGAGATTGATAGTAAGGCAGTTGGAAAGTCAAACTGGAGCACCAGGAGAGGGACTATTCGTTGAGTTTTAGAAACCTTTCCTATTCACAGTGTGTCCATTCTCTAGGTTTCCTGTACATGTTATAGCTGTAGTAATATTCCCTTGAACCTGGAGAGTTGGGACCCATGGAATGGGGGCCATGCATTATTGCTTGAAAGGGTCTGCATTTGCTCACCCAATCTCAACAATCCTCTCAGTCCCAAGTGTCCAGCCTTATGCCACATCCAGCTGTCATTGTAGATAGGGTCTTTCCAGGTTTCCTCAGACACCCTGAAGGAATTGTAAAGAATTTCCCTGTTTTTTGGTTTTGCTTTTGAAATTCCTTTTTATAGTGGGTTTGAGCTGATTCTCGCTGCCATGTTTATGCCACTCTAGACACACTTGATTCCCTTATGGAGTCATATCAATACATAGGTTTTAAGATTCTTACTAGTCAGATATATTCCTCTGCGGGAAATATGGGGTTTTGAGTCTCTTTCACTGAGGAAGGTGTAGGTCTTGTCTATTCCAAAGTTGGTTTTTGGAACGGTCCCTGTGCTTATATCAAACTCTGGTTTTATGCATCACCCCACCTCTCCTTCCCCTTTATGCAGGCATGAGAGTGTTTTCTAAATGTGAGACTCTGTTCTCTTTCCTAAATCAGTTCACGTGTAGCCATGTTTACAGGATCTTCATAAGTGATATCTTATGATAAGTTTCTTTTTCTGTGTGACTTATTTCACTTAGAATCATCATACCTGAATCCACTCACTTTGCTGCTACTGGTCTTATGACATTGATTTCATGGCTGAGGGATATTCCATCGTACGTAAGTACCACAATGTTTTGAACCATTTTTATATTTCCTGGGATATTTAAGGTGTACCCAAGTTGAGGTTCTTGTAGTCAGTGCAGCCCTAAATTTGGAGGTGGCTCTTTCTTATTGATTTTCAGTTTTCCCAAGGTATATTCCCTAGACTGGAAGTGGCCTTGGCTCTGTAGCTCTGTTGTTTACTTGTTTTAGGGAACACAATGCACTCATCCAGTGAGGCAGTTGGCAATTTACATCCCACCCATCAGCATAACAAGGCTCCCAGTTCCTCAGGGCCTGTCTTGCCTTTCTGGTTTTTACACATTTTGTGGATGTCCCTTTTGACCGGTGGGAAATGATACTTCTTTGTAGTGCAGATTTGCATTGCCCGCTTGCTTGCTTGGCCAAAAAGGGCGTATGCGTTTTCTCCTGAATATATTCAGGAGAAAACGCATACGCCCTTTTTGGCCAAGTGCACCATTGTCCAAGTTGTGCCCCTCTTCCTGTGCTTTACAGGCAATTCCAAGGTACCTCTTGAAATCTGTTTCCTGCTATTTTGCCTCGCTTTCAACTCCGCCTCGTTGACTTCCCTCAACAGATTTTTGGACGATAGTTGTCCTTTATCACTCTGCCACTTTGTGAATTGCTGTGCCCCTGAGCTCCATTTCTCAACTCGTTTTTTGTGAGCTGAACGCAAGTCCAAAATTTTGGATCATGTCCTATACTGGTTCCCGGTGGGTGGCTGAGACTTTGGTTAATTCTTCTTCCTGCCGGGAAATTAGAGTGACATGTGCCCGTCCAAATGCCTAACAGCTACTCTCTCATGGGTTCTCCCTCGTCCCTTCCATCCTTTGCCAAATTGGGAACCTGTGCAAACCAGGAGGTTAAAGGGCCTGTCTCTCCAAGTTGGGAGATTGATAGTAAGGCAGTTGGAAAGTCAAACTGGAGCACCAGGAGAGGGACTATTCGTTGAGTTTTAGAAACCTTTCCTATTCACAGTGTGTCCATTCTCTAGGTTTCCTGTACATGTTATAGCTGTAGTAATATTCCCTTGAACCTGGAGAGTTGGGACCCATGGAATGGGGGCCATGCATTATTGCTTGAAAGGGTCTGCATTTGCTCACCCAATCTCAACAATCCTCTCAGTCCCAAGTGTCCAGCCTTATGCCACATCCAGCTGTCATTGTAGATAGGGTCTTTCCAGGTTTCCTCAGACACCCTGAAGGAATTGTAAAGAATTTCCCTGTTTTTTGGTTTTGCTTTTGAAATTCCTTTTTATAGTGGGTTTGAGCTGATTCTCGCTGCCATGTTTATGCCACTCTAGACACACTTGATTCCCTTATGGAGTCATATCAATACATAGGTTTTAAGATTCTTACTAGTCAGATATATTCCTCTGCGGGAAATATGGGGTTTTGAGTCTCTTTCACTGAGGAAGGTGTAGGTCTTGTCTATTCCAAAGTTGGTTTTTGGAACGGTCCCTGTGCTTATATCAAACTCTGGTTTTATGCATCACCCCACCTCTCCTTCCCCTTTATGCAGGCATGAGAGTGTTTTCTAAATGTGAGACTCTGTTCTCTTTCCTAAATCAGTTCACGTGTAGCCATGTTTACAGGATCTTCATAAGTGATATCTTATGATAAGTTTCTTTTTCTGTGTGACTTATTTCACTTAGAATCATCGTACCTGAATCCACACACTTTGGTGCTACTGGTCTTATGACATTGATTTCATGGCTGGGGGATATTCCATCGTACATAAGTACCACAATGTTTTGAACCATTTTTATATTTCCTGGGATATTTAAGGTGTACCCAAGTTGAGGTTCTTGTAGTCAGTGCAGCCCTAAATTTGGAGGTGGCTCTTTCTTATTGATTTTCAGTTTTCCCCAGGTATATTCCCTAGACTGGAAGTGGCCTTGGCTCTGTAGCTCTGTTGTTTACTTGTTTTAGGGAACACAATGCACTCTACCAGTGAGGCAGTTGGCAGTTTACATCCCGCCCATCAGCATAACAAGGCTCCCAGTTCTCCAGGGCCTGTCTTACCTTTCTGGTTTTTACATATTTTGTGGATGTCCCTTTTGACCGGTGGGAAGTGATACTTCTTTGTAGTGCCGATTTGCCTTGCCTGCTTGCTTGCTTGGCCAAAAAGGGCGTATGCGTTTTCTCCTGAATATATTCAGGAGAAAACGCATACACCCTTTTTGGCCAAGTGCACCATTGTCCAAGTTGTGCCCCTCTTCCTGTGCTTTACAGGCGATTCCAAGGTACCTCTTGAAATCTGTTTCCTGCTATTTTGCCTCGCTTTCAAGTCCGCCTCGTTGACTTCCCTCAACAGATTTTTGGACGATAGTTGTCCTTTATCACTCTGCCAGTTTGTGAATTGCTGTGCCCCTGAGCTCCATTTCTCAACTCGTTTTTTGTGAGCTGAACGCAAGTCCAAAATTTTGGATCATATCCTATACTGGTTCCCGGTGGGTGGCTGAGACTTTGGTTAATTCTTCTTCCTGCCGGGAAATTAGAGTGACATGTGCCCGTCCAAATGCCTAACAGCTACTCTCTCATGGGTTCTCCCTCGTCCCTTCCATCCTCTGCCAAATTGGGAACCTGTGCAAACCAGGAGGTTAAAGGGCCTGTCTCTCCAAGTTGGGAGATTGATAGTAAGGCAGTTGGAAAGTCAAACTGGAGCACCAGGAGAGGGACTATTCGTTGAGTTTTAGAAACCTTTCGTATTCACAGTGTATCCATTCTCTAGATTTCCTGTACATGTTATAGCTGTAGTAATATTCCCTTGAACCTGGAGAGTTGGGACCCATGGAATGGGGGCCATGCATTATTGCTTGAAAGGGTCTGCATTTGCTCACCCAATCTCACCAATCCTCTCAGTCCCAAGTGTCCAGCCTTATGCCACATCCAGCTGTCATTGTAGATAGGGTCTTTCCAGGTTTCCTCAGACACCCTGAAGGAATTGTAAAGAATTTCCCTGTTTTTTGGTTTTGCTTTTGAAATTCCTTTTTATAGTGGGTTTGAGCTGATTCTCGCTGCCATGTTTATGCCACTCTAGACACACTTGATTCCATTATGGAGACATATCAATACATAGGTTTTAAGATTCTTACTAGTCAGATATATTCCTCTGTGGGAAATATGGGGTTTTGAGTCTCTTTCACTGAGGAAGGTGTAGGTCTTGTCTATTCCAAAGTTGGTTTTTGAAACGGTCCCTGTGCTTATATCAAACTCTGGTTTTATGCATCACCCCACCTCTCCTTCCCCTTTATGCAGGCATAAGAGTGTTTTCTAAATGTGAGACTCTGTTCTCTTTCCTAACTCAGTTCACGTGTAGCCATGTTTACAGGATCTTCATAAGTGATATCTTACTATAAGTTTCTTTTTCTGTGTGACTTATTTCACTTAGAATCATCGTACCTGAATCCACTCACTTTGCTGCTACTGGTCTTATGACATTGATTTCATGGCTGAGGGATATTCCATCGTACGTAAGTACCACAATGTTTTGAACCATTTTTATATTTCCTGGGATATTTAAGGTGTACCCAAGTTGAGGTTCTTGTAGTCAGTGCAGCCCTAAATTTGGAGGTGGCTCTTTCTTATTGATTTTCAGTTTTCCCAAGGTATATTCCCTAGACTGGAAGTGGCCTTGGCTCTGTAGCTCTGTTGTTTACTTGTTTTAGGGAACACAATGCACTCCTCCAGTGAGGCAGTTGGCAGTTTACATCCCGCCCATCAGCATAACAAGGCTCCCAGTTCTCCAGGGCCTGTCTTGCCTTTCTGGTTTTTACACATTTTGTGGATGTCCCTTTTGACCGGTGGGAAGTGATACTTCTTTGTAGTGCAGATTTGCATTGCCCGCTTGCTGGCTTGGCCAAAAAGGGCGTATGCGTTTTCTCCTGAATATATTCAGGAGAAAACGCATACGCCCTTTTTGGCCAAGTGCACCATTGTCCAAGTTGTGCCCCTCTTCCTGTGCTTTACAGGCGATTCCAACGTACCTCTTGAAATCTGTTTCCTGCCATTTTGCCTCACTTTCAAGTCCGCCTCGTTGACTTCCCTCAACAGATTTTTGGACGATAGTTGTCCTTTATCACTCTGCCAGTTTGTGAATTGCTGTGCCCCTGAGCTCCATTTCTCAACTCGTTTTTTGTGAGCTGAACACAAGTCCAAAATTTTGGATCATGTCCTATACTGGTTCCCGGTGGGTGGCTGAGACTTTGGTTAATTCTTCTTCCTGCCGGGAAATTAGAGTTACATGTGCCCGTCCAAATGCCTAACAGCTACTCTCTCATGGGTTCTCCCTCGTCCCTTCCGTCCTCTGCCAAATTGGGAACCTGTGCAAACCAGGAGGTTAAAGGGCCTGTCTCTCCAAGTTGGGAGATTGATAGTAAGGCAGTTGGAAAGTCAAACTGGAGCACCAGGAGAGGGACTATTCGTTGAGTTTTAGAAACCTTTCGTATTCACTGTGTATCCATTCTCTAGGTTTCCTGTACATGTTATAGCTGTAGTAATATTCCCTTGAACCAGGAGAGTTGGGACCCATGGAACGGGGGCCATGCATTATTGCTTGAAAGGGTCTGCATTTGCTCACCCAATCTCACCAATCCTCTCAGTCCCAAGTGTCCAGCCTTATGCCACATCCAGCTGTCATTGTAGATAGGGTCTTTCCAGGTTTCCTCAGACACCCTGAAGGAATTGTAAAGAATTTCCCTGTTTTTTGGTTTTGCTTTTGAAATTCCTTTTTATAGTGGGTTTGAGCTGATTCTCGCTGCCATGTTTATGCCACTGTAGACACACTTGATTCCCTTATGGAGACATATCAATACATAGGTTTTAAGATTCTTACTAGTCAGATATATTCCTCTGTGGGAAATATGGGGTTTTGAGTCTCTTTCACTGAGGAAGGTGTAGGTCTTGTCTATTCCAAAGTTGGTTTTTGAAACGGTCCCTGTGCTTATATCAAACTCTGGTTTTATGCATCACCCCACCTCTCCTTCCCCTTTATGCAGGCATAAGAGTGTTTTCTAAATGTGAGACTCTGTTCTCTTTCCTAACTCAGTTCACGTGTAGCCATGTTTACAGGATCTTCATAAGTGATATCTTATGATAAGTTTCTTTTTCTGTGTGACTTATTTCACTTAGAATCATCGTACCTGAATCCACTCACTTTGCTGCTACTGGTCTTATGACATTGATTTCATGGCTGAGGGATATTCCATCGTACGTAAGTACCACAATGTTTTGAACCATTTTTATATTTCCTGGGATATTTAAGGTGTACCCAAGTTGAGGTTCTTGTAGTCAGTGCAGCCCTAAATTTGGAGGTGGCTCTTTCTTATTGATTTTCAGTTTTCCCCAGGTATATTCCCTAGACTGGAAGTGGCCTTGGCTCTGTAGCTCTGTTGTTTACTTCTTTTAGGGAACACAATGCACTCCTCCAGTGAGGCAGTTGGCAATTTACATCCCGCCCATCAGCATAACAAGGCTCCCAGTTCTCCAGGGCCTGTCTTGCCTTTCTGGTTTTTACACATTTTGTGGATGTCCCTTTTGACCGGTGGGAAGTGATACTTCTTTGTAGTGCAGATTTGCATTGCCCTCTTGCTTGCTTGGCCAAAAAGGGCATATGCGTTTTCTCCTGAATATATTCAGGAGAAAACGCATACGCCCATTTTGGCCAAGTGCACCATTGTCCAAGTTGTGCCCCTCTTCCTGTGCTTTACAGGCGATTCCAATGTACCTCTTGAAATCTGTTTCCTGCTATTTTGCCTCGCTTTCAAGTCCGCCTCGTTGACTTCCCTCAACAGATTTTTGGATGATAGTTGTCCTTTATCACTCTGCCACTTTGTGAATTGCTGTGCCCCTGAGCTCCATTTCTCAAATCGTTTTTTGTGAGCTGAACGCAAGTCCAAAATTTTGGATCATGTCCTATACTGGTTCCCGGTGGGTGGCTGAGACTTTGGTTAATTCTTCTTCCTGCCGGGAAATTAGAGTGACATGTGCCCGTCCAAATGCCTAACAGCTACTCTCTCATGGGTTCTCCCTCGTCCCTTCCATCCTTTGCCAAATTGGGAACCTGTGCAAACCAGGAGGTTAAAGGGCCTGTCTCTCCAAGTTGGGAGATTGATAGTAAGGCAGTTGGAAAGTCAAACTGGAGCACCAGGAGAGGGACTATTCGTTGAGTTTTAGAAACCTTTCCTATTCACAGTGTGTCCATTCTCTAGGTTTCCTGTACATGTTATAGCTGTAGTAATATTCCCTTGAACCTGGAGAGTTGGGACCCATGGAATGGGGGCCATGCATTATTGCTTGAAAGGGTCTGCATTTGCTCACCCAATCTCAACAATCCTCTCAGTCCCAAGTGTCCAGCCTTATGCCACATCCAGCTGTCATTGTAGATAGGGTCTTTCCAGGTTTCCTCAGACACCCTGAAGGAATTGTAAAGAATTTCCCTGTTTTTTGGTTTTGCTTTTGAAATTCCTTTTTATAGTGGGTTTGAGCTGATTCTCGCTGCCATGTTTATGCCACTCTAGACACACTTGATTCCCTTATGGAGTCATATCAATACATAGGTTTTAAGATTCTTACTAGTCAGATATATTCCTCTGCGGGAAATATGGGGTTTTGAGTCTCTTTCACTGAGGAAGGTGTAGGTCTTGTCTATTCCAAAGTTGGTTTTTGGAACGGTCCCTGTGCTTATATCAAACTCTGGTTTTATGCATCACCCCACCTCTCCTTCCCCTTTATGCAGGCATGAGAGTGTTTTCTAAATGTGAGACTCTGTTCTCTTTCCTAAATCAGTTCACGTGTAGCCATGTTTACAGGATCTTCATAAGTGATATCTTATGATAAGTTTCTTTTTCTGTGTGACTTATTTCACTTAGAATCATCATACCTGAATCCACTCACTTTGCTGCTACTGGTCTTATGACATTGATTTCATGGCTGAGGGATATTCCATCGTACGTAAGTACCACAATGTTTTGAACCATTTTTATATTTCCTGGGATATTTAAGGTGTACCCAAGTTGAGGTTCTTGTAGTCAGTGCAGCCCTAAATTTGGAGGTGGCTCTTTCTTATTGATTTTCAGTTTTCCCAAGGTATATTCCCTAGACTGGAAGTGGCCTTGGCTCTGTAGCTCTGTTGTTTACTTGTTTTAGGGAACACAATGCACTCATCCAGTGAGGCAGTTGGCAATTTACATCCCACCCATCAGCATAACAAGGCTCCCAGTTCCTCAGGGCCTGTGTTGCCTTTCTGGTTTTTACACATTTTGTGGATGTCCCTTTTGACCGGTGGGAAATGATACTTCTTTGTAGTGCAGATTTGCATTGCCCGCTTGCTTGCTTGGCCAAAAAGGGCGTATGCGTTTTCTCCTGAATATATTCAGGAGAAAACGCATACGCCCTTTTTGGCCAAGTGCACCATTGTCCAAGTTGTGCCCCTCTTCCTGTGCTTTACAGGCAATTCCAAGGTACCTCTTGAAATCTGTTTCCTGCTATTTTGCCTCGCTTTCAACTCCGCCTCGTTGACTTCCCTCAACAGATTTTTGGACGATAGTTGTCCTTTATCACTCTGCCACTTTGTGAATTGCTGTGCCCCTGAGCTCCATTTCTCAACTCGTTTTTTGTGAGCTGAACGCAAGTCCAAAATTTTGGATCATGTCCTATACTGGTTCCCGGTGGGTGGCTGAGACTTTGGTTAATTCTTCTTCCTGCCGGGAAATTAGAGTGACATGTGCCCGTCCAAATGCCTAACAGCTACTCTCTCATGGGTTCTCCCTCGTCCCTTCCATCCTTTGCCAAATTGGGAACCTGTGCAAACCAGGAGGTTAAAGGGCCTGTCTCTCCAAGTTGGGAGATTGATAGTAAGGCAGTTGGAAAGTCAAACTGGAGCACCAGGAGAGGGACTATTCGTTGAGTTTTAGAAACCTTTCCTATTCACAGTGTGTCCATTCTCTAGGTTTCCTGTACATGTTATAGCTGTAGTAATATTCCCTTGAACCTGGAGAGTTGGGACCCATGGAATGGGGGCCATGCATTATTGCTTGAAAGGGTCTGCATTTGCTCACCCAATCTCAACAATCCTCTCAGTCCCAAGTGTCCAGCCTTATGCCACATCCAGCTGTCATTGTAGATAGGGTCTTTCCAGGTTTCCTCAGACACCCTGAAGGAATTGTAAAGAATTTCCCTGTTTTTTGGTTTTGCTTTTGAAATTCCTTTTTATAGTGGGTTTGAGCTGATTCTCGCTGCCATGTTTATGCCACTCTAGACACACTTGATTCCCTTATGGAGTCATATCAATACATAGGTTTTAAGATTCTTACTAGTCAGATATATTCCTCTGCGGGAAATATGGGGTTTTGAGTCTCTTTCACTGAGGAAGGTGTAGGTCTTGTCTATTCCAAAGTTGGTTTTTGGAACGGTCCCTGTGCTTATATCAAACTCTGGTTTTATGCATCACCCCACCTCTCCTTCCCCTTTATGCAGGCATGAGAGTGTTTTCTAAATGTGAGACTCTGTTCTCTTTCCTAAATCAGTTCACGTGTAGCCATGTTTACAGGATCTTCATAAGTGATATCTTATGATAAGTTTCTTTTTCTGTGTGACTTATTTCACTTAGAATCATCGTACCTGAATCCACACACTTTGGTGCTACTGGTCTTATGACATTGATTTCATGGCTGGGGGATATTCCATCGTACATAAGTACCACAATGTTTTGAACCATTTTTATATTTCCTGGGATATTTAAGGTGTACCCAAGTTGAGGTTCTTGTAGTCAGTGCAGCCCTAAATTTGGAGGTGGCTCTTTCTTATTGATTTTCAGTTTTCCCCAGGTATATTCCCTAGACTGGAAGTGGCCTTGGCTCTGTAGCTCTGTTGTTTACTTGTTTTAGGGAACACAATGCACTCTACCAGTGAGGCAGTTGGCAGTTTACATCCCGCCCATCAGCATAACAAGGCTCCCAGTTCTCCAGGGCCTGTCTTACCTTTCTGGTTTTTACATATTTTGTGGATGTCCCTTTTGACCGGTGGGAAGTGATACTTCTTTGTAGTGCCGATTTGCCTTGCCTGCTTGCTTGCTTGGCCAAAAAGGGCGTATGCGTTTTCTCCTGAATATATTCAGGAGAAAACGCATACACCCTTTTTGGCCAAGTGCACCATTGTCCAAGTTGTGCCCCTCTTCCTGTGCTTTACAGGCGATTCCAAGGTACCTCTTGAAATCTGTTTCCTGCTATTTTGCCTCGCTTTCAAGTCCGCCTCGTTGACTTCCCTCAACAGATTTTTGGACGATAGTTGTCCTTTATCACTCTGCCAGTTTGTGAATTGCTGTGCCCCTGAGCTCCATTTCTCAACTCGTTTTTTGTGAGCTGAACGCAAGTCCAAAATTTTGGATCATATCCTATACTGGTTCCCGGTGGGTGGCTGAGACTTTGGTTAATTCTTCTTCCTGCCGGGAAATTAGAGTGACATGTGCCCGTCCAAATGCCTAACAGCTACTCTCTCATGGGTTCTCCCTCGTCCCTTCCATCCTCTGCCAAATTGGGAACCTGTGCAAACCAGGAGGTTAAAGGGCCTGTCTCTCCAAGTTGGGAGATTGATAGTAAGGCAGTTGGAAAGTCAAACTGGAGCACCAGGAGAGGGACTATTCGTTGAGTTTTAGAAACCTTTCGTATTCACAGTGTATCCATTCTCTAGATTTCCTGTACATGTTATAGCTGTAGTAATATTCCCTTGAACCTGGAGAGTTGGGACCCATGGAATGGGGGCCATGCATTATTGCTTGAAAGGGTCTGCATTTGCTCACCCAATCTCACCAATCCTCTCAGTCCCAAGTGTCCAGCCTTATGCCACATCCAGCTGTCATTGTAGATAGGGTCTTTCCAGGTTTCCTCAGACACCCTGAAGGAATTGTAAAGAATTTCCCTGTTTTTTGGTTTTGCTTTTGAAATTCCTTTTTATAGTGGGTTTGAGCTGATTCTCGCTGCCATGTTTATGCCACTCTAGACACACTTGATTCCATTATGGAGACATATCAATACATAGGTTTTAAGATTCTTACTAGTCAGATATATTCCTCTGTGGGAAATATGGGGTTTTGAGTCTCTTTCACTGAGGAAGGTGTAGGTCTTGTCTATTCCAAAGTTGGTTTTTGAAACGGTCCCTGTGCTTATATCAAACTCTGGTTTTATGCATCACCCCACCTCTCCTTCCCCTTTATGCAGGCATAAGAGTGTTTTCTAAATGTGAGACTCTGTTCTCTTTCCTAACTCAGTTCACGTGTAGCCATGTTTACAGGATCTTCATAAGTGATATCTTACTATAAGTTTCTTTTTCTGTGTGACTTATTTCACTTAGAATCATCGTACCTGAATCCACTCACTTTGCTGCTACTGGTCTTATGACATTGATTTCATGGCTGAGGGATATTCCATCGTACGTAAGTACCACAATGTTTTGAACCATTTTTATATTTCCTGGGATATTTAAGGTGTACCCAAGTTGAGGTTCTTGTAGTCAGTGCAGCCCTAAATTTGGAGGTGGCTCTTTCTTATTGATTTTCAGTTTTCCCAAGGTATATTCCCTAGACTGGAAGTGGCCTTGGCTCTGTAGCTCTGTTGTTTACTTGTTTTAGGGAACACAATGCACTCCTCCAGTGAGGCAGTTGGCAGTTTACATCCCGCCCATCAGCATAACAAGGCTCCCAGTTCTCCAGGGCCTGTCTTGCCTTTCTGGTTTTTACACATTTTGTGGATGTCCCTTTTGACCGGTGGGAAGTGATACTTCTTTGTAGTGCAGATTTGCATTGCCCGCTTGCTGGCTTGGCCAAAAAGGGCGTATGCGTTTTCTCCTGAATATATTCAGGAGAAAACGCATACGCCCTTTTTGGCCAAGTGCACCATTGTCCAAGTTGTGCCCCTCTTCCTGTGCTTTACAGGCGATTCCAACGTACCTCTTGAAATCTGTTTCCTGCCATTTTGCCTCACTTTCAAGTCCGCCTCGTTGACTTCCCTCAACAGATTTTTGGACGATAGTTGTCCTTTATCACTCTGCCAGTTTGTGAATTGCTGTGCCCCTGAGCTCCATTTCTCAACTCGTTTTTTGTGAGCTGAACACAAGTCCAAAATTTTGGATCATGTCCTATACTGGTTCCCGGTGGGTGGCTGAGACTTTGGTTAATTCTTCTTCCTGCCGGGAAATTAGAGTTACATGTGCCCGTCCAAATGCCTAACAGCTACTCTCTCATGGGTTCTCCCTCGTCCCTTCCGTCCTCTGCCAAATTGGGAACCTGTGCAAACCAGGAGGTTAAAGGGCCTGTCTCTCCAAGTTGGGAGATTGATAGTAAGGCAGTTGGAAAGTCAAACTGGAGCACCAGGAGAGGGACTATTCGTTGAGTTTTAGAAACCTTTCGTATTCACTGTGTATCCATTCTCTAGGTTTCCTGTACATGTTATAGCTGTAGTAATATTCCCTTGAACCAGGAGAGTTGGGACCCATGGAACGGGGGCCATGCATTATTGCTTGAAAGGGTCTGCATTTGCTCACCCAATCTCACCAATCCTCTCAGTCCCAAGTGTCCAGCCTTATGCCACATCCAGCTGTCATTGTAGATAGGGTCTTTCCAGGTTTCCTCAGACACCCTGAAGGAATTGTAAAGAATTTCCCTGTTTTTTGGTTTTGCTTTTGAAATTCCTTTTTATAGTGGGTTTGAGCTGATTCTCGCTGCCATGTTTATGCCACTGTAGACACACTTGATTCCCTTATGGAGACATATCAATACATAGGTTTTAAGATTCTTACTAGTCAGATATATTCCTCTGTGGGAAATATGGGGTTTTGAGTCTCTTTCACTGAGGAAGGTGTAGGTCTTGTCTATTCCAAAGTTGGTTTTTGAAACGGTCCCTGTGCTTATATCAAACTCTGGTTTTATGCATCACCCCACCTCTCCTTCCCCTTTATGCAGGCATAAGAGTGTTTTCTAAATGTGAGACTCTGTTCTCTTTCCTAACTCAGTTCACGTGTAGCCATGTTTACAGGATCTTCATAAGTGATATCTTATGATAAGTTTCTTTTTCTGTGTGACTTATTTCACTTAGAATCATCGTACCTGAATCCACTCACTTTGCTGCTACTGGTCTTATGACATTGATTTCATGGCTGAGGGATATTCCATCGTACGTAAGTACCACAATGTTTTGAACCATTTTTATATTTCCTGGGATATTTAAGGTGTACCCAAGTTGAGGTTCTTGTAGTCAGTGCAGCCCTAAATTTGGAGGTGGCTCTTTCTTATTGATTTTCAGTTTTCCCCAGGTATATTCCCTAGACTGGAAGTGGCCTTGGCTCTGTAGCTCTGTTGTTTACTTCTTTTAGGGAACACAATGCACTCCTCCAGTGAGGCAGTTGGCAATTTACATCCCGCCCATCAGCATAACAAGGCTCCCAGTTCTCCAGGGCCTGTCTTGCCTTTCTGGTTTTTACACATTTTGTGGATGTCCCTTTTGACCGGTGGGAAGTGATACTTCTTTGTAGTGCAGATTTGCATTGCCCTCTTGCTTGCTTGGCCAAAAAGGGCATATGCGTTTTCTCCTGAATATATTCAGGAGAAAACGCATACGCCCATTTTGGCCAAGTGCACCATTGTCCAAGTTGTGCCCCTCTTCCTGTGCTTTACAGGCGATTCCAATGTACCTCTTGAAATCTGTTTCCTGCTATTTTGCCTCGCTTTCAAGTCCGCCTCGTTGACTTCCCTCAACAGATTTTTGGATGATAGTTGTCCTTTATCACTCTGCCACTTTGTGAATTGCTGTGCCCCTGAGCTCCATTTCTCAACTCGTTTTTTGTGAGCTGAACGCAAGTCCAAAATTTTGGATCATGTCCTATACTGGTTCCCGGTGGGTGGCTGAGACTTTGGTTAATTCTTCTTCCTGCCGGGAAATTAGAGTGACATGTGCCCGTCCAAATGCCTAACAGCTACTCTCTCATGGGTTCTCCCTCGTCCCTTCCATCCTTTGCCAAATTGGGAACCTGTGCAAACCAGGAGGTTAAAGGGCCTGTCTCTCCAAGTTGGGAGATTGATAGTAAGGCAGTTGGAAAGTCAAACTGGAGCACCAGGAGAGGGACTATTCGTTGAGTTTTAGAAACCTTTCCTATTCACAGTGTGTCCATTCTCTAGGTTTCCTGTACATGTTATAGCTGTAGTAATATTCCCTTGAACCTGGAGAGTTGGGACCCATGGAATGGGGGCCATGCATTATTGCTTGAAAGGGTCTGCATTTGCTCACCCAATCTCAACAATCCTCTCAGTCCCAAGTGTCCAGCCTTATGCCACATCCAGCTGTCATTGTAGATAGGGTCTTTCCAGGTTTCCTCAGACACCCTGAAGGAATTGTAAAGAATTTCCCTGTTTTTTGGTTTTGCTTTTGAAATTCCTTTTTATAGTGGGTTTGAGCTGATTCTCGCTGCCATGTTTATGCCACTCTAGACACACTTGATTCCCTTATGGAGTCATATCAATACATAGGTTTTAAGATTCTTACTAGTCAGATATATTCCTCTGCGGGAAATATGGGGTTTTGAGTCTCTTTCACTGAGGAAGGTGTAGGTCTTGTCTATTCCAAAGTTGGTTTTTGGAACGGTCCCTGTGCTTATATCAAACTCTGGTTTTATGCATCACCCCACCTCTCCTTCCCCTTTATGCAGGCATGAGAGTGTTTTCTAAATGTGAGACTCTGTTCTCTTTCCTAAATCAGTTCACGTGTAGCCATGTTTACAGGATCTTCATAAGTGATATCTTATGATAAGTTTCTTTTTCTGTGTGACTTATTTCACTTAGAATCATCATACCTGAATCCACTCACTTTGCTGCTACTGGTCTTATGACATTGATTTCATGGCTGAGGGATATTCCATCGTACGTAAGTACCACAATGTTTTGAACCATTTTTATATTTCCTGGGATATTTAAGGTGTACCCAAGTTGAGGTTCTTGTAGTCAGTGCAGCCCTAAATTTGGAGGTGGCTCTTTCTTATTGATTTTCAGTTTTCCCAAGGTATATTCCCTAGACTGGAAGTGGCCTTGGCTCTGTAGCTCTGTTGTTTACTTGTTTTAGGGAACACAATGCACTCATCCAGTGAGGCAGTTGGCAATTTACATCCCACCCATCAGCATAACAAGGCTCCCAGTTCCTCAGGGCCTGTCTTGCCTTTCTGGTTTTTACACATTTTGTGGATGTCCCTTTTGACCGGTGGGAAATGATACTTCTTTGTAGTGCAGATTTGCATTGCCCGCTTGCTTGCTTGGCCAAAAAGGGCGTATGCGTTTTCTCCTGAATATATTCAGGAGAAAACGCATACGCCCTTTTTGGCCAAGTGCACCATTGTCCAAGTTGTGCCCCTCTTCCTGTGCTTTACAGGCAATTCCAAGGTACCTCTTGAAATCTGTTTCCTGCTATTTTGCCTCGCTTTCAACTCCGCCTCGTTGACTTCCCTCAACAGATTTTTGGACGATAGTTGTCCTTTATCACTCTGCCACTTTGTGAATTGCTGTGCCCCTGAGCTCCATTTCTCAACTCGTTTTTTGTGAGCTGAACGCAAGTCCAAAATTTTGGATCATGTCCTATACTGGTTCCCGGTGGGTGGCTGAGACTTTGGTTAATTCTTCTTCCTGCCGGGAAATTAGAGTGACATGTGCCCGTCCAAATGCCTAACAGCTACTCTCTCATGGGTTCTCCCTCGTCCCTTCCATCCTTTGCCAAATTGGGAACCTGTGCAAACCAGGAGGTTAAAGGGCCTGTCTCTCCAAGTTGGGAGATTGATAGTAAGGCAGTTGGAAAGTCAAACTGGAGCACCAGGAGAGGGACTATTCGTTGAGTTTTAGAAACCTTTCCTATTCACAGTGTGTCCATTCTCTAGGTTTCCTGTACATGTTATAGCTGTAGTAATATTCCCTTGAACCTGGAGAGTTGGGACCCATGGAATGGGGGCCATGCATTATTGCTTGAAAGGGTCTGCATTTGCTCACCCAATCTCAACAATCCTCTCAGTCCCAAGTGTCCAGCCTTATGCCACATCCAGCTGTCATTGTAGATAGGGTCTTTCCAGGTTTCCTCAGACACCCTGAAGGAATTGTAAAGAATTTCCCTGTTTTTTGGTTTTGCTTTTGAAATTCCTTTTTATAGTGGGTTTGAGCTGATTCTCGCTGCCATGTTTATGCCACTCTAGACACACTTGATTCCCTTATGGAGTCATATCAATACATAGGTTTTAAGATTCTTACTAGTCAGATATATTCCTCTGCGGGAAATATGGGGTTTTGAGTCTCTTTCACTGAGGAAGGTGTAGGTCTTGTCTATTCCAAAGTTGGTTTTTGGAACGGTCCCTGTGCTTATATCAAACTCTGGTTTTATGCATCACCCCACCTCTCCTTCCCCTTTATGCAGGCATGAGAGTGTTTTCTAAATGTGAGACTCTGTTCTCTTTCCTAAATCAGTTCACGTGTAGCCATGTTTACAGGATCTTCATAAGTGATATCTTATGATAAGTTTCTTTTTCTGTGTGACTTATTTCACTTAGAATCATCGTACCTGAATCCACACACTTTGGTGCTACTGGTCTTATGACATTGATTTCATGGCTGGGGGATATTCCATCGTACGTAAGTACCACAATGTTTTGAACCATTTTTATATTTCCTGGGATATTTAAGGTGTACCCAAGTTGAGGTTCTTGTAGTCAGTGCAGCCCTAAATTTGGAGGTGGCTCTTTCTTATTGATTTTCAGTTTTCCCAAGGTATATTCCCTAGACTGGAAGTGGCCTTGGCTCTGTAGCTCTGTTGTTTACTTGTTTTAGGGAACACAATGCACTCCTCCAGTGAGGCAGTTGGCAGTTTACATCCCGCCCATCAGCATAACAAGGCTCCCAGTTCTCCAGGGCCTGTCTTGCCTTTCTGGTTTTTACACATTTTGTGGATGTCCCTTTTGACCGGTGGGAAGTGATACTTCTTTGTAGTGCAGATTTGCATTGCCCGCTTGCTGGCTTGGCCAAAAAGGGCGTATGCGTTTTCTCCTGAATATATTCAGGAGAAAACGCATACGCCCTTTTTGGCCAAGTGCACCATTGTCCAAGTTGTGCCCCTCTTCCTGTGCTTTACAGGCGATTCCAACGTACCTCTTGAAATCTGTTTCCTGCCATTTTGCCTCACTTTCAAGTCCGCCTCGTTGACTTCCCTCAACAGATTTTTGGACGATAGTTGTCCTTTATCACTCTGCCAGTTTGTGAATTGCTGTGCCCCTGAGCTCCATTTCTCAACTCGTTTTTTGTGAGCTGAACACAAGTCCAAAATTTTGGATCATGTCCTATACTGGTTCCCGGTGGGTGGCTGAGACTTTGGTTAATTCTTCTTCCTGCCGGGAAATTAGAGTTACATGTGCCCGTCCAAATGCCTAACAGCTACTCTCTCATGGGTTCTCCCTCGTCCCTTCCGTCCTCTGCCAAATTGGGAACCTGTGCAAACCAGGAGGTTAAAGGGCCTGTCTCTCCAAGTTGGGAGATTGATAGTAAGGCAGTTGGAAAGTCAAACTGGAGCACCAGGAGAGGGACTATTCGTTGAGTTTTAGAAACCTTTCGTATTCACTGTGTATCCATTCTCTAGGTTTCCTGTACATGTTATAGCTGTAGTAATATTCCCTTGAACCAGGAGAGTTGGGACCCATGGAACGGGGGCCATGCATTATTGCTTGAAAGGGTCTGCATTTGCTCACCCAATCTCACCAATCCTCTCAGTCCCAAGTGTCCAGCCTTATGCCACATCCAGCTGTCATTGTAGATAGGGTCTTTCCAGGTTTCCTCAGACACCCTGAAGGAATTGTAAAGAATTTCCCTGTTTTTTGGTTTTGCTTTTGAAATTCCTTTTTATAGTGGGTTTGAGCTGATTCTCGCTGCCATGTTTATGCCACTGTAGACACACTTGATTCCCTTATGGAGACATATCAATACATAGGTTTTAAGATTCTTACTAGTCAGATATATTCCTCTGTGGGAAATATGGGGTTTTGAGTCTCTTTCACTGAGGAAGGTGTAGGTCTTGTCTATTCCAAAGTTGGTTTTTGAAACGGTCCCTGTGCTTATATCAAACTCTGGTTTTATGCATCACCCCACCTCTCCTTCCCCTTTATGCAGGCATAAGAGTGTTTTCTAAATGTGAGACTCTGTTCTCTTTCCTAACTCAGTTCACGTGTAGCCATGTTTACAGGATCTTCATAAGTGATATCTTATGATAAGTTTCTTTTTCTGTGTGACTTATTTCACTTAGAATCATCGTACCTGAATCCACTCACTTTGCTGCTACTGGTCTTATGACATTGATTTCATGGCTGAGGGATATTCCATCGTACGTAAGTACCACAATGTTTTGAACCATTTTTATATTTCCTGGGATATTTAAGGTGTACCCAAGTTGAGGTTCTTGTAGTCAGTGCAGCCCTAAATTTGGAGGTGGCTCTTTCTTATTGATTTTCAGTTTTCCCCAGGTATATTCCCTAGACTGGAAGTGGCCTTGGCTCTGTAGCTCTGTTGTTTACTTCTTTTAGGGAACACAATGCACTCCTCCAGTGAGGCAGTTGGCAATTTACATCCCGCCCATCAGCATAACAAGGCTCCCAGTTCTCCAGGGCCTGTCTTGCCTTTCTGGTTTTTACACATTTTGTGGATGTCCCTTTTGACCGGTGGGAAGTGATACTTCTTTGTAGTGCAGATTTGCATTGCCCTCTTGCTTGCTTGGCCAAAAAGGGCATATGCGTTTTCTCCTGAATATATTCAGGAGAAAACGCATACGCCCATTTTGGCCAAGTGCACCATTGTCCAAGTTGTGCCCCTCTTCCTGTGCTTTACAGGCGATTCCAATGTACCTCTTGAAATCTGTTTCCTGCTATTTTGCCTCGCTTTCAAGTCCGCCTCGTTGACTTCCCTCAACAGATTTTTGGATGATAGTTGTCCTTTATCACTCTGCCAGTTTGTGAATTGCTGTGCCCCTGAGCTCCATTTCTCAAATCGTTTTTTGGGAGCTGAACGCAAGTCCAAAATTTTGGATCATGTCCTATACTGGTTCCCGTTGGGTGGCTGAGACTTTGGTTAATTCTTCTTCCTGCCGGGAAATTAGAGTGACATGTGCCCGTCCAAATGCCTAACAGCTACTCTCTCATGGGTTCTCCCTCGTCCCTTCCATCCTCTGCCAAATTGGGAACCTGTGCAAACCAGGAGGTTAAAGGGCCTGTCTCTCCAAGTTGGGAGATTGATAGTAAGGCAGTTGGAAAGTCAAACTGGAGCACCAGGAGAGGGACTATTCGTTGAGTTTTAGAAACCTTTCGTATTCACAGTGTGTCCATTCTCTAGGTTTCCTGTACATGTTATAGCTGTAGTAATATTCCCTTGAACCTGGAGAGTTGGGACCCATGGAATGGGGGCCATGCATTATTGCTTGAAAGGGTCTGCATTTGCTCACCCAATCTCACCAATCCTCTCAGTCCCAAGTGTCCAGCCTTATGCCACATCCAGGTGTCATGGTAGATAGGGTCTTTCCAGGTTTCCTCAGACACCCTGAAGGAATTGTAAAGAATTTCCCTGTTTTTTGGTTTTGCTTTTGAAATTCCTTTTTATAGTGGGTTTGAGCTGATTCTCGCTGCCATGTTTATGCCACTCTAGACACACTTGATTCCCTTATGGAGACATATCAATACATAGGTTTTAAGATTCTTACTAGTCAGATATATTCCTCTGCGGGAAATATGTGGTTTTGAGTCTCTTTCACTGAGGAAGGTGTCGGTCTTGTCTATTCCAAAGTTTGTTTTTGGAACGGTCCCTGTGCTTATATCAAACTCTGGTTTTATGCATCACCCCACCTCTCCTTCCCCTTTAAGCAGGCATCAGAGTGTTTTCTAAATGTGAGACTCTGTTCTCTTTCCTAACTCAGTTCACGTGTAGCCATGTTTACAGGATCTTCATAAGTGATATCTTATGATAAGTTTCTTTTTCTGTGTTACTTATTTTACTTAGAATCATCGTACCTGAATCCACTGACTTTGCTGCTACTGGTCTTATGACATTGATTTCATGGCTGAGGGATATTCCATCGTACGTAAGTACCACAATGTTTTGAACCATTTTTATATTTCCTGGGATATTTAAGGTGTACCCAAGTTGAGGTTCTTGTAGTCAGTGCAGCCCTAAATTTGGAGGTGGCTCTTTCTTATTGATTTTCAGTTTTCCCAAGGTATATTCCCTAGACTGGAAGTGGCCTTGGCTCTGTAGCTCTGTTGTTTACTTGTTTTAGGGAACACAATGCACTCCTCCAGTGAGGCAGTTGGCAGTTTACATCCCGCCCATCAGCATAACAAGGCTCCCAGTTCTCCAGGGCCTGTCTTGCCTTTCTGGTTTTTACACATTTTGTGGATGTCCCTTTTGACCGGTGGGAAGTGATACTTCTTTGTAGTGCAGATTTGCATTGCCCGCTTGCTGGCTTGGCCAAAAAGGGCGTATGCGTTTTCTCCTGAATATATTCAGGAGAAAACGCATACGCCCTTTTTGGCCAAGTGCACCATTGTCCAAGTTGTGCCCCTCTTCCTGTGCTTTACAGGCGATTCCAACGTACCTCTTGAAATCTGTTTCCTGCCATTTTGCCTCACTTTCAAGTCCGCCTCGTTGACTTCCCTCAACAGATTTTTGTACGATAGTTGTCCTTTATCACTCTGCCAGTTTGTGAATTGCTGTGCCCCTGAGCTCCATTTCTCAACTCGTTTTTTGTGAGCTGAACACAAGTCCAAAATTTTGGATCATGTCCTATACTGGTTCCCGGTGGGTGGCTGAGACTTTGGTTAATTCTTCTTCCTGCCGGGAAATTAGAGTGACATGTGCCCGTCCAAATGCCTAACAGCTACTCTCTCATGGGTTCTCCCTCGTCCCTTCCGTCCTCTGCCAAATTGGGAACCTGTGCAAACCAGGAGGTTAAAGGGCCTGTCTCTCCAAGTTGGGAGATTGATAGTAAGGCAGTTGGAAAGTCAAACTGGAGCACCAGGAGAGGGACTATTCGTTGAGTTTTAGAAACCTTTCGTATTCACTGTGTATCCATTCTCTAGGTTTCCTGTACATGTTATAGCTGTAGTAATATTCCCTTGAACCAGGAGAGTTGGGACCCATGGAACGGGGGCCATGCATTATTGCTTGAAAGGGTCTGCATTTGCTCACCCAATCTCACCAATCCTCTCAGTCCCAAGTGTCCAGCCTTATGCCACATCCAGCTGTCATTGTAGATAGGGTCTTTCCAGGTTTCCTCAGACACCCTGAAGGAATTGTAAAGAATTTCCCTGTTTTTTGGTTTTGCTTTTGAAATTCCTTTTTATAGTGGGTTTGAGCTGATTCTCGCTGCCATGTTTATGCCACTGTAGACACACTTGATTCCCTTATGGAGACATATCAATACATAGGTTTTAAGATTCTTACTAGTCAGATATATTCCTCTGTGGGAAATATGGGGTTTTGAGTCTCTTTCACTGAGGAAGGTGTAGGTCTTGTCTATTCCAAAGTTGGTTTTTGAAACGGTCCCTGTGCTTATATCAAACTCTGGTTTTATGCATCACCCCACCTCTCCTTCCCCTTTATGCAGGCATAAGAGTGTTTTCTAAATGTGAGACTCTGTTCTCTTTCCTAACTCAGTTCACGTGTAGCCATGTTTACAGGATCTTCATAAGTGATATCTTATGATAAGTTTCTTTTTCTGTGTGACTTATTTCACTTAGAATCATCGTACCTGAATCCACTCACTTTGCTGCTACTGGTCTTATGACATTGATTTCATGGCTGAGGGATATTCCATCGTACGTAAGTACCACAATGTTTTGAACCATTTTTATATTTCCTGGGATATTTAAGGTGTACCCAAGTTGAGGTTCTTGTAGTCAGTGCAGCCCTAAATTTGGAGGTGGCTCTTTCTTATTGATTTTCAGTTTTCCCAAGGTATATTCCCTAGACTGGAAGTGGCCTTGGCTCTGTAGCTCTGTTGTTTACTTCTTTTAGGGAACACAATGCACTCCTCCAGTGAGGCAGTTGGCAATTTACATCCCGCCCATCAGCATAACAAGGCTCCCAGTTCTCCAGGGCCTGTCTTGCCTTTCTGGTTTTTACACATTTTGTGGATGTCCCTTTTGACCGGTGGGAAGTGATACTTCTTTGTAGTGCAGATTTGCATTGCCCTCTTGCTTGCTTGGCCAAAAAGGGCATATGCGTTTTCTCCTGAATATATTCAGGAGAAAACGCATACGCCCATTTTGGCCAAGTGCACCATTGTCCAAGTTGTGCCCCTCTTCCTGTGCTTTACAGGCGATTCCAATGTACCTCTTGAAATCTGTTTCCTGCTATTTTGCCTCGCTTTCAAGTCCGCCTCGTTGACTTCCCTCAACAGATTTTTGGATGATAGTTGTCCTTTATCACTCTGCCAGTTTGTGAATTGCTGTGCCCCTGAGCTCCATTTCTCAAATCGTTTTTTGGGAGCTGAACGCAAGTCCAAAATTTTGGATCATGTCCTATACTGGTTCCCGTTGGGTGGCTGAGACTTTGGTTAATTCTTCTTCCTGCCGGGAAATTAGAGTGACATGTGCCCGTCCAAATGCCTAACAGCTACTCTCTCATGGGTTCTCCCTCGTCCCTTCCATCCTCTGCCAAATTGGGAACCTGTGCAAACCAGGAGGTTAAAGGGCCTGTCTCTCCAAGTTGGGAGATTGATAGTAAGGCAGTTGGAAAGTCAAACTGGAGCACCAGGAGAGGGACTATTCGTTGAGTTTTAGAAACCTTTCGTATTCACAGTGTGTCCATTCTCTAGGTTTCCTGTACATGTTATAGCTGTAGTAATATTCCCTTGAACCTGGAGAGTTGGGACCCATGGAATGGGGGCCATGCATTATTGCTTGAAAGGGTCTGCATTTGCTCACCCAATCTCACCAATCCTCTCAGTCCCAAGTGTCCAGCCTTATGCCACATCCAGGTGTCATGGTAGATAGGGTCTTTCCAGGTTTCCTCAGACACCCTGAAGGAATTGTAAAGAATTTCCCTGTTTTTTGGTTTTGCTTTTGAAATTCCTTTTTATAGTGGGTTTGAGCTGATTCTCGCTGCCATGTTTATGCCACTCTAGACACACTTGATTCCCTTATGGAGACATATCAATACATAGGTTTTAAGATTCTTACTAGTCAGATATATTCCTCTGCGGGAAATATGTGGTTTTGAGTCTCTTTCACTGAGGAAGGTGTCGGTCTTGTCTATTCCAAAGTTTGTTTTTGGAACGGTCCCTGTGCTTATATCAAACTCTGGTTTTATGCATCACCCCACCTCTCCTTCCCCTTTAAGCAGGCATCAGAGTGTTTTCTAAATGTGAGACTCTGTTCTCTTTCCTAACTCAGTTCACGTGTAGCCATGTTTACAGGATCTTCATAAGTGATATCTTATGATAAGTTTCTTTTTCTGTGTTACTTATTTTACTTAGAATCATCGTACCTGAATCCACTGACTTTGCTGCTACTGGTCTTATGACATTGATTTCATGGCTGAGGGATATTCCATCGTACGTAAGTACCACAATGTTTTGAACCATTTTTATATTTCCTGGGATATTTAAGGTGTACCCAAGTTGAGGTTCTTGTAGTCAGTGCAGCCCTAAATTTGGAGGTGGCTCTTTCTTATTGATTTTCAGTTTTCCCAAGGTATATTCCCTAGACTGGAAGTGGCCTTGGCTCTGTAGCTCTGTTGTTTACTTGTTTTAGGGAACACAATGCACTCCTCCAGTGAGGCAGTTGGCAATTTACATCCCGCCCATCAGCATAACAAGGCTCCCAGTTCTCCAGGGCCTGTCTTGCCTTTCTGGTTTTTACACATTTTGTGGATGTCCCTTTTAACCGGTGGGAAGTGATACTTCTTTGTAGTGCAGATTTGCATTGCCCGCTTGCTTGCTCGGCCAAAAAGGGCGTATGCGTTTTCTCCTGAATATATTCAGGAGAAAACGCATACGCCCTTTTTGGCCAAGTGCACCATTGTCCAAGTTGTGCCCCTCTTCCTGTGCTTTACAGGCGATTCCAAGGTACCTCTTGAAATCTGTTTCCTGCTATTTTGCCTCGCTTTCAAGTCCGCCTCGTTGACTTCCCTCAACAGATTTTTGGACGATAGTTGTCCTTTAACACTCTGCCAGTTTGTGAATTGCTGTGCCCCTGAGCTCCATTTCTCAACTCGTTTTTTGTGAGCTGAACACAAGTCCAAAATTTTGGATCATGTCCTATACTGGTTCCCGGTGGGTGGCTGAGACTTTGGTTAATTCTTCTTCCTGCCGGGAAATTAGAGTGACATGTGCCCGTCCAAATGCCTAACAGCTACTCTCTCATGGGTTCTCCCTCGTCCCTTCCATCCTCTGCCAAATTGGGAACCTGTGCAAACCAGGAGGTTAAAGGGCCTGTCTCTCCAAGTTGGGAGATTGATAGTAAGGCAGTTGGAAAGTCAAACTGGAGCACCAGGAGAGGGACTATTCGTTGAGTTTTAGAAACCTTTCGTATTCACAGTGTGTCCATTCTCTAGGTTTCCTGTACATGTTATAGCTGTAGTAATATTCCCTTGAACCTGGAGAGTTGGGACCCATGGAATGGGGGCCATGCATTATTGCTTGAAAGGGTCTGCATTTGCTCACCCAATCTCACCAATCCTCTCAGTCCCAAGTGTCCAGCCTTATGCCACATCCAGCTGTCATTGTAGATAGGGTCTTTCCAGGTTTCCTCAGACACCCTGAAGGAATTGTAAAGAATTTCCCTGTTTTTTGATTTTGCTTTTGAAATTCCTTTTTAAAGTGGGTTTGAGCTGATTCTCGCTGCCATGTTTATGCCACTCTAGACACACTTGATTCCCTTATGGAGACATATCAATACATAGGTTTTAAGATTCTTACTAGTCAGATATATTCCTCTGTGGGAAATATGGGGTTTTGAGTCTCTTTCACTGAGGAAGGTGTCGGTCTTGTCAATTCCAAAGTTGGTTTTTGAAACGGTCCCTGTGCTTATATCAAACTCTGGTTTTATGCATCACCCCACCTCTCCTTCCCCTTTATGCAGGCATAAGAGTGTTTTCTAAATGTGAGACTCTGTTCTCTTTCCTAACTCAGTTCACGTGTAGCCATGTTTACAGGATCTTCATAAGTGATATCTTATGATAAGTTTCTTTTTCTGTGTGACTTATTTCACTTAGAATCATCGTACCTGAATCCACTCACTTTGCTGCTACTGGTCTTATGACATTGATTTCATGGCTGAGGGATATTCCATCGTACGTAAGTACCACAATGTTTTGAACCATTTTTATATTTCCTGGGATATTTAAGGTGTACCCAAGTTGAGGTTCTTGTAGCCAGTGCAGCCCAAAATTTGGAGGTGGCTCTTTCTTATTGATTTTCAGTTTTCCCAAGGTATATTCCCTAGACTGGAAGTGGCCTTGGCTCTGTAGCTCTGTTGTTTACTTGTTTTAGGGAACACAATGCACTCCTCCAGTGAGGCAGTTGGCAATTTACATCCTGCCCATCAGCATAACAAGGCTCCCTGTTCTCCAGGGCCTGTCTTGCCTTTCTGGTTTTTACACATTTTATGGATGTCCCTTTTGACCGGTGGGAGGTGATACTTCTTTGTAGTGCAGATTTGCATTGCCCGCTTGCTTGCTTGGCCAAAAAGGGCGTATGCGTTTTCTCCTGAATATATTCAGGAGAAAACGCATACGCCCTTTTTGGCCAAGTGCACCATTGTCCAAGTTGTGCCCCTCTTCCTGTGCTTTACAGGCGATTCCAAGGTACCTCTTGAAATCTGTTTCCTGCTATTTTGCCTCACTTTCAAGTCCGCCTCGTTGACTTCCCTCAACAGATTTTTGGACGATAGTTGTCCTTTATCACTCTGCCAGTTTGTGAATTGCTGTGCCCCTGAGCTCCATTTCTCAACTCGTTTTTTGTGAGCTGAACGCAAGTCCAAAATTTTGGATCATGTCCTATACTGGTTCCCGGTGGGTGGCTGAGACTTTGGTTAATTCTTCTTCCTGCCGGGAAATTAGAGTGACATGTGCCCGTCCAAATGCCTAACAGCTACTCTCTCATGGGTTCTCCCTCGTCCCTTCCATCCTCTGCCAAATTGGGAACCTGTGCAAACCAGGAGGTTAAAGGGCCTGTCTCTCCAAGTTGTGAGATTGATAGTAAGGCAGTTGGAAAGTCAAACTGGAGCACCAGGAGAGGGACTATTCGTTGAGTTTTAGAAACCTTTCGTATTCACAGTGTGTCCATTCTCTAGGTTTCCTGTACATGTTATAGCTGTAGTAATATTCCCTTGAACCTGGAGAGTTGGGACCCATGGAATGGGGGCCATGCATTATTGCTTGAAAGGGTCTGCATTTGCTCACCCAATCTCACCAATCCTCTCAGTCCCAAGTGTCCAGCCTTATGCCACATCCAGCTGTCATTGTAGATAGGGTCTTTCCAGGTTTCCTCAGACACCCTGAAGGAATTGTAAAGAATTTCCCTGTTTTTTGGTTTTGCTTTTGAAATTCCATTTTATAGTGGGTTTGAGCTGATTCTCGCTGCCATGTTTATGCCACTGTAGACACACTTGATTCTCTTATGGAGACATATCAATACATAGGTTTTAAAATTCTTACTAGTCAGATATATTCCTCTGTGGGAAATATGGGGTTTTGAGTCTCTTTCACTGAGGAAGGTGTCGGTCTTGTCAATTCCAAAGTTGATTTTTGAAACGGTCCCTGTGCTTATATCAAACTCTGGTTTTATGCATCACCCCACCTCTCCTTCCCCTTTATGCAGGCATAAGAGTGTTTTGTAAATGTGAGACCCTGTTCTCTTTCCTAACTCAGTTCACGTGTAGCCATGTTTACAGGATCTTCATAAGTGATATCTTATGATAAGTTTCTTTTTCTGTGTGACTTATTTCACTTAGAATCATCATACCTGAATCCACTCACTTTGCTGCTACTGGTCTTATGACATTGATTTCATGGCTGAGGGATATTCCATCGTACGTAAGTACCACAATGTTTTGAACCATTTTTATATTTCCTGGGATATTTAAGGTGTACCCAAGTTGAGGTTCTTGTAGTCAGTGCAGCCCTAAATTTGGAGGTGGCTCTTTCTTATTGATTTTCAGTTTTCCCAAGGTATATTCCCTAGACTGGAAGTGGCCTTGGCTCTGTAGCTCTGTTGTTTACTTGTTTTAGGGAACACAATGCACTCCTCCAGTGAGGCAGTTGGCAATTTACATCCCACCCATCAGCATAACAAGGCTCCCAATTCCTCAGGGCCTGTCTTGCCTTTCTGGTTTTTACACATTTTGTGGATGTCCCTTTTGACCGGTCGGAAATGATACTTCTTTGTAGTGCAGATTTGCATTGCCCGCTTGCTTGCTTGGCCAAAAAGGGCGTATGCGTTTTCTCCTGAATATATTCAGGAGAAAACGCATACGCCCTTTTTGGCCAAGTGCACCATTGTCCAAGTTGTGCCCCTCTTCCTGTGCTTTACAAGCAATTCCAAGGTACCTCTTGAAATCTGTTTCCTGCTATTTTGCCTCGCTTTCAACTCCGCCTCGTTGACTTCCCTCAACAGATTTTTGGACGATAGTTGTCCTTTATCACTCTGCCACTTTGTGAATTGCTGTGCCCCTGAGCTCCATTTCTCAACTCGTTTTTTGTGAGCTGAACGCAAGTCCAAAATTTTGGATCATGTCCTATACTGGTTCCCGGTGGGTGGCTGAGACTTTGGTTAATTCTTCTTCCTGCCGGGAAATTAGAGTGACATGTGCCCGTCCAAATGCCTAACAGCTACTCTCTCATGGGTTCTCCCTCGTCCCTTCCATCCTCTGCCAAATTGGGAACCTGTGCAAACCAGGAGGTTAAAGGGCCTGTCTCTCCAAGTTGGGAGATTGATAGTAAGGCAGTTGGAAAGTCAAACTGGAGCACCAGGAGAGGGACTATTCGTTGAGTTTTAGAAACCTTTCGTATTCACAGTGTGTCTATTCTCTAGGGTTCCTGTACATGATATAGCTGTAGTAATATTCCCTTGAACCTGGAGAGTTGGGACCCATGGAATGGGGGCCATGCATTATTGCTTGAAAGGGTCTGCATTTGCTCACCCAATCTCAACAATCCTCTCAGTCCCAAGTGTCCAGCCTTATGCCACATCCAGCTGTCATTGTAGATAGGGTCTTTCCAGGTTTCCTCAGACACCCTGAAGGAATTGTAAAGAATTTCCCTGTTTTTTGGTTTTGCTTTTGAAATTCCTTTTTATAGTGGGTTTGAGCTGATTCTCGCTGCCATGTTTATGCCACTCTAGACACACTTGATTCCCTTATGGAGTCATATCAATACATAGGTTTTAAGATTCTTACTAGTCAGATATATTCCTCTGCGGGAAATATGGGGTTTTGAGTCTCTTTCACTGAGGAAGGTGTAGGTCTTGTCTATTCCAAAGTTGGTTTTTGGAACGGTCCCTGTGCTTATATCAAACTCTGGTTTTATGCATCACCCCACCTCTCCTTCCCCTTTATGCAGGCATGAGAGTGTTTTCTAAATGTGAGACTCTGTTCTCTTTCCTAACTCAGTTCACGTGTAGCCATGTTTACAGGATCTTCATAAGTGATATCTTATGATAAGTTTCTTTTTCTGTGTGACTTATTTCACTTAGAATCATCGTACCTGAATCCACACACTTTGCTGCTACTGGTCTTATGACATTGATTTCATGGCTGAGGGATATTCCATCGTAGGTAAGTACCACAATGTTTTGAACCATTTTTATATTTCCTGGGATATTTAAGGTGTAGCCAAGTTGAGGATCTTGTAGTCAGTGCAGCCCTAAATTTGGAGGTGGCTCTTTCTTATTGATTTTCAGTTTTCCCAAGGTATATTCCCTAGACTGGAAGTGGCCTTGGCTCTGTAGCTCTGTTGTTTACTTGTTTTAGGGAACACAATGCACTCTACCAGTGAGGCAGTTGGCAGTTTACATCCCGCCCATCAGCATAACAAGGCTCCCAGTTCTCCAGGGCCTGTCTTGCCTTTCTGGTTTTTACACATTTTGTGGATGTCCCTTTTGACCGGTGGGAAGTGATACTTCTTTGTAGTGCCGATTTGCCTTGCCCGCTTGCTTGCTTGGCCAAAAAGGGCGTATGCGTTTTCTCCTGAATATATTCAGGAGAAAACGCATACGCCCTTTTTGGCCAAGTGCACCATTGTCCAAGTTGTGCCCCTCTTCCTGTGCTTTACAGGCGATTCCAACGTACCTCTTGAAATCTGTTTCCTGCTATTTTGCCTCGCTTTCAAGTCCGCCTCGTTGACTTCCCTCAACAGATTTTTGGACGATAGTTGTCCTTTATCACTCTGCCAGTTTGTGAATTGCTGTGCCCCTGAGCTCCATTTCTCAACTCGTTTTTTGTGAGCTGAACGCAAGTCCAAAATTTTGGATCATGTCCTATACTGGTTCCCGGTGGGTGGCTGAGACTTCGGTTAATTCTTCTTCCTGCTGGGAAATTAGAGTGACATGTGCCCGTCCAAATGCCTAACAGCTACTCTCTCATGGGTTCTCCCTCGTCCCTTCCATCCTCTGCCAAATTGGGAACCTGTGCAAACCAGGAGGTTAAAGGGCCTGTCTCTCCAAGTTGGGAGATTGATAGTAAGGCAGTTGGAAAGTCAAACTGGAGCACCAGGAGAGGGACTATTCGTTGAGTTTTAGAAACCTTTCGTATTCACAGTGTGTCCATTCTCTAGGTTTCCTGTACATGTTAGAGCTGTAGTAATATTCCCTTGAACCTGGAGAGTTGGGACCCATGGAATGGGGGCCATGCATTATTGCTTGAAAGGGTCTGCATTTGCTCACCCAATCTCACCAATCCTCTCAGTCCCAAGTGTCCAGCCTTATGCCACATCCAGCTGTCATTGTAGATAGGGTCTTTCCAGGTGTCCTCAGACACCCTGAAGGAATTGTAAAGAATTTCCCTGTTTTTTGGTTTTGCTTTTGAAATTCCTTTTTATAGTGGGTTTGAGCTGATTCTCGCTGCCATGTTTATGCCACTCTAGACACACTTGATTCCCTTATGGAGACATATAAATACATAGGTTTTAAGATTCTTACTAGTCAGATATATTCCTCTGTGTGAAATATGGGGTTTTGAGTCTCTTTCACTGAGGAAGGTGTCGGTCTTGTCAATTCCAAAGTTGGTTTTTGAAACGGTCCCTGTGCTTATATCAAACTCTGGTTTTATGCATCACCCCACCTCTCCTTCCCCTTTATGCAGGCACAAGAGTGTTTTCTAAATGTGAGACTCTGTTCTCTTTCCTAACTCAGTTCACGTGTAGCCATGTTTACAGGATCTTCATAAGTGATATCTTATGATAAGTTTCTTTTTCTGTGTGACTTATTTCACTTAGAATCATCGTACCTGAATCCACTCACTTTGCTGCTACTGGTCTTATGACATTGATTTCATGGCTGAGGGATATTCCATCGTACGTAAGTACCACAATGTTTTGAACCATTTATATATTTCCTGGGATATTTAAGGTGTACCCAAGTTGAGGTTCTTGTAGCCAGTGCAGCCCAAAATTTGGAGGTGGCTCTTTCTTATTGATTTTCAGTTTTCCCCAGGTATATTCCCTAGACTGGAAGTGGCCTTGGCTCTGTAGCTCTGTTGTTTACTTGTTTTACGGAACACAATACACTCCTCCAGTGAGGCAGTTGGCAATTTACATCCTGCCCATCAGCATAACAAGGCTTCCTGTTCTCCAGGGCCTGTCTTGCCTTTCTGGTTTTTACACATTTTGTGGATGTCCCTTTTGACCGGTGGGAGGTGATACTTCTTTGTAGTGCAGATTTGCATTGCCCGCTTGCTTGCTTGGCCAAAAAGGGCGTATGCGTTTTCTCCTGAATATATTCAGGAGAAAACGCATACGCCCTTTTTGGCCAAGTGCACCATTGTCCAAGTTGTGCCCCTCTTCCTGTGCTTTACAGGCGATTCCAAGGTACCTCTTGAAATCTGTTTCCTGCTATTTTGCCTCGCTTTCAAGTCCGCCTCGTTGACTTCCCTCAACAGATTTTTGGACGATAGTTGTCCTTTAACACTCTGCCAGTTTGTGAATTGCTGTGCCTCTGAGCTCCATTTCTCAACTCGTTTTTTGTGAGCTGAACACAAGTCCAAAATTTTGGATCATGTCCTATACTGGTTCCCGGTGGGTGGCTGAGACTTTGGTTAATTCTTCTTCCTGCCTGGAAATTAGAGTGACATGTGCCCGTCCAAATGCCTAACAGCTACTCTCTCATGGGTTCTCCCTCGTCCCTTCCATCCTCTGCCAAATTGGGAACCTGTGCAAACCAGGAGGTTAAAGGGCCTGTCTCTCCAAGTTGGGAGATTGATAGTAAGGCAGTTGGAAAGTCAAACTGGAGCACCAGGAGAGGGACTATTCGTTGAGTTTTAGAAACCTTTCGTATTCACAGTATGTCCATTCTCTAGGTTTCCTGTACATGTTATAGCTGTAGTAATATTCCCTTGAACCTGGAGAGTTGGGACCCATGGAATGGGGGCCATGCATTATTGCTTGAAAGGGTCTGCATTTGCTCACCCAATCTCACCAATCCTCTCAGTCCCAAGTGTCCAGCCTTATGCCACATCCAGCTGTCATTGTAGATAGGGTCTTTCCAGGTTTCCTCAGACACCCTGAAGGAATTGTAAAGAATTTCCCTGTTTTTTGGTTTTGCTTTTCAAATTCCTTTTTATAGTGGGTTTGAGCTGATTCTCGCTGCCATGTTTAAGCCACTGTAGACACACTTGATTCTCTTATGGAGACATATCAATACATAGGTTTTAAGATTCTTACTAGTCAGATATATTCCTCTGTGGGAAATAGGGGTTTTGAGTCTCTTTCACTGAGGAAGGTGTCGGTCTTGTCAATTCCAAAGTTGATTTTTGAAACGGTCCCTGTGCTTATATCAAACTCTGGTTTTATGCATCACCCCACCTCTCCTTCCCCTTTATGCAGGCATGAGAGTGTTTTGTAAATGTGAGACTCTGTTCTCTTTCCTAACTCAGTTCACGTGTAGCCATGTTTACAGGATCTTCATAAGTGATATCTTATGATAAGTTTCTTTTTCTGTGTGACTTATTTCACTTAGAATCATCATACCTGAATCCACTCACTTTGCTGCTACTGGTCTTATGACATTGATTTCATGGCTGAGGGATATTCCATCGTACGTAAGTACCACAATGTTTTGAACCATTTTTATATTTCCTGGGATATTTAAGGTGTACCCAAGTTGAGGTTCTTGTAGTCAGTGCAGCCCTAAATTTGGAGGTGGCTCTTTCTTATTGATTTTCAGTTTTCCCAAGGTATATTCCCTAGACTGGAAGTGGCCTTGGCTCTGTAGCTCTGTTGTTTACTTGTTTTAGGGAACACAATGCACTCCTCCAGTGAGGCAGTTGGCAATTTACATCCCACCCATCAGCATAACAAGGCTCCCAGTTCCTCAGGGCCTGTCTTGCCTTTCTGGTTTTTACACATTTTGTGGATGTCCCTTTTGACCGGTGGGAAATGATACTTCTTTGTAGTGCAGATTTGCATTGCCCGCTTGCTTGCTTGGCCAAAAAGGGCGTATGCGTTTTCTCCTGAATATATTCAGGAGAAAACGCATACGCCCTTTTTGGCCAAGTGCACCATTGTCCAAGTTGTGCCCCTCTTCCTGTGCTTTACAAGCAATTCCAAGGTACCTCTTGAAATCTGTTTCCTGCTATTTTGCCTCGCTTTCAACTCCGCCTCGTTGACTTCCCTCAACAGATTTTTGGACGATAGTTGTCCTTTATCACTCTGCCACTTTGTGAATTGCTGTGCCCCTGAGCTCCATTTCTCAACTCGTTTTTTGTGAGCTGAACGCAAGTCCAAAATTTTGGATCATGTCCTATACTGGTTCCCGGTGGGTGGCTGAGACTTTGGTTAATTCTTCTTCCTGCCGGGAAATTAGAGTGACATGTGCCCGTCCAAATGCCTAACAGCTACTCTCTCATGGGTTCTCCCTCGTCCCTTCCATCCTCTGCCAAATTGGGAACCTGTGCAAACCAGGAGGTTAAAGGGCCTGTCTCTCCAAGTTGGGAGATTGATAGTAAGGCAGTTGGAAAGTCAAACTGGAGCACCAGGAGAGGGACTATTCGTTGAGTTTTAGAAACCTTTCGTATTCACAGTGTGTCCATTCTCTAGGTTTCCTGTACATGTTATAGCTGTAGTAATATTCCCTTGAACCTGGAGAGTTGGGACCCATGGAATGGGGGCCATGCATTATTGCTTGAAAGGGTCTGCATTTGCTCACCCAATCTCACCAATCCTCTCAGTCCCAAGTGTCCAGCCTTATGCCACATCCAGCTGTCATTGTAGATAGGCCCTTTCCAGGTGTCCTCAGACACCCTGAAGGAATTGTAAAGAATTTCCCTGTTTTTTGGTTTTGCTTTTGAAATTCCTTTTTATAGTGGGTTTGAGCTGATTCTCGCTGCCATGTTTATGCCACTCTAGACACACTTGATTCCCTTATGGAGACATATAAATACATAGGTTTTAAGATTCTTACTAGTCAGATATATTCCTCTGTGTGAAATATGGGGTTTTGAGTCTCTTTCACTGAGGAAGGTGTCGGTCTTGTCAATTCCAAAGTTGGTTTTTGAAACGGTCCCTGTGCTTATATCAAACTCTGGTTTTATGCATCACCCCACCTCTCCTTCCCCTTTATGCAGGCATAAGAGTGTTTTCTAAATGTGAGACTCTGTTCTCTTTCCTAACTCAGTTCACGTGTAGCCATGTTTACAGGATCTTCATAAGTGATATCTTATGATAAGTTTCTTTTTCTGTGTGACTTATTTCACTTAGAATCATCGTACCTGAATCCACTCACTTTGCTGCTACTGGTCTTATGACATTGATTTCATGGCTGAGGGATATTCCATCGTACGTAAGTACCACAATGTTTTGAACCATTTATATATTTCCTGGGATATTTAAGGTGTACCCAAGTTGAGGTTCTTGTAGCCAGTGCAGCCCAAAATTTGGAGGTGGCTCTTTCTTATTGATTTTCAGTTTTCCCCAGGTATATTCCCTAGACTGGAAGTGGCCTTGGCTCTGTAGCTCTGTTGTTTACTTGTTTTACGGAACACAATACACTCCTCCAGTGAGGCAGTTGGCAATTTACATCCTGCCCATCAGCATAACAAGGCTTCCTGTTCTCCAGGGCCTGTCTTGCCTTTCTGGTTTTTACACATTTTGTGGATGTCCCTTTTGACCGGTGGGAGGTGATACTTCTTTGTAGTGCAGATTTGCATTGCCCGCTTGCTTGCTTGGCCAAAAAGGGCGTATGCGTTTTCTCCTGAATATATTCAGGAGAAAACGCATACGCCCTTTTTGGCCAAGTGCACCATTGTCCAAGTTGTGCCCCTCTTCCTGTGCTTTACAGGCGATTCCAAGGTACCTCTTGAAATCTGTTTCCTGCTATTTTGCCTCGCTTTCAAGTCCGCCTCGTTGACTTCCCTCAACAGATTTTTGGACGATAGTTGTCCTTTAACACTCTGCCAGTTTGTGAATTGCTGTGCCTCTGAGCTCCATTTCTCAACTCGTTTTTTGTGAGCTGAACACAAGTCCAAAATTTTGGATCATGTCCTATACTGGTTCCCGGTGGGTGGCTGAGACTTTGGTTAATTCTTCTTCCTGCCTGGAAATTAGAGTGACATGTGCCCGTCCAAATGCCTAACAGCTACTCTCTCATGGGTTCTCCCTCGTCCCTTCCATCCTCTGCCAAATTGGGAACCTGTGCAAACCAGGAGGTTAAAGGGCCTGTCTCTCCAAGTTGGGAGATTGATAGTAAGGCAGTTGGAAAGTCAAACTGGAGCACCAGGAGAGGGACTATTCGTTGAGTTTTAGAAACCTTTCGTATTCACAGTATGTCCATTCTCTAGGTTTCCTGTACATGTTATAGCTGTAGTAATATTCCCTTGAACCTGGAGAGTTGGGACCCATGGAATGGGGGCCATGCATTATTGCTTGAAAGGGTCTGCATTTGCTCACCCAATCTCACCAATCCTCTCAGTCCCAAGTGTCCAGCCTTATGCCACATCCAGCTGTCATTGTAGATAGGGTCTTTCCAGGTTTCCTCAGACACCCTGAAGGAATTGTAAAGAATTTCCCTGTTTTTTGGTTTTGCTTTTCAAATTCCTTTTTATAGTGGGTTTGAGCTGATTCTCGCTGCCATGTTTAAGCCACTGTAGACACACTTGATTCTCTTATGGAGACATATCAATACATAGGTTTTAAGATTCTTACTAGTCAGATATATTCCTCTGTGGGAAATAGGGGTTTTGAGTCTCTTTCACTGAGGAAGGTGTCGGTCTTGTCAATTCCAAAGTTGATTTTTGAAACGGTCCCTGTGCTTATATCAAACTCTGGTTTTATGCATCACCCCACCTCTCCTTCCCCTTTATGCAGGCATGAGAGTGTTTTGTAAATGTGAGACTCTGTTCTCTTTCCTAACTCAGTTCACGTGTAGCCATGTTTACAGGATCTTCATAAGTGATATCTTATGATAAGTTTCTTTTTCTGTGTGACTTATTTCACTTAGAATCATCATACCTGAATCCACTCACTTTGCTGCTACTGGTCTTATGACATTGATTTCATGGCTGAGGGATATTCCATCGTACGTAAGTACCACAATGTTTTGAACCATTTTTATATTTCCTGGGATATTTAAGGTGTACCCAAGTTGAGGTTCTTGTAGTCAGTGCAGCCCTAAATTTGGAGGTGGCTCTTTCTTATTGATTTTCAGTTTTCCCAAGGTATATTCCCTAGACTGGAAGTGGCCTTGGCTCTGTAGCTCTGTTGTTTACTTGTTTTAGGGAACACAATGCACTCCTCCAGTGAGGCAGTTGGCAATTTACATCCCACCCATCAGCATAACAAGGCTCCCAGTTCCTCAGGGCCTGTCTTGCCTTTCTGGTTTTTACACATTTTGTGGATGTCCCTTTTGACCGGTGGGAAATGATACTTCTTTGTAGTGCAGATTTGCATTGCCCGCTTGCTTGCTTGGCCAAAAAGGGCGTATGCGTTTTCTCCTGAATATATTCAGGAGAAAACGCATACGCCCTTTTTGGCCAAGTGCACCATTGTCCAAGTTGTGCCCCTCTTCCTGTGCTTTACAAGCAATTCCAAGGTACCTCTTGAAATCTGTTTCCTGCTATTTTGCCTCGCTTTCAACTCCGCCTCGTTGACTTCCCTCAACAGATTTTTGGACGATAGTTGTCCTTTATCACTCTGCCACTTTGTGAATTGCTGTGCCCCTGAGCTCCATTTCTCAACTCGTTTTTTGTGAGCTGAACGCAAGTCCAAAATTTTGGATCATGTCCTATACTGGTTCCCGGTGGGTGGCTGAGACTTTGGTTAATTCTTCTTCCTGCCGGGAAATTAGAGTGACATGTGCCCGTCCAAATGCCTAACAGCTACTCTCTCATGGGTTCTCCCTCGTCCCTTCCATCCTCTGCCAAATTGGGAACCTGTGCAAACCAGGAGGTTAAAGGGCCTGTCTCTCCAAGTTGGGAGATTGATAGTAAGGCAGTTGGAAAGTCAAACTGGAGCACCAGGAGAGGGACTATTCGTTGAGTTTTAGAAACCTTTCGTATTCACAGTGTGTCTATTCTCTAGGGTTCCTGTACATGATATAGCTGTAGTAATATTCCCTTGAACCTGGAGAGTTGGGACCCATGGAATGGGGGCCATGCATTATTGCTTGAAAGGGTCTGCATTTGCTCACCCAATCTCACCAATCCTCTCAGTCCCAAGTGTCCAGCCTTATGCCACATCCAGGTGTCATGGTAGATAGGGTCTTTCCAGGTTTCCTCAGACACCCTGAAGGAATTGTAAAGAATTTCCCTGTTTTTTGGTTTTGCTTTTGAAATTCCTTTTTATAGTGGGTTTGAGCTGATTCTCGCTGCCATGTTTATGCCACTCTAGACACACTTGATTCCCTTATGGAGACATATCAATACATAGGTTTTAAGATTCTTACTAGTCAGATATATTCCTCTGCGGGAAATATGTGGTTTTGAGTCTCTTTCACTGAGGAAGGTGTCGGTCTTGTCTATTCCAAAGTTGGTTTTTGGAACGGTCCCTGTGCTTATATCAAACTCTGGTTTTATGCATCACCCCACCTCTCCTTCCCCTTTAAGCAGGCATCAGAGTGTTTTCTAAATGTGAGACTCTGTTCTCTTTCCTAACTCAGTTCACGTGTAGCCATGTTTACAGGATCTTCATAAGTGATATCTTATGATAAGTTTCTTTTTCTGTGTTACTTATTTTACTTAGAATCATCGTACCTGAATCCACTGACATTGCTGCTACTGGTCTTATGACATTGATTTCATGGCTGAGGGATATTCCATCGTACGTAAGTACCACAATGTTTTGAACCATTTTTATATTTCCTGGGATATTTAAGGTGTACCCAAGTTGAGGTTCTTGTAGTCAGTGCAGCCCTAAATTTGGAGGTGGCTCTTTCTTATTGATTTTCAGTTTTCCCAAGGTATATTCCCTAGACTGGAAGTGGCCTTGGCTCTGTAGCTCTGTTGTTTACTTGTTTTAGGGAACACAATGCACTCCTCCAGTGAGGCAGTTGGCAATTTACATCCCGCCCATCAGCATAACAAGGCTCCCAGTTCTCCAGGGCCTGTCTTGCCTTTCTGGTTTTTACACATTTTGTGGATGTCCCTTTTAACCGGTGGGAAGTGATACTTCTTTGTAGTGCAGATTTGCATTGCCCGCTTGCTTGCTTGGCCAAAAAGGGCGTATGCGTTTTCTCCTGAATATATTCAGGAGAAAACGCATACGCCCTTTTTGGCCAAGTGCACCATTGTCCAAGTTGTGCCCCTCTTCCTGTGCTTTACAGGCGATTCCAAGGTACCTCTTGAAATCTGTTTCCTGCTATTTTGCCTCGCTTTCAAGTCCGCCTCGTTGACTTCCCTCAACAGATTTTTGGACGATAGTTGTCCTTTAACACTCTGCCAGTTTGTGAATTGCTGTGCCCCTGAGCTCCATTTCTCAACTCGTTTTTTGTGAGCTGAACACAAGTCCAAAATTTTGGATCATGTCCTATACTGGTTCCCGGTGGGTGGCTGAGACTTTGGTTAATTCTTCTTCCTGCCGGGAAATTAGAGTGACATGTGCCCGTCCAAATGCCTAACAGCTACTCTCTCATGGGTTCTCCCTCGTCCCTTCCATCCTCTGCCAAATTGGGAACCTGTGCAAACCAGGAGGTTAAAGGGCCTGTCTCTCCAAGTTGGGAGATTGATAGTAAGGCAGTTGGAAAGTCAAACTGGAGCACCAGGAGAGGGACTATTCGTTGAGTTTTAGAAACCTTTCGTATTCACAGTGTGTCCATTCTCTAGGTTTCCTGTACATGTTATAGCTGTAGTAATATTCCCTTGAACCTGGAGAGTTGGGACCCATGGAATGGGAGCCATGCATTATTGCTTGAAAGGGTCTGCATTTGCTCACCCAATCTCACCAATCCTCTCAGTCCCAAGTGTCCAGCCTTATGCCACATCCAGCTGTCATTGTAGATAGGGTCTTTCCAGGTTTCCTCAGACACCCTGAAGGAATTGTAAAGAATTTCCCTGTTTTTTGATTTTGCTTTTGAAATTCCTTTTTATAGTGGGTTTGAGCTGATTCTCGCTGCCATGTTTATGCCACTCTAGACACACTTGATTCCCTTATGGAGACATATCAATACATAGGTTTTAAGATTCTTACTAGTCAGATATATTCCTCTGTGGGAAATATGGGGTTTTGAGTCTCTTTCACTGAGGAAGGTGTCGGTCTTGTCAATTCCAAAGTTGGTTTTTGAAACGGTCCCTGTGCTTATATCAAACTCTGGTTTTATGCATCACCCCACCTCTCCTTCCCCTTTATGCAGGCATAAGAGTGTTTTCTAAATGTGAGACTCTGTTCTCTTTCCTAACTCAGTTCACGTGTAGCCATGTTTACAGGATCTTCATAAGTGATATCTTATGATAAGTTTCTTTTTCTGTGTTACTTATTTTACTTAGAATCATCGTACCTGAATCCACTGACATTGCTGCTACTGGTCTTATGACATTGATTTCATGGCTGAGGGATATTCCATCGTACGTAAGTACCACAATGTTTTGAACCATTTTTATATTTCCTGGGATATTTAAGGTGTACCCAAGTTGAGGTTCTTGTAGTCAGTGCAGCCCTAAATTTGGAGGTGGCTCTTTCTTATTGATTTTCAGTTTTCCCAAGGTATATTCCCTAGACTGGAAGTGGCCTTGGCTCTGTAGCTCTGTTGTTTACTTGTTTTAGGGAACACAATGCACTCCTCCAGTGAGGCAGTTGGCAATTTACATCCCGCCCATCAGCATAACAAGGCTCCCAGTTCTCCAGGGCCTGTCTTGCCTTTCTGGTTTTTACACATTGTGTGGATGTCCCTTTTAACCGGTGGGAAGTGATACTTCTTTGTAGTGCAGATTTGCATTGCCCGCTTGCTTGCTCGGCCAAAAAGGGCGTATGCGTTTTCTCCTGAATATATTCAGGAGAAAACGCATACGCCCTTTTTGGCCAAGTGCACCATTGTCCAAGTTGTGCCCCTCTTCCTGTGCTTTACAGGCGATTCCAAGGTACCTCTTGAAATCTGTTTCCTGCTATTTTGCCTCGCTTTCAAGTCCGCCTCGTTGACTTCCCTCAACAGATTTTTGGACGATAGTTGTCCTTTAACACTCTGCCAGTTTGTGAATTGCTGTGCCCCTGAGCTCCATTTCTCAACTCGTTTTTTGTGAGCTGAACACAAGTCCAAAATTTTGGATCATGTCCTATACTGGTTCCCGGTGGGTGGCTGAGACTTTGGTTAATTCTTCTTCCTGCCGGGAAATTAGAGTGACATGTGCCCGTCCAAATGCCTAACAGCTACTCTCTCATGGGTTCTCCCTCGTCCCTTCCATCCTCTGCCAAATTGGGAACCTGTGCAAACCAGGAGGTTAAAGGGCCTGTCTCTCCAAGTTGGGAGATTGATAGTAAGGCAGTTGGAAAGTCAAACTGGAGCACCAGGAGAGGGACTATTCGTTGAGTTTTAGAAACCTTTCGTATTCACAGTGTGTCCATTCTCTAGGTTTCCTGTACATGTTATAGCTGTAGTAATATTCCCTTGAACCTGGAGAGTTGGGACCCATGGAATGGGGGCCATGCATTATTGCTTGAAAGGGTCTGCATTTGCTCACCCAATCTCACCAATCCTCTCAGTCCCAAGTGTCCAGCCTTATGCCACATCCAGCTGTCATTGTAGATAGGGTCTTTCCAGGTTTCCTCAGACACCCTGAAGGAATTGTAAAGAATTTCCCTGTTTTTTGATTTTGCTTTTGAAATTCCTTTTTATAGTGGGTTTGAGCTGATTCTCGCTGCCATGTTTATGCCACTCTAGACACACTTGATTCCCTTATGGAGACATATCAATACATAGGTTTTAAGATTCTTACTAGTCAGATATATTCCTCTGTGGGAAATATGGGGTTTTGAGTCTCTTTCACTGAGGAAGGTGTCGGTCTTGTCAATTCCAAAGTTGGTTTTTGAAACGGTCCCTGTGCTTATATCAAACTCTGGTTTTATGCATCACCCCACCTCTCCTTCCCCTTTATGCAGGCATAAGAGTGTTTTCTAAATGTGAGACTCTGTTCTCTTTCCTAACTCAGTTCACGTGTAGCCATGTTTACAGGATCTTCATAAGTGATATCTTATGATAAGTTTCTTTTTCTGTGTGACTTATTTGACTTAGAATCATCGTACCAGAATCCACTCACTTTGCTGCTACTGGTCTTATGACATTGATTTCATGGCTGAGGGATATTCCATCGTACGTAAATACCACAATGTTTTGAACCATTTTTATATTTCCTGGGATATTTAAGGTGTACCCAAGTTGAGGTTCTTGTAGCCAGTGCAGCCAAAAATTTGGAGGTGGCTCTTTCTTATTGATTTTCAGTTTTCCCAAGGTATATTCCCTAGACTGGAAGTGGCCTTGGCTCTGTAGCTCTGTTGTTTACTTGTTTTAGGGAACACAATGCACTCCTCCAGTGAGGCAGTTGGCAATTTACATCCTGCCCATCAGCAAAACAAGGCTCCCTGTTCTCCAGGGCCTGTCTTGCCTTTCTGGTTTTTACACATTTTATGGATGTCCCTTTTGACCGGTGGGAGGTGATACTTCTTTGTAGTGCAGATTTGCATTGCCCGCTTGCTTGCTTGGCCAAAAAGGGCGTATGCGTTTTCTCCTGAATATATTCAGGAGAAAACGCATACGCCCTTTTTGGCCAAGTGCACCATTGTCCAATTTGTGCCCCTCTTCCTGTGCTTTACAGGCGATTCCAAGGTACCTCTTGAAATCTGTTTCCTGCTATTTTGCCTCACTTTCAAGTCCGCCTCGTTGACTTCCCTCAACAGATTTTTGGACGATAGTTGTCCTTTATCACTCTGCCAGTTTGTGAATTGCTGTGCCCCTGAGCTCCATTTCTCAACTCGTTTTTTGTGAGCTGAACGCAAGTCCAAAATTTTGGATCATGTCCTATACTGGTTCCCGGTGGGTGGCTGAGACTTTGGTTAATTCTTCTTCCTGCCGGGAAATTAGAGTGACATGTGCCTGTCCAAATGCCTAACAGCTACTCTCTCATGGGTTCTCCCTCGTCCCTTCCATCCTCTGCCAAATTGGGAACCTGTGCAAACCAGGAGGTTAAAGGGCCTGTCTCTCCAAGTTGGGAGATTGATAGTAAGGCAGTTGGAAAGTCAAACTGGAGCACCAGGAGAGGGACTATTCGTTGAGTTTTAGAAACCTTTCGTATTCACAGTGTGTCCATTCTCTAGGTTTCCTGTACATGTTATAGCTGTAGTAATATTCCCTTGAACCTGGAGAGTTGGGACCCATGGAATGGGGGCCATGCATTATTGCTTGAAAGGGTCTGCATTTGCTCACCCAATCTCACCAATCCTCTCAGTCCCAAGTGTCCAGCCTTATGCCACATCCAGCTGTCATTGTAGATAGGGTCTTTCCAGGTTTCCTCAGACACCCTGAAGGAATTGTAAAGAATTTCCCTGTTTTTTGGTTTTGCTTTTGAAATTCCATTTTATAGTGGGTTTGAGCTGATTCTCGCTGCCATGTTTATGCCACTGTAGACACACTTGATTCTCTTATGGAGACATATCAATACATAGGTTTTAAGATTCTTACTAGTCAGATATATTCCTCTGTGGGAAATATGGGGTTTTGAGTCTCTTTCACTGAGGAAGGTGTCGGTCTTGTCAATTCCAAAGTTGATTTTTGAAACGGTCCCTGTGCTTATATCAAACTCTGGTTTTATGCATCACCCCACCTCTCCTTCCCCTTTATGCAGGCATGAGAGTGTTTTGTAAATGTGAGACTCTGTTCTCTTTCCTAACTCAGTTCACGTGTAGCCATGTTTACAGGATCTTCATAAGTGATATCTTATGATAAGTTTCTTTTTCTGTGTGACTTATTTCACTTAGAATCATCATACCTGAATCCACTCACTTTGCTGCTACTGGTCTTATGACATTGATTTCATGGCTGAGGGATATTCCATCGTACGTAAGTACCACAATGTTTTGAACCATTTTTATATTTCCTGGGATATTTAAGGTGTACCCAAGTTGAGGTTCTTGTAGTCAGTGCAGCCCTAAATTTGGAGGTGGCTCTTTCTTATTGATTTTCAGTTTTCCCAAGGTATATTCCCTAGACTGGAAGTGGCCTTGGCTCTGTAGCTCTGTTGTTTACTTGTTTTAGGGAACACAATGCACTCCTCCAGTGAGGCAGTTGGCAATTTACATCCCACCCATCAGCATAACAAGGCTCCCAGTTCCTCAGGGCCTGTCTTGCCTTTCTGGTTTTTACACATTTTGTGGATGTCCCTTTTGACCGGTGGGAAATGATACTTCTTTGTAGTGCAGATTTGCATTGCCCGCTTGCTTGCTTGGCCAAAAAGGGCGTATGCGTTTTCTCCTGAATATATTCAGGAGAAAACGCATACGCCCTTTTTGGCCAAGTGCACCATTGTCCAAGTTGTGCCCCTCTTCCTGTGCTTTACAAGCAATTCCAAGGTACCTCTTGAAATCTGTTTCCTGCTATTTTGCCTCGCTTTCAACTCCGCCTCGTTGACTTCCCTCAACAGATTTTTGGACGATAGTTGTCCTTTATCACTCTGCCACTTTGTGAATTGCTGTGCCCCTGAGCTCCATTTCTCAACTCGTTTTTTGTGAGCTGAACGCAAGTCCAAAATTTTGGATCATGTCCTATACTGGTTCCCGGTGGGTGGCTGAGACTTTGGTTAATTCTTCTTCCTGCCGGGAAATTAGAGTGACATGTGCCCGTCCAAATGCCTAACAGCTACTCTCTCATGGGTTCTCCCTCGTCCCTTCCATCCTCTGCCAAATTGGGAACCTGTGCAAACCAGGAGGTTAAAGGGCCTGTCTCTCCAAGTTGGGAGATTGATAGTAAGGCAGTTGGAAAGTCAAACTGGAGCACCAGGAGAGGGACTATTCGTTGAGTTTTAGAAACCTTTCGTATTCACAGTGTGTCTATTCTCTAGGGTTCCTGTACATGATATAGCTGTAGTAATATTCCCTTGAACCTGGAGAGTTGGGACCCATGGAATGGGGGCCATGCATTATTGCTTGAAAGGGTCTGCATTTGCTCACCCAATCTCACCAATCCTCTCAGTCCCAAGTGTCCAGCCTTATGCCACATCCAGGTGTCATGGTAGATAGGGTCTTTCCAGGTTTCCTCAGACACCCTGAAGGAATTGTAAAGAATTTCCCTGTTTTTTGGTTTTGCTTTTGAAATTCCTTTTTATAGTGGGTTTGAGCTGATTCTCGCTGCCATGTTTATGCCACTCTAGACACACTTGATTCCCTTATGGAGACATATCAATACATAGGTTTTAAGATTCTTACTAGTCAGATATATTCCTCTGCGGGAAATATGTGGTTTTGAGTCTCTTTCACTGAGGAAGGTGTCGGTCTTGTCTATTCCAAAGTTGGTTTTTGGAACGGTCCCTGTGCTTATATCAAACTCTGGTTTTATGCATCACCCCACCTCTCCTTCCCCTTTAAGCAGGCATCAGAGTGTTTTCTAAATGTGAGACTCTGTTCTCTTTCCTAACTCAGTTCACGTGTAGCCATGTTTACAGGATCTTCATAAGTGATATCTTATGATAAGTTTCTTTTTCTGTGTTACTTATTTTACTTAGAATCATCGTACCTGAATCCACTGACATTGCTGCTACTGGTCTTATGACATTGATTTCATGGCTGAGGGATATTCCATCGTACGTAAGTACCACAATGTTTTGAACCATTTTTATATTTCCTGGGATATTTAAGGTGTACCCAAGTTGAGGTTCTTGTAGTCAGTGCAGCCCTAAATTTGGAGGTGGCTCTTTCTTATTGATTTTCAGTTTTCCCAAGGTATATTCCCTAGACTGGAAGTGGCCTTGGCTCTGTAGCTCTGTTGTTTACTTGTTTTAGGGAACACAATGCACTCCTCCAGTGAGGCAGTTGGCAATTTACATCCCGCCCATCAGCATAACAAGGCTCCCAGTTCTCCAGGGCCTGTCTTGCCTTTCTGGTTTTTACACATTTTGTGGATGTCCCTTTTAACCGGTGGGAAGTGATACTTCTTTGTAGTGCAGATTTGCATTGCCCGCTTGCTTGCTTGGCCAAAAAGGGCGTATGCGTTTTCTCCTGAATATATTCAGGAGAAAACGCATACGCCCTTTTTGGCCAAGTGCACCATTGTCCAAGTTGTGCCCCTCTTCCTGTGCTTTACAGGCGATTCCAAGGTACCTCTTGAAATCTGTTTCCTGCTATTTTGCCTCGCTTTCAAGTCCGCCTCGTTGACTTCCCTCAACAGATTTTTGGACGATAGTTGTCCTTTAACACTCTGCCAGTTTGTGAATTGCTGTGCCCCTGAGCTCCATTTCTCAACTCGTTTTTTGTGAGCTGAACACAAGTCCAAAATTTTGGATCATGTCCTATACTGGTTCCCGGTGGGTGGCTGAGACTTTGGTTAATTCTTCTTCCTGCCGGGAAATTAGAGTGACATGTGCCCGTCCAAATGCCTAACAGCTACTCTCTCATGGGTTCTCCCTCGTCCCTTCCATCCTCTGCCAAATTGGGAACCTGTGCAAACCAGGAGGTTAAAGGGCCTGTCTCTCCAAGTTGGGAGATTGATAGTAAGGCAGTTGGAAAGTCAAACTGGAGCACCAGGAGAGGGACTATTCGTTGAGTTTTAGAAACCTTTCGTATTCACAGTGTGTCCATTCTCTAGGTTTCCTGTACATGTTATAGCTGTAGTAATATTCCCTTGAACCTGGAGAGTTGGGACCCATGGAATGGGGGCCATGCATTATTGCTTGAAAGGGTCTGCATTTGCTCACCCAATCTCACCAATCCTCTCAGTCCCAAGTGTCCAGCCTTATGCCACATCCAGCTGTCATTGTAGATAGGGTCTTTCCAGGTTTCCTCAGACACCCTGAAGGAATTGTAAAGAATTTCCCTGTTTTTTGATTTTGCTTTTGAAATTCCTTTTTATAGTGGGTTTGAGCTGATTCTCGCTGCCATGTTTATGCCACTCTAGACACACTTGATTCCCTTATGGAGACATATCAATACATAGGTTTTAAGATTCTTACTAGTCAGATATATTCCTCTGTGGGAAATATGGGGTTTTGAGTCTCTTTCACTGAGGAAGGTGTCGGTCTTGTCAATTCCAAAGTTGGTTTTTGAAACGGTCCCTGTGCTTATATCAAACTCTGGTTTTATGCATCACCCCACCTCTCCTTCCCCTTTATGCAGGCATAAGAGTGTTTTCTAAATGTGAGACTCTGTTCTCTTTCCTAACTCAGTTCACGTGTAGCCATGTTTACAGGATCTTCATAAGTGATATCTTATGATAAGTTTCTTTTTCTGTGTTACTTATTTTACTTAGAATCATCGTACCTGAATCCACTGACATTGCTGCTACTGGTCTTATGACATTGATTTCATGGCTGAGGGATATTCCATCGTACGTAAGTACCACAATGTTTTGAACCATTTTTATATTTCCTGGGATATTTAAGGTGTACCCAAGTTGAGGTTCTTGTAGTCAGTGCAGCCCTAAATTTGGAGGTGGCTCTTTCTTATTGATTTTCAGTTTTCCCAAGGTATATTCCCTAGACTGGAAGTGGCCTTGGCTCTGTAGCTCTGTTGTTTACTTGTTTTAGGGAACACAATGCACTCCTCCAGTGAGGCAGTTGGCAATTTACATCCCGCCCATCAGCATAACAAGGCTCCCAGTTCTCCAGGGCCTGTCTTGCCTTTCTGGTTTTTACACATTTTGTGGATGTCCCTTTTAACCGGTGGGAAGTGATACTTCTTTGTAGTGCAGATTTGCATTGCCCGCTTGCTTGCTCGGCCAAAAAGGGCGTATGCGTTTTCTCCTGAATATATTCAGGAGAAAACGCATACGCCCTTTTTGGCCAAGTGCACCATTGTCCAAGTTGTGCCCCTCTTCCTGTGCTTTACAGGCGATTCCAAGGTACCTCTTGAAATCTGTTTCCTGCTATTTTGCCTCGCTTTCAAGTCCGCCTCGTTGACTTCCCTCAACAGATTTTTGGACGATAGTTGTCCTTTAACACTCTGCCAGTTTGTGAATTGCTGTGCCCCTGAGCTCCATTTCTCAACTCGTTTTTTGTGAGCTGAACACAAGTCCAAAATTTTGGATCATGTCCTATACTGGTTCCCGGTGGGTGGCTGAGACTTTGGTTAATTCTTCTTCCTGCCGGGAAATTAGAGTGACATGTGCCCGTCCAAATGCCTAACAGCTACTCTCTCATGGGTTCTCCCTCGTCCCTTCCATCCTCTGCCAAATTGGGAACCTGTGCAAACCAGGAGGTTAAAGGGCCTGTCTCTCCAAGTTGGGAGATTGATAGTAAGGCAGTTGGAAAGTCAAACTGGAGCACCAGGAGAGGGACTATTCGTTGAGTTTTAGAAACCTTTCGTATTCACAGTGTGTCCATTCTCTAGGTTTCCTGTACATGTTATAGCTGTAGTAATATTCCCTTGAACCTGGAGAGTTGGGACCCATGGAATGGGGGCCATGCATTATTGCTTGAAAGGGTCTGCATTTGCTCACCCAATCTCACCAATCCTCTCAGTCCCAAGTGTCCAGCCTTATGCCACATCCAGCTGTCATTGTAGATAGGGTCTTTCCAGGTTTCCTCAGACACCCTGAAGGAATTGTAAAGAATTTCCCTGTTTTTTGATTTTGCTTTTGAAATTCCTTTTTATAGTGGGTTTGAGCTGATTCTCGCTGCCATGTTTATGCCACTCTAGACACACTTGATTCCCTTATGGAGACATATCAATACATAGGTTTTAAGATTCTTACTAGTCAGATATATTCCTCTGTGGGAAATATGGGGTTTTGAGTCTCTTTCACTGAGGAAGGTGTCGGTCTTGTCAATTCCAAAGTTGGTTTTTGAAACGGTCCCTGTGCTTATATCAAACTCTGGTTTTATGCATCACCCCACCTCTCCTTCCCCTTTATGCAGGCATAAGAGTGTTTTCTAAATGTGAGACTCTGTTCTCTTTCCTAACTCAGTTCACGTGTAGCCATGTTTACAGGATCTTCATAAGTGATATCTTATGATAAGTTTCTTTTTCTGTGTTACTTATTTGACTTAGAATCATCGTACCTGAATCCACTGACATTGCTGCTACTGGTCTTATGACATTGATTTCATGGCTGAGGGATATTCCATCGTACGTAAGTACCACAATGTTTTGAACCATTTTTATATTTCCTGGGATATTTAAGGTGTACCCAAGTTGAGGTTCTTGTAGTCAGTGCAGCCCTAAATTTGGAGGTGGCTCTTTCTTATTGATTTTCAGTTTTCCCAAGGTATATTCCCTAGACTGGAAGTGGCCTTGGCTCTGTAGCTCTGTTGTTTACTTGTTTTAGGGAACACAATGCACTCCTCCAGTGAGGCAGTTGGCAATTTACATCCCGCCCATCAGCATAACAAGGCTCCCAGTTCTCCAGGGCCTGTCTTGCCTTTCTGGTTTTTACACATTTTGTGGATGTCCCTTTTAACCGGTGGGAAGTGATACTTCTTTGTAGTGCAGATTTGCATTGCCCGCTTGCTTGCTCGGCCAAAAAGGGCGTATGCGTTTTCTCCTGAATATATTCAGGAGAAAACGCATACGCCCTTTTTGGCCAAGTGCACCATTGTCCAAGTTGTGCCCCTCTTCCTGTGCTTTACAGGCGATTCCAAGGTACCTCTTGAAATCTGTTTCCTGCTATTTTGCCTCGCTTTCAAGTCCGCCTCGTTGACTTCCCTCAACAGATTTTTGGACGATAGTTGTCCTTTAACACTCTGCCAGTTTGTGAATTGCTGTGCCCCTGAGCTCCATTTCTCAACTCGTTTTTTGTGAGCTGAACACAAGTCCAAAATTTTGGATCATGTCCTATACTGGTTCCCGGTGGGTGGCTGAGACTTTGGTTAATTCTTCTTCCTGCCGGGAAATTAGAGTGACATGTGCCCGTCCAAATGCCTAACAGCTACTCTCTCATGGGTTCTCCCTCGTCCCTTCCATCCTCTGCCAAATTGGGAACCTGTGCAAACCAGGAGGTTAAAGGGCCTGTCTCTCCAAGTTGGGAGATTGATAGTAAGGCAGTTGGAAAGTCAAACTGGAGCACCAGGAGAGGGACTATTCGTTGAGTTTTAGAAACCTTTCGTATTCACAGTGTGTCCATTCTCTAGGTTTCCTGTACATGTTATAGCTGTAGTAATATTCCCTTGAACCTGGAGAGTTGGGACCCATGGAATGGGGGCCATGCATTATTGCTTGAAAGGGTCTGCATTTGCTCACCCAATCTCACCAATCCTCTCAGTCCCAAGTGTCCAGCCTTATGCCACATCCAGCTGTCATTGTAGATAGGGTCTTTCCAGGTTTCCTCAGACACCCTGAAGGAATTGTAAAGAATTTCCCTGTTTTTTGATTTTGCTTTTGAAATTCCTTTTTATAGTGGGTTTGAGCTGATTCTCGCTGCCATGTTTATGCCACTCTAGACACACTTGATTCCCTTATGGAGACATATCAATACATAGGTTTTAAGATTCTTACTAGTCAGATATATTCCTCTGTGGGAAATATGGGGTTTTGAGTCTCTTTCACTGAGGAAGGTGTCGGTCTTGTCAATTCCAAAGTTGGTTTTTGAAACGGTCCCTGTGCTTATATCAAACTCTGGTTTTATGCATCACCCCACCTCTCCTTCCCCTTTATGCAGGCATAAGAGTGTTTTCTAAATGTGAGACTCTGTTCTCTTTCCTAACTCAGTTCACGTGTAGCCATGTTTACAGGATCTTCATAAGTGATATCTTATGATAAGTTTCTTTTTCTGTGTTACTTATTTTACTTAGAATCATCGTACCTGAATCCACTGACATTGCTGCTACTGGTCTTATGACATTGATTTCATGGCTGAGGGATATTCCATCGTACGTAAGTACCACAATGTTTTGAACCATTTTTATATTTCCTGGGATATTTAAGGTGTACCCAAGTTGAGGTTCTTGTAGTCAGTGCAGCCCTAAATTTGGAGGTGGCTCTTTCTTATTGATTTTCAGTTTTCCCAAGGTATATTCCCTAGACTGGAAGTGGCCTTGGCTCTGTAGCTCTGTTGTTTACTTGTTTTAGGGAACACAATGCACTCCTCCAGTGAGGCAGTTGGCAATTTACATCCCGCCCATCAGCATAACAAGGCTCCCAGTTCTCCAGGGCCTGTCTTGCCTTTCTGGTTTTTACACATTTTGTGGATGTCCCTTTTAACCGGTGGGAAGTGATACTTCTTTGTAGTGCAGATTTGCATTGCCCGCTTGCTTGCTCGGCCAAAAAGGGCGTATGCGTTTTCCCCTGAATATATTCAGGAGAAAACGCATACGCCCTTTTTGGCCAAGTGCACCATTGTCCAAGTTGTGCCCCTCTTCCTGTGCTTTACAGGCGATTCCAAGGTACCTCTTGAAATCTGTTTCCTGCTATTTTGCCTCGCTTTCAAGTCCGCCTCGTTGACTTCCCTCAACAGATTTTTGGACGATAGTTGTCCTTTATCACTCTGCCAGTTTGTGAATTGCTGTGCCCCTGAGCTCCATTTCTCAACTCGTTTTTTGTGAGCTGAACACAAGTCCAAAATTTTGGATCATGTCCTATACTGGTTCCCGGTGGGTGGCTGAGACTTTGGTTAATTCTTCTTCCTGCCGGGAAATTAGAGTGACATGTGCCCGTCCAAATGCCTAACAGCTACTCTCTCATGGGTTCTCCCTCGTCCCTTCCATCCTCTGCCAAATTGGGAACCTGTGCAAACCAGGAGGTTAAAGGGCCTGTCTCTCCAAGTTGGGAGATTGATAGTAAGGCAGTTGGAAAGTCAAACTGGAGCACCAGGAGAGGGACTATTCGTTGAGTTTTAGAAACCTTTCGTATTCACAGTGTGTCCATTCTCTAGGTTTCCTGTACATGTTATAGCTGTAGTAATATTCCCTTGAACCTGGAGAGTTGGGACCCATGGAATGGGGGCCATGCATTATTGCTTGAAAGGGTCTGCATTTGCTCACCCAATCTCACCAATCCTCTCAGTCCCAAGTGTCCAGCCTTATGCCACATCCAGCTGTCATTGTAGATAGGGTCTTTCCAGGTTTCCTCAGACACCCTGAAGGAATTGTAAAGAATTTCCCTGTTTTTTGATTTTGCTTTTGAAATTCCTTTTTATAGTGGGTTTGAGCTGATTCTCGCTGCCATGTTTATGCCACTCTAGACACACTTGATTCCCTTATGGAGACATATCAATACATAGGTTTTAAGATTCTTACTAGTCAGATATATTCCTCTGTGGGAAATATGGGGTTTTGAGTCTCTTTCACTGAGGAAGGTGTCGGTCTTGTCAATTCCAAAGTTGGTTTTTGAAACGGTCCCTGTGCTTATATCAAACTCTGGTTTTATGCATCACCCCACCTCTCCTTCCCCTTTATGCAGGCATAAGAGTGTTTTCTAAATGTGAGACTCTGTTCTCTTTCCTAACTCAGTTCACGTGTAGCCATGTTTACAGGATCTTCATAAGTGATATCTTATGATAAGTTTCTTTTTCTGTGTGACTTATTTGACTTAGAATCATCGTACCTGAATCCACTCACTTTGCTGCTACTGGTCTTATGACATTGATTTCATGGCTGAGGGATATTCCATCGTACGTAAGTACCACAATGTTTTGAACCATTTTTATATTTCCTGGGATATTTAAGGTGTACCCAAGTTGAGGTTCTTGTAGCCAGTGCAGCCAAAAATTTGGAGGTGGCTCTTTCTTATTGATTTTCAGTTTTCCCAAGGTATATTCCCTAGACTGGAAGTGGCCTTGGCTCTGTAGCTCTGTTGTTTACTTGTTTTAGGGAACACAATGCACTCCTCCAGTGAGGCAGTTGGCAATTTACATCCTGCCCATCAGCATAACAAGGCTCCCTGTTCTCCAGGGCCTGTCTTGCCTTTCTGGTTTTTACACATTTTATGGATGTCCCTTTTGACCGGTGGGAGGTGATACTTCTTTGTAGTGCAGATTTGCATTGCCCGCTTGCTTGCTTGGCCAAAAAGGGCGTATGCGTTTTCTCCTGAATATATTCAGGAGAAAACGCATACGCCCTTTTTGGCCAAGTGCACCATTGTCCAATTTGTGCCCCTCTTCCTGTGCTTTACAGGCGATTCCAAGGTACCTCTTGAAATCTGTTTCCTGCTATTTTGCCTCACTTTCAAGTCCGCCTCGTTGACTTCCCTCAACAGATTTTTGGACGATAGTTGTCCTTTATCACTCTGCCAGTTTGTGAATTGCTGTGCCCCTGAGCTCCATTTCTCAACTCGTTTTTTGTGAGCTGAACGCAAGTCCAAAATTTTGGATCATGTCCTATACTGGTTCCCGGTGGGTGGCTGAGACTTTGGTTAATTCTTCTTCCTGCCGGGAAATTAGAGTGACATGTGCCTGTCCAAATGCCTAACAGCTACTCTCTCATGGGTTCTCCCTCGTCCCTTCCATCCTCTGCCAAATTGGGAACCTGTGCAAACCAGGAGGTTAAAGGGCCTGTCTCTCCAAGTTGGGAGATTGATAGTAAGGCAGTTGGAAAGTCAAACTGGAGCACCAGGAGAGGGACTATTCGTTGAGTTTTAGAAACCTTTCGTATTCACAGTGTGTCCATTCTCTAGGTTTCCTGTACATGTTATAGCTGTAGTAATATTCCCTTGAACCTGGAGAGTTGGGACCCATGGAATGGGGGCCATGCATTATTGCTTGAAAGGGTCTGCATTTGCTCACCCAATCTCACCAATCCTCTCAGTCCCAAGTGTCCAGCCTTATGCCACATCCAGCTGTCATTGTAGATAGGGTCTTTCCAGGTTTCCTCAGACACCCTGAAGGAATTGTAAAGAATTTCCCTGTTTTTTGGTTTTGCTTTTGAAATTCCATTTTATAGTGGGTTTGAGCTGATTCTCGCTGCCATGTTTATGCCACTGTAGACACACTTGATTCTCTTATGGAGACATATCAATACATAGGTTTTAAGATTCTTACTAGTCAGATATATTCCTCTGTGGGAAATATGGGGTTTTGAGTCTCTTTCACTGAGGAAGGTGTCGGTTTGTCAATTCCAAAGTTGATTTTTGAAACGGTCCCTGTGCTTATATCAAACTCTGGTTTTATGCATCACCCCACCTCTCCTTCCCCTTTATGCAGGCATAAGAGTGTTTTGTAAATGTGAGACTCTGTTCTCTTTCCTAACTCAGTTCACGTGTAGCCATGTTTACAGGATCTTCATAAGTGATATCTTATGATAAGTTTCTTTTTCTGTGTGACTTATTTCACTTAGAATCATCATACCTGAATCCACTCACTTTGCTGCTACTGGTCTTATGACATTGATTTCATGGCTGAGGGATATTCCATCGTACGTAAGTACCACAATGTTTTGAACCATTTTTATATTTCCTGGGATATTTAAGGTGTACCCAAGTTGAGGTTCTTGTAGTCAGTGCAGCCCTAAATTTGGAGGTGGCTCTTTCTTATTGATTTTCAGTTTTCCCAAGGTATATTCCCTAGACTGGAAGTGGCCTTGGCTCTGTAGCTCTGTTGTTTACTTGTTTTAGGGAACACAATGCACTCCTCCAGTGAGGCAGTTGGCAATTTACATCCCACCCATCAGCATAACAAGGCTCCCAATTCCTCAGGGCCTGTCTTGCCTTTCTGGTTTTTACACATTTTGTGGATGTCCCTTTTGACCGGTGGGAAATGATACTTCTTTGTAGTGCAGATTTGCATTGCCCGCTTGCTTGCTTGGCCAAAAAGGGCGTATGCGTTTTCTCCTGAATATATTCAGGAGAAAACGCATACGCCCTTTTTGGCCAAGTGCACCATTGTCCAAGTTGTGCCCCTCTTCCTGTGCTTTACAAGCAATTCCAAGGTACCTCTTGAAATCTGTTTCCTGCTATTTTGCCTCGCTTTCAACTCCGCCTCGTTGACTTCCCTCAACAGATTTTTGGACGATAGTTGTCCTTTATCACTCTGCCACTTTGTGAATTGCTGTGCCCCTGAGCTCCATTTCTCAACTCGTTTTTTGTGAGCTGAACGCAAGTCCAAAATTTTGGATCATGTCCTATACTGGTTCCCGGTGGGTGGCTGAGACTTTGGTTAATTCTTCTTCCTGCCGGGAAATTAGAGTGACATGTGCCCGTCCAAATGCCTAACAGCTACTCTCTCATGGGTTCTCCCTCGTCCCTTCCATCCTCTGCCAAATTGGGAACCTGTGCAAACCAGGAGGTTAAAGGGCCTGTCTCTCCAAGTTGGGAGATTGATAGTAAGGCAGTTGGAAAGTCAAACTGGAGCACCAGGAGAGGGACTATTCGTTGAGTTTTAGAAACCTTTCGTATTCACAGTGTGTCTATTCTCTAGGGTTCCTGTACATGATATAGCTGTAGTAATATTCCCTTGAACCTGGAGAGTTGGGACCCATGGAATGGGGGCCATGCATTATTGCTTGAAAGGGTCTGCATTTGCTCACCCAATCTCAACAATCCTCTCAGTCCCAAGTGTCCAGCCTTATGCCACATCCAGCTGTCATTGTAGATAGGGTCTTTCCAGGTTTCCTCAGACACCCTGAAGGAATTGTAAAGAATTTCCCTGTTTTTTGGTTTTGCTTTTGAAATTCCTTTTTATAGTGGGTTTGAGCTGATTCTCGCTGCCATGTTTATGCCACTCTAGACACACTTGATTCCCTTATGGAGTCATATCAATACATAGGTTTTAAGATTCTTACTAGTCAGATATATTCCTCTGCGGGAAATATGGGGTTTTGAGTCTCTTTCACTGAGGAAGGTGTAGGTCTTGTCTATTCCAAAGTTGGTTTTTGGAACGGTCCCAGTGCTTATATCAAACTCTGGTTTTATGCATCACCCCACCTCTCCTTCCCCTTTATGCAGGCATGAGAGTGTTTTCTAAATGTGAGACTCTGTTCTCTTTCCTAACTCAGTTCACGTGTAGCCATGTTTACAGGATCTTCATAAGTGATATCTTATGATAAGTTTCTTTTTCTGTGTGACTTATTTCACTTAGAATCATCGTACCTGAATCCACACACTTTGCTGCTACTGGTCTTATGACATTGATTTCATGGCTGAGGGATATTCCATCGTACATAAGTACCACAATGTTTTGAACCATTTTTATATTTCCTGGGATATTTAAGGTGTACCCAAGTTGAGGTTCTTGTAGTCAGTGCAGCCCTAAATTTGGAGGTGGCTCTTTCTTATTGATTTTCAGTTTTCCCAAGGTATATTCCCTAGACTGGAAGTGGCCTTGGCTCTGTAGCTCTGTTGTTTACTTGTTTTAGGGAACACAATGCACTCTACCAGTGAGGCAGTTGGCAGTTTACATCCCGCCCATCAGCATAACAAGGCTCCCAGTTCTCCAGGGCCTGTCTTGCCTTTCTGGTTTTTACACATTTTGTGGATGTCCCTTTTGACCGGTGGGAAGTGATACTTCTTTGTAGTGCAGATTTGCCTTGCCCGCTTGCTTGCTTGGCCAAAAAGGGCGTATGCGTTTTCTCCTGAATATATTCAGGAGAAAACGCATACGCCCTTTTTGGCCAAGTGCACCATTGTCCAAGTTGTGCTCCTCTTCCTGTGCTTTACAGGCGATTCCAAGGTACCTCTTGAAATCTGTTTCCTGCTATTTTGCCTCGCTTTCAAGTCCGCCTCGTTGACTTCCCTCAACAGATTTTTGGACGATAGTTGTCCTTTATCACTCTGCCAGTTTGTGAATTGCTGTGCCCCTGAGCTCCATTGCTCAACTCGTTTTTTGTGAGCTGAACGCAAGTCCAAAATTTTGGATCATGTCCTATACTGGTTCCCGGTGGGTGGCTGAGACTTTGGTTAATTCTTCTTCCTGCCGGGAAATTAGAGTGACATGTGCCCGTCCAAATGCCTAACAGCTACTCTCTCATGGGTTCTCCCTCGTCCCTTCCATCCTCTGCCAAATTGGGAACCTGTGCAAACCAGGAGGTTAAAGGGCCTGTCTCTCCAAGTTGGGAGATTGATAGTAAGGCAGTTGGAAAGTCAAACTGGAGCACCAGGAGAGGGACTATTCGTTGAGTTTTAGAAACCTTTCGTATTCACAGTGTGTCCATTCTCTAGGTTTCCTGTACATGTTATAGCTGTAGTAATATTCCCTTGAACCTGGAGAGTTGGGACCCATGGAATGGGGGCCATGCATTATTGCTTGAAAGGGTCTGCATTTGCTCACCCAATCTCACCAATCCTCTCAGTCCCAAGTGTCCAGCCTTATGCCACATCCAGGTGTCATGGTAGATAGGGTCTTTCCAGGTTTCCTCAGACACCCTGAAGGAATTGTAAAGAATTTCCCTGTTTTTTGGTTTTGCTTTTGAAATTCCTTTTTATAGTGGGTTTGAGCTGATTCTCGCTGCCATGTTTATGCCACTCTAGACACACTTGATTCCCTTATGGAGACATATCAATACATAGGTTTTAAGATTCTTACTAGTCAGATATATTCCTCTGCGGGAAATATGGGGTTTTGAGTCTCTTTCACTGAGGAAGGTGTCGGTCTTGTCTATTCCAAAGTTGGTTTTTGGAACGGTCCCTGTGCTTATATCAAACTCTGGTTTTATGCATCACCCCACCTCTCCTTCCCCTTTAAGCAGGCATCAGAGTGTTTTCTAAATGTGAGACTCTGTTCTCTTTCCTAACTCAGTTCACGTGTAGCCATGTTTACAGGATCTTCTTAAGTGATATCTTATGATAAGTTTCTTTTTCTGTGTGACTTATTTCACTTAGAATCATCGTACCTGAATCCACTCACTTTGCTGCTACTGGTCTTATGACATTGATTTCATGGCTGAGGGATATTCCATCGTACGTAAGTACCACAATGTTTTGAACCATTTTTATATTTCCTGGGATATTTAAGGTGTACCCAAGTTGAGGTTCTTGTAGTCAGTGCAGCCCTAAATTTGGAGGTATCTCTTTCTTATTGATTTTCAGTTTTCCCAAGGTATATTCCCTAGACTGGAAGTGGCCTTGGCTCTGTAGCTCTGTTGTTTACTTGTTTTAGGGAACACAATGCACTCCTCCAGTGAGGCAGTTGGCAATTTACATCCCGCCCATCAGCATAACAAGGCTCCCAGTTCTCCAGGGCCTGTCTTGCCTTTCTGGTTTTTACACATTTTGTGGATGTCCCTTTTAACCGGTGGGAAGTGATACTTCTTTGTAGTGCAGATTTGCATTGCCCGCTTGCTTGCTTGGCCAAAAAGGGCGTATGCGTTTTCTCCTGAATATATTCAGGAGAAAACGCATACGCCCTTTTTGGCCAAGTGCACCATTGTCCAAGTTGTGCCCCTCTTCCTGTGCTTTACAGGCGATTCCAAGGTACCTCTTGAAATCTGTTTCCTGCTATTTTGCCTCGCTTTCAAGTCCGCCTCGTTGACTTCCCTCAACAGATTTTTGGACGATAGTTGTCCTTTAACACTCTGCCAGTTTGTGAATTGCTGTGCCTCTGAGCTCCATTTCTCAACTCGTTTTTTGTGAGCTGAACACAAGTCCAAAATTTTGGATCATGTCCTATACTGGTTCCCGGTGGGTGGCTGAGACTTTGGTTAATTCTTCTTCCTGCCGGGAAATTAGAGTGACATGTGCCCGTCCAAATGCCTAACAGCTACTCTCTCATGGGTTCTCCCTCGTCCCTTCCATCCTCTGCCAAATTGGGAACCTGTGCAAACCAGGAGGTTAAAGGGCCTGTCTCTCCAAGTTGGGAGATTGATAGTAAGGCAGTTGGAAAGTCAAACTGGAGCACCAGGAGAGGGACTATTCGTTGAGTTTTAGAAACCTTTCGTATTCACAGTGTGTCCATTCTCTAGGTTTCCTGTACTGTAGTAATATTCCCTTGAACCTGGAGAGTTGGGACCCATGGAATGGGGGCCATGCATTATTGCTTGAAATGGTCTGCATTTGCTCACCCAATCTCACCAATCCTCTCAGTCCCAAGTGTCCAGCCTTATGCCACATCCAGCTGTCATTGTAGATAGGGTCTTTCCAGGTTTCCTCAGACACCCTGAAGGAATTGTAAAGAATTTCACTGTTTTTTGGTTTTGCTTTTGAAATTCCTTTTTATAGTGGGTTTGAGCTGATTCTCGCTGCCATGTTTATGCCACTCTAGACACACTTGATTCCCTTATGGAGACATATCAATACATAGGTTTTAAGATTCTTACTAGTCAGATATATTCCTCTGCGGGAAATATGGGGTTTTGAGTCTCTTTCACTGAGGAAGGTGTCGGTCTTGTCTATTCCAAAGTTGGTTTTTGGAACGGTCCCTGTGCTTATATCAAACTCTGGTTTTATGCATCACCCCACCTCTCCGTCCCCTTTAAGCAGGCATCAGAGTGTTTTCTAAATGTGAGACTCTGTTCTCTTTCCTAACTCAGTTCTCGTGTAGCCATGTTTACAGGATCTTCATAAGTGATATCTTATGATAAGTTTCTTTTTCTGTGTGACTTATTTCACTTAGAATCATCATACCTGAATCCACTCACTTTGCTGCTACTGGTCTTATGACATTGATTTCATGGCCGAGGGATATTCCATCGTAGGTAAGTACCACAATGTTTTGAACCATTTTTATATTTCCTGGGATATTTAAGGTGTAGCCAAGTTGAGGATCTTGTAGTCAGTGCAGCCCTAAATTTGGACGTGGCTCTTTCTTATTGATTTTCAGTTTTCCCAAGGTATATTCCCTAGACTGGAAGTGGCCTTGGCTCTGTAGCTCTGTTGTTTACTTGTTTTAGGGAACACAATGCACTCCTCCAGTGAGGCAGTTGGCAATTTACATCCCGCCCATCAGCATAACAAGGCTCCCAGTTCTCCAGGGCCTGTCTTGCCTTTCTGGTTTTTACACATTTTGTGGATGTCCCTTTTAACCGGTGGGAAGTGATACTTCTTTGTAGTGCAGATTTGCATTGCCCGCTTGCTTGCTTGGCCAAAAAGGGCGTATGCGTTTTCTCCTGAATATATTCAGGAGAAAACGCATACGCCCTTTTTGGCCAAGTGCACCATTGTCCAAGTTGTGCCCCTCTTCCTGTGCTTTACAGGCGATTCCAAGGTACCTCTTGAAATCTGTTTCCTGCTATTTTGCCTCGCTTTCAAGTCCGCCTCGTTGACTTCCCTCAACAGATTTTTGGACGATAGTTGTCCTTTAACACTCTGCCAGTTTGTGAATTGCTGTGCCTCTGAGCTCCATTTCTCAACTCGTTTTTTGTGAGCTGAACACAAGTCCAAAATTTTGGATCATGTCCTATACTGGTTCCCGGTGGGTGGCTGAGACTTTGGTTAATTCTTCTTCCTGCCGGGAAATTAGAGTGACATGTGCCCGTCCAAATGCCTAACAGCTACTCTCTCATGGGTTCTCCCTCGTCCCTTCCATCCTCTGCCAAATTGGGAACCTGTGCAAACCAGGAGGTTAAAGGGCCTGTCTCTCCAAGTTGGGAGATTGATAGTAAGGCAGTTGGAAAGTCAAACTGGAGCACCAGGAGAGGGACTATTCGTTGAGTTTTAGAAACCTTTCGTATTCACAGTGTGTCCATTCTCTAGGTTTCCTGTACATGTTATAGCTGTAGTAATATTCCCTTGAACCTGGAGAGTTGGGACCCATGGAATGGGGGCCATGCATTATTGCTTGAAAGGGTCTGCATTTGCTCACCCAATCTCACCAATCCTCTCAGTCCCAAGTGTCCAGCCTTATGCCACATCCAGCTGTCATTGTAGATAGGGTCTTTCCAGGTTTCCTCAGACACCCTGAAGGAATTGTAAAGAATTTCCCTGTTTTTTGGTTTTGCTTTTGAAATTCCTTTTTATAGTGGGTTTGAGCTGATTCTCGCTGCCATGTTTATGCCACTCTAGACACACTTGATTCCCTTATGGAGACATATCAATACATAGGTTTTAAGATTCTTACTAGTCAGATATATTCCTCTGCGGGAAATATGGGGTTTTGAGTCTCTTTCACTGAGGAAGGTGTCGGTCTTGTCTATTCCAAAGTTGGTTTTTGGAACGGTCCCTGTGCTTATATCAAACTCTGGTTTTATGCATCACCCCACCTCTCCGTCCCCTTTAAGCAGGCATCAGAGTGTTTTCTAAATGTGAGACTCTGTTCTCTTTCCTAACTCAGTTCTCGTGTAGCCATGTTTACAGGATCTTCATAAGTGATATCTTATGATAAGTTTCTTTTTCTGTGTGACTTATTTCACTTAGAATCATCATACCTGAATCCACTCACTTTGCTGCTACTGGTCTTATGACATTGATTTCATGGCCGAGGGATATTCCATCGTAGGTAAGTACCACAATGTTTTGAACCATTTTTATATTTCCTGGGATATTTAAGGTGTAGCCAAGTTGAGGATCTTGTAGTCAGTGCAGCCCTAAATTTGGAGGTGGCTCTTTCTTATTGATTTTCAGTTTTCCCAAGGTATATTCCCTAGACTGGAAGTGGCCTTGGCTCTGTAGCTCTGTTGTTTACTTGTTTTAGGGAACACAATGCACTCCTCCAGTGAGGCAGTTGGCAATTTACATCCCGCCCATCAGCATAACAAGGCTCCCAGTTCTCCAGGGCCTGTCTTGCCTTTCTGGTTTTTACACATTTTGTGGATGTCCCTTTTGACCGGTGGGAAGTGATACTTCTTTGTAGTGCAGATTTGCATTGCCCGCTTGCTTGCTTGGCCAAAAAGGGCGTATGCGTTTTCTCCTGAATATATTCAGGAGAAAACGCATACGCCCTTTTTGGCCAAGTGCACCATTGTCCAAGTTGTGCTCCTCTTCCTGTGCTTTACAGGCGATTCCAAGGTACCTCTTGAAATCTGTTTCCTGCTATTTTGCCTCGCTTTCAAGTCCGCCTCGTTGACTTCCCTCAACAGATTTTTGGACGATAGTTGTCCTTTATCACTCTGCCAGTTTGTGAATTGCTGTGCCCCTGAGCTCCATTTCTCAACTCGTTTTTTGTGAGCTGAACGCAAGTCCAAAATTTTGGATCATGTCCTATACTGGTTCCCGGTGGGTGGCTGAGACTTCGGTTAATTCTTCTTCCTGCTGGGAAATTAGAGTTACATGTGCCCGTCCAAATGCCTAACAGCTACTCTCTCATGGGTTCTCCCTCGTCCCTTCCATCCTCTGCCAAATTGGGAACCTGTGCAAACCAGGAGGTTAAAGGGCCTGTCTCTCCAAGTTGGGAAATGATAGTAAGGCAGTTGGAAAGTCAAACTGGAGCACCAGGAGAGGGACTATTCGTTGAGTTTTAGAAACCTTTCGTATTCACAGTGTGTCCATTCTCTAGGTTTCCTGTACATGTTATAGCTGTAGTAATATTCCCTTGAACCTGGAGAGTTGGGACCCATGGAATGGGGGCCATGCATTATTGCTTGAAAGGGTCTGCATTTGCTCACCCAATCTCACCAATCCTCTCAGTCCCAAGTGTCCAGCCTTATGCCACATCCAGCTGTCATTGTAGATAGGGTCTTTCCAGGTTTCCTCAGACACCCTGAAGGAATTGTAAAGAATTTCCCTGTTTTTTGGTTTTGCTTTTGAAATTCCTTTTTATAGTGGGTTTGAGCTGATTCTCGCTGCCATGTTTATGCCACTCTAGACACACTTGATTCCCTTATGGAGACATATAAATACATAGGTTTTAAGATTCTTACTAGTCAGATATATTCCTCTGTGGGAAATATGGGGTTTTGAGTCTCTTTCACTGAGGAAGGTGTCGGTCTTGTCAATTCCAAAGTTGGTTTTTGAAACGGTCCCTGTGCTTATATCAAACTCTGGTTTTATGCATCACCCCACCTCTCCTTCCCCTTTATGCAGGCATAAGAGTGTTTTCTAAATGTGAGACTCTGTTCTCTTTCCTAACTCAGTTCACGTGTAGCCATGTTTACAGGATCTTCATAAGTGATATCTTATGATAAGTTTCTTTTTCTGTGTGACTTATTTCACTTAGAATCATCGTACCTGAATCCACTCACTTTGCTGCTACTGGTCTTATGACATTGATTTCATGGCTGAGGGATATTCCATCGTACGTAAGTACCACAATGTTTTGAACCATTTATATATTTCCTGGGATATTTAAGGTGTACCCAAGTTGAGGTTCTTGTAGCCAGTGCAGCCCAAAATTTGGAGGTGGCTCTTTCTTATTGATTTTCAGTTTTCCCCAGGTATATTCCCTAGACTGGAAGTGGCCTTGGCTCTGTAGCTCTGTTGTTTACTTGTTTTAGGGAACACAATGCACTCCTCCAGTGAGGCAGTTGGCAATTTACATCCTGCCCATCAGCATAACAAGGCTTCCTGTTCTCCAGGGCCTGTCTTGCCTTTCTGGTTTTTACACATTTTGTGGATGTCCCTTTTGACCGGTGGGAGGTGATACTTCTTTGTAGTGCAGATTTGCATTGCCCGCTTGCTTGCTTGGCCAAAAAGGGCGTATGCGTTTTCTCCTGAATATATTCAGGAGAAAACGCATACGCCCTTTTTGGCCAAGTGCACCATTGTCCAAGTTGTGCCCCTCTTCCTGTGCTTTACAGGCGATTCCAAGGTACCTCTTGAAATCTGTTTCCTGCTATTTTGCCTCACTTTCAAGTCCGCCTCGTTGACTTCCCTCAACAGATTTTTGGACGATAGTTGTCCTTTATCACTGTGCCAGTTTGTGAATTGCTGTGCCCCTGAGCTCCATTTCTCAACTCGTTTTTTTGTGAGCTGAACGCAAGTCCAAAATTTTGGATCATGTCCTATACTGGTTCCCGGTGCGTGGCTGAGACTTTGGTTAATTCTTCTTCCTGCCGGGAAATTAGAGTGACATGTGCCCGTCCAAATGCCTAACAGCTACTCTCTCATGGGTTCTCCCTCGTCCCTTCCATCCTCTGCCAAATTGGGAACCTGTGCAAACCAGGAGGTTAAAGGGCCTGTCTCTCCAAGTTGGGAGATTGATAGTAAGGCAGTTGGAAAGTCAAACTGGAGCACCAGGAGAGGGACTATTCGTTGAGTTTTAGAAACCTTTCGTATTCACAGTGTGTCCATTCTCTAGGTTTCCTGTAGATGTTATAGCTGTAGTAATATTCCCTTGAACCTGGAGAGTTGGGACCCATGGAATGGGGGCCATGCATTATTGCTTGAAAGGGTCTGCATTTGCTCACCCAATCTCACCAATCCTCTCAGTCCCAAGTGTCCAGCCTTATGCCACATCCAGCTGTCATTGTAGATAGGGTCTTTCCAGGTTTCCTCAGACACCCTGAAGGAATTGTAAAGAATTTCCCTGTTTTTTGGTTTTGCTTTTGAAATTCCTTTTTATAGTGGGTTTGAGCTGATTCTCGCTGCCATGTTTAAGCCACTGTAGACACACTTGATTCTCTTATGGAGACATATCAATACATAGGTTTTAAGATTCTTACTAGTCAGATATATTCCTCTGTGGGAAATAGGGGTTTTGAGTCTCTTTCACTGAGGAAGGTGTCGGTCTTGTCAATTCCAAAGTTGATTTTTGAAACGGTCCCTGTGCTTATATCAAACTCTGGTTTTATGCATCACCCCACCTCTCCTTCCCCTTTATGCAGGCATGAGAGTGTTTTGTAAATGTGAGACTCTGTTCTCTTTCCTAACTCAGTTCACGTGTAGCCATGTTTACAGGATCTTCATAAGTGATATCTTATGATAAGTTTCTTTTTCTGTGTGACTTATTTCACTTAGAATCATCATACCTGAATCCACTCACTTTGCTGCTACTGGTCTTATGACATTGATTTCATGGCTGAGGGATATTCCATCGTACGTAAGTACCACAATGTTTTGAACCATTTTTATATTTCCTGGGATATTTAAGGTGTACCCAAGTTGAGGTTCTTGTAGTCAGTGCAGCCCTAAATTTGGAGGTGGCTCTTTCTTATTGATTTTCAGTTTTCCCAAGGTATATTCCCTAGACTGGAAGTGGCCTTGGCTCTGTAGCTCTGTTGTTTTCTTGTTTTAGGGAACACAATGCACTCCTCCAGTGAGGCAGTTGGCAATTTACATCCCACTCATCAGCATAACAAGGCTCCCAGTTCCTCAGGGCCTGTCTTGCCTTTCTGGTTTTTACACATTTGGTGAATGTCCCTTTTGACCGGTGGGAAATGATACTTCTTTGTAGTGCAGATTTGCATTGCCCGCTTGCTTGCTTGGCCAAAAAGGGCGTATGCGTTTTCTCCTGAATATATTCAGGAGAAAACGCATACGCCCTTTTTGGCCAAGTGCACCATTGTCCAAGTTGTGCCCCTCTTCCTGTGCTTTACAAGCAATTCCAAGGTACCTCTTGAAATCTGTTTCCTGCTATTTTGCCTCGCTTTCAACTCCGCCTCGTTGACTTCCCTCAACAGATTTTTGGACGATAGTTGTCCTTTATCACTCTGCCACTTTGTGAATTGCTGTGCCCCTGAGCTCCATTTCTCAACTCGTTTTTTGTGAGCTGAACGCAAGTCCAAAATTTTGGATCATGTCCTATACTGGTTCCCGGTGGGTGGCTGAGACTTTGGTTAATTCTTCTTCCTGCCGGGAAATTAGAGTGACATGTGCCCGTCCAAATGCCTAACAGCTACTCTCTCATGGGTTCTCCCTCGTCCCTTCCATCCTCTGCCAAATTGGGAACCTGTGCAAACCAGGAGGTTAAAGGGCCTGTCTCTCCAAGTTGGGAGATTGATAGTAAGGCAGTTGGAAAGTCAAACTGGAGCACCAGGAGAGGGACTATTCGTTGAGTTTTAGAAACCTTTCGTATTCACAGTGTGTCTATTCTCTATGGTTCCTGTACATGATATAGCTGTAGTAATATTCCCTTGAACCTGGAGAGTTGGGACCCATGGAATGGGGGCCATGCATTATTGCTTGAAAGGGTCTGCATTTGCTCACCCAATCTCAACAATCCTCTCAGTCCCAAGTGTCCAGCCTTATGCCACATCCAGCTGTCATTGTAGATAGGGTCTTTCCAGGTTTCCTCAGACACCCTGAAGGAATTGTAAAGAATTTCCCTGTTTTTTGGTTTTGCTTTTGAAATTCCATTTTATAGTGGGTTTGAGCTGATTCTCGCTGCCATGTTTATGCCACTGTAGACACACTTGATTCTCTTATGGAGACATATCAATACATAGGTTTTAAGATTCTTACTAGTCAGATATATTCCTCTGTGGGAAATAGGGGTTTTGAGTCTCTTTCACTGAGGAAGGTGTCGGTCTTGTCAATTCCAAAGTTGATTTTTGAAACGGTCCCTGTGCTTATATCAAACTCTGGTTTTATGCATCACCCCACCTCTCCTTCCCCTTTATGCAGGCATAAGAGTGTTTTGTAAATGTGAGACTCTGTTCTCTTTCCTAACTCAGTTCACGTGTAGCCATGTTTACAGGATCTTCATAAGTGATATCTTATGATAAGTTTCTTTTTCTGTGTGACTTATTTCACTTAGAATCATCATACCTGAATCCACTCACTTTGCTGCTACTGGTCTTATGACATTGATTTCATGGCTGAGGGATATTCCATCGTACGTAAGTACCACAATGTTTTGAACCATTTTTATATTTCCTGGGATATTTAAGGTGTACCCAAGTTGAGGTTCTTGTAGTCAGTGCAGCCCTAAATTTGGAGGTGGCTCTTTCTTATTGATTTTCAGTTTTCCCAAGGTATATTCCCTAGACTGGAAGTGGCCTTGGCTCTGTAGCTCTGTTGTTTACTTGTTTTAGGGAACACAATGCACTCCTCCAGTGAGGCAGTTGGCAATTTACATCCCGCCCATCAGCATAACAAGGCTCCCAGTTCCTCAGGGCCTGTCTTGCCTTTCTGGTTTTTACACATTTTGTGGATGTCCCTTTTGACCGGTGGGAAGTGATACTTCTTTGTAGTGCAGATTTGCATTGCCCGCTTGCTTGCTTGGCCAAAAAGGGCGTATGCGTTTTCTCCTGAATATATTCAGGAGAAAACGCATACGCCCTTTTTGGCCAAGTGCACCATTGTCCAAGTTGTGCCCCTCTTCCTGTGCTTTACAAGCAATTCCAAGGTACCTCTTGAAATCTGTTTCCTGCTATTTTGCCTCGCTTTCAACTCCGCCTCGTTGACTTCCTTCAACAGATTTTTGGACGATAGTTGTCCTTTATCACTCTGCCACTTTGTGAATTGCTGTGCCCCTGAGCTCCATTTCTCAACTCGTTTTTTGTGAGCTGAACGCAAGTCCAAAATTTTGGATCATGTCCTATACTGGTTCCCGGTGGGTGGCTGAGACTTTGGTTAATTCTTCTTCCTGCCGGGAAATTAGAGTGACATGTGCCCGTCCAAATGCCTAACAGCTACTCTCTCATGGGTTCTCCCTCGTCCCTTCCATCCTCTGCCAAATTGGGAACCTGTGCAAACCAGGAGGTTAAAGGGCCTGTCTCTCCAAGTTGGGAGATTGATAGTAAGGCAGTTGGAAAGTCAAACTGGAGCACCAGGAGAGGGACTATTCGTTGAGTTTTAGAAACCTTTCGTATTCACAGTGTGTCTATTCTCTAGGGTTCCTGTACATGATATAGCTGTAGTAATATTCCCTTGAACCTGGAGAATTGGGACCCATGGAATGGGGGCCATGAATTATTGCTTGAAAGGGTCTGCATTTGCTCACCCAATCTCAACAATCCTCTCAGTCCCAAGTGTCCAGCCTTATGCCACATCCAGCTGTCATTGTAGATAGGGTCTTTCCAGGTTTCCTCAGACACCCTGAAGGAATTGTAAAGAATTTCCCTGTTTTTTGGTTTTGCTTTTGAAATTCATTTTTATAGTGGGTTTGAGCTGATTCTCGCTGCCATGTTTATGCCACTCTAGACACACTTGATTCCCTTATGGAGACATATAAATACATAGGTTTTAAGATTCTTACTAGTCAGATATATTCCTCTGTGGGAAATATGGGGTTTTGAGTCTCTTTCACTGAGGAAGGTGTCGGTCTTGTCAATTCCAAAGTTGGTTTTTGAAACGGTCCCTGTGCTTATATCAAACTCTGGTTTTATGCATCACCCCACCTCTCCTTCCCCTTTATGCAGGCATAAGAGTGTTTTCTAAATGTGAGACTCTGTTCTCTTTCCTAACTCAGTTCACGTGTAGCCATGTTTACAGGATCTTCATAAGTGATATCTTATGATAAGTTTCTTTTTCTGTGTGACTTATTTCACTTAGAATCATCGTACCTGAATCCACTCACTTTGCTGCTACTGGTCTTATGACATTGATTTCATGGCTGAGGGATATTCCATCGTACGTAAGTACCACAATGTTTTGAACCATTTATATATTTCCTGGGATATTTAAGGTGTACCCAAGTTGAGGTTCTTGTAGCCAGTGCAGCCCAAAATTTGGAGGTGGCTCTTTCTTATTGATTTTCAGTTTTCCCCAGGTATATTCCCTAGACTGGAAGTGGCCTTGGCTCTGTAGCTCTGTTGTTTACTTGTTTTAGGGAACACAATGCACTCCTCCAGTGAGGCAGTTGGCAATTTACATCCTGCCCATCAGCATAACAAGGCTTCCTGTTCTCCAGGGCCTGTCTTGCCTTTCTGGTTTTTACACATTTTGTGGATGTCCCTTTTGACCGGTGGGAAATGATACTTCTTTGTAGTGCAGATTTGCATTGCCCGCTTGCTTGCTTGGCCAAAAAGGGCGTATGCGTTTTCTCCTGAATATATTCAGGAGAAAACGCATACGCCCTTTTTGGCCAAGTGCACCATTGTCCAAGTTGTGCCCCTCTTCCTGTGCTTTACAAGCAATTCCAAGGTACCTCTTGAAATCTGTTTCCTGCTATTTTGCCTCGCTTTCAACTCCGCCTCGTTGATTTCCCTCAACAGATTTTTGGACGATAGTTGTCCTTTATCACTCTGCCACTTTGTGAATTGCTGTGCCCCTGAGCTCCATTTCTCAACTCGTTTTTTGTGAGCTGAACGCAAGTCCAAAATTTTGGATCATGTCCTATACTGGTTCCCGGTGGGTGGCTGAGACTTTGGTTAATTCTTCTTCCTGCCGGGAAATTAGAGTGACATGTGCCTGTCCAAATGCCTAACAGCTACTCTCTCATGGGTTCTCCCTCGTCCCTTCCATCCTCTGCCAAATTGGGAACCTGTGCAAACCAGGAGGTTAAAGGGCCTGTCTCTCCAAGTTGGGAGATTGATAGTAAGGCAGTTGGAAAGTCAAACTGGAGCACCAGGAGAGGGACTATTCGTTGAGTTTTAGAAACCTTTCGTATTCACAGTGTGTCTATTCTCTAGGGTTCCTGTACATGATATAGCTGTAGTAATATTCCCTTGAACCTGGAGAGTTGGGACCCATGGAATGGGGGCCATGCATTATTGCTTGAAAGGGTCTGCATTTGCCCACCCAATCTCAACAATCCTCTCAGTCCCAAGTGTCCAGCCTTATGCCACATCCAGCTGTCATTGTAGATAGGGTCTTTCCAGGTTTCCTCAGACACCCTGAAGGAATTGTAAAGAATTTCCCTGTTTTTTGGTTTTGCTTTTGAAATTCCATTTTATAGTGGGTTTGAGCTGATTCTCGCTGCCATGTTTATGCCACTGTAGACACACTTGATTCTCTTATGGAGACATATCAATACATAGGTTTTAAGATTCTTACTAGTCAGATATATTCCTCTGTGGGAAATAGGGGTTTTGAGTCTCTTTCACTGAGGAAGGTGTCGGTCTTGTCAATTCCAAAGTTGATTTTTGAAACGGTCCCTGTGCTTATATCAAACTCTGGTTTTATGCATCACCCCACCTCTCCTTCCCCTTTATGCAGGCATAAGAGTGTTTTGTAAATGTGAGACTCTGTTCTCTTTCCTAACTCAGTTCACGTGTAGCCATGTTTACAGGATCTTCATAAGTGATATCTTATGATAAGTTTCTTTTTCTGTGTGACTTATTTCACTTAGAATCATCATACCTGAATCCACTCACTTTGCTGCTACTGGTCTTATGACATTGATTTCATGGCTGAGGGATATTCCATCGTACGTAAGTACCACAATGTTTTGAACCATTTTTATATTTCCTGGGATATTTAAGGTGTACCCAAGTTGAGGTTCTTGTAGTCAGTGCAGCCCTAAATTTGGAGGTGGCTCTTTCTTATTGATTTTCAGTTTTCCCAAGGTATATTCCCTAGACTGGAAGTGGCCTTGGCTCTGTAGCTCTGTTGTTTACTTGTTTTAGGGAACACAATGCACTCCTCCAGTGAGGCAGTTGGCAATTTACATCCCACCCATCAGCATAACAAGGCTCCCAGTTCCTCAGGGCCTGTCTTGCCTTTCTGGTTTTTACACATTTTGTGGATGTCCCTTTTGACCGGTGGGAAATGATACTTCTTTGTAGTGCAGATTTGCATTGCCCGCTTGCTTGCTTGGCCAAAAAGGGCGTATGCGTTTTCTCCTGAATATATTCAGGAGAAAACGCATACGCCCTTTTTGGCCAAGTGCACCATTGTCCAAGTTGTGCCCCTCTTCCTGTGCTTTACAAGCAATTCCAAGGTACCTCTTGAAATCTGTTTCCTGCTATTTTGCCTCGCTTTCAACTCCGCCTCGTTGACTTCCTTCAACAGATTTTTGGACGATAGTTGTCCTTTATCACTCTGCCACTTTGTGAATTGCTGTGCCCCTGAGCTCCATTTCTCAACTCGTTTTTTGTGAGCTGAACGCAAGTCCAAAATTTTGGATCATGTCCTATACTGGTTCCCGGTGGGTGGCTGAGACTTTGGTTAATTCTTCTTCCTGCCGGGAAATTAGAGTGACATGTGCCCGTCCAAATGCCTAACAGCTACTCTCTCATGGGTTCTCCCTCGTCCCTTCCATCCTCTGCCAAATTGGGAACCTGTGCAAACCAGGAGGTTAAAGGGCCTGTCTCTCCAAGTTGGGAGATTGATAGTAAGGCAGTTGGAAAGTCAAACTGGAGCACCAGGAGAGGGACTATTCGTTGAGTTTTAGAAACCTTTCGTATTCACAGTGTGTCTATTCTCTAGGGTTCCTGTACATGATATAGCTGTAGTAATATTCCCTTGAACCTGGAGAGTTGGGACACATGGAATGGGGGCCATGCATTATTGCTTGAAAGGGTCTGCATTTGCTCACCCAATCTCAACAATCCTCTCAGTCCCAAGTGTCCAGCCTTATGCCACATCCAGCTGTCATTGTAGATAGGGTCTTTCCAGGTTTCCTCAGACACCCTGAAGGAATTGTAAAGAATTTCCCTGTTTTTTGGTTTTGCTTTTGAAATTCATTTTTATAGTGGGTTTGAGCTGATTCTCGCTGCCATGTTTATGCCACTCTAGACACACTTGATTCCCTTATGGAGTCATATCAATACATAGGTTTTAAGATTCTTACTAGTCAGATATATTCCTCTGCGGGAAATATGGGGTTTTGAGTCTCTTTCACTGAGGAAGGTGTAGGTCTTGTCTATTCCAAAGTTTGTTTTTGGAACGGTCCCTGTGCTTATATCAAACTCTGGTTTTATGCATCACCCCACCTCTCCTTCCCCTTTATGCAGGCATGAGAGCGTTTTCTAAATGTGAGACTCTGTTCTCTTTCCTAACTCAGTTCACGTGTAGCCATGTTTACAGGATCTTCATAAGTGATATCTTATGATAAGTTTCTTTTTCTGTGTGACTTATTTCACTTAGAATCATCGTACCTGAATCCACTGACTTTGCTGCTACTGGTCTTATGACATTGATTTCATGGCTGAGGGATATTCCATCGTACGTAAGTACCACAATGTTTTGAACCATTTTTATATTTCCTGGGATATTTAAGGTGTACCCAAGTTGAGGTTCTTGTAGTCAGTGCAGCCCTAAATTTGGAGGTGGCTCTTTCTTATTGATTTTCAGTTTTCCCAAGGTATATTCCCTAGACTGGAAGTGGCCTTGGCTCTGTAGCTCTGTTGTTTACCTGTTTTAGGGAACACAATGCACTCCTCCAGTGAGGCAGTTGGCAATTTACATCCCGCCCATCAGCATAACAAGGCTCCCAGTTCTCCAGGGCCTGTCTTGCCTTTCTGGTTTTTACACATTTTGTGGATGTCCCTTTTGACCGGTGGGAAGTGATACTTCTTTGTAGTGCAGATTTGCATTGCCCGCTTGCTTGCTTGGCCAAAAAGGGCGTATGCGTTTTCTCCTGAATATATTCAGGAGAAAACGCATACGCCCATTTTGGCCAAGTGCACCATTGTCCAAGTTGTGCCCCTCTTCCTGTGCTTTACAGGCGATTCCAACGTACCTGTTGAAATCTGTTTCCTGCTATTTTGCCTCGCTTTCAAGTCCGCCTCGTTGACTTCCCTCAACAGATTTTTGGATGATAGTTGTCCTTTATCACTCTGCCAGTTTGTGAATTGCTGTGCCCCTGAGCTCCATTTCTCAACTCGTTTTTTGTGAGCTGAACGCAAGTCCAAAATTTTGGATCATGTCCTATACTGGTTCCCGGTGGGTGGCTGAGACTTTGTTTAATTCTTCTTCCTGCCGGGAAATTAGAGTGACATGTGCCCTTCCAAATGCCTAACAGCTACTCTCTCATGGGTTCTCCCTCGTCCCTTCCATCCTCTGCCAAATTGGGAACCTGTGCAAACCAGGAGGTTAAAGGGCCTGTCTCTCCAAGTTGGGAGATTGATAGTAAGGCAGTTGGAAAGTCAAACTGGAGCACCAGGAGAGGGACTATTCGTTGAGTTTTAGAAACCTTTCGTATTCACAGTGTGTCCATTCTCTAGGTTTCCTGTACATGTTATAGCTGTAGTAATATTCCCTTGAACCTGGAGAGTTGGGACCCATGGAATGGGGGCCATGCATTATTGCTTGAAAGGGTCTGCATTTGCTCACCCAATCTCACCAATCCTCTCAGTCCCAAGTGTCCAGCCTTATGCCACATCCAGGTGTCATGGTAGATAGGGTCTTTCCAGGTTTCCTCAGACACCCTGAAGGAATTGTAAAGAATTTCCCTGTTTTTTGGTTTTGCTTTTGAAATTCCTTTTTATAGTGGGTTTGAGCTGATTCTCGCTGCCATGTTTATGCCACTCTAGACACACTTGATTCCCTTATGGAGACATATCAATACATAGGTTTTAAGATTCTTACTAGTCAGATATATTCCTCTGCGGGAAATATGGGGTTTTGAGTCTCTTTCACTGAGGAAGGTGTCGGTCTTGTCTATTCCAAAGTTGGTTTTTGGAACGGTCCCTGTGCTTATATCAAACTCTGGTTTTATGCATCACCCCACCTCTCCGTCCCCTTTAAGCAGGCATCAGAGTGTTTTCTAAATGTGAGACTCTGTTCTCTTTCCTAACTCAGTTCTCGTGTAGCCATGTTTACAGGATCTTCATAAGTGATATCTTATGATAAGTTTCTTTTTCTGTGTGACTTATTTCACTTAGAATCATCGTACCTGAATCCACTCACTTTGCTGCTACTGGTCTTATGACATTGATTTCATGGCTGAGGGATATTCCATCGTAGGTAAGTACCACAATGTTTTGAACCATTTTTATATTTCCTGGGATATTTAAGGTGTAGCCAAGTTGAGGATCTTGTAGTCAGTGCAGCCCTAAATTTGGAGGTGGCTCTTTCTTATTGATTTTCAGTTTTCCCAAGGTATATTCCCTAGACTGGAAGTGGCCTTGGCTCTGTAGCTCTGTTGTTTACTTGTTTTAGGGAACACAATGCACTCCTCCAGTGAGGCAGTTGGCAATTTACATCCCACCCATCAGCATAACAAGGCTCCCAGTTCTCCAGGGCCTGTCTTGCCTTTCTGGTTTTTACACATTTTGTGGATGTCCCTTTTGACCGGTGGGAAGTGATACTTCTTTGTAGTGCAGATTTGCATTGCCCGCTTGCTTGCTTTGCCAAAAAGGGCGTATGCGTTTTCTCCTGAATATATTCAGGAGAAAACGCATACGCCCTTTTTGGCCAAGTGCACCATTGTCCAAGTTGTGCCCCTCTTCCTGTGCTTTACAGGCGATTCCAAGGTACCTCTTGAAATCTGTTTCCTGCTATTTTGCCTCGCTTTCAACTCCGCCTCGTTGACTTCCCTCAACAGATTTTTGGACGATAGTTGTCCTTTATCACTCTGCCACTTTGTGAATTGCTGTGCCCCTGAGCTCCATTTCTCAACTCGTTTTTTGTGAGCTGAACGCAAGTCCAAAATTTTGGATCATGTCCTATACTGGTTCCCGGTGGGTGGCTGAGACTTTGGTTAATTCTTCTTCCTGCCGGGAAATTAGAGTGACATGTGCCCGTCCAAATGCCTAACAGCTACTCTCTCATGGGTTCTCCCTCGTCCCTTCCATCCTCTGCCAAATTGGGAACCTGTGCAAACCAGGAGGTTAAAGGGCCTGTCTCTCCAAGTTGGGAGATTGATAGTAAGGCAGTTGGAAAGTCAAACTGGAGCACCAGGAGAGGGACTATTCGTTGAGTTTTAGAAACCTTTCGTATTCACAGTGTGTCCATTCTCTAGGTTTCCTGTACATGTTATAGCTGTAGTAATATTCCCTTGAACCTGGAGAGTTGGGACCCATGGAATGGGGGCCATGCATTATTGCTTGAAAGGGTCTGCATTTGCTCACCCAATCTCACCAATCCTCTCAGTCCCAAGTGTCCAGCCTTATGCCACATCCAGCTGTCATTGTAGATAGGGTCTTTCCAGGTTTCCTCAGACACCCTGAAGGAATTGTAAAGAATTTCCCTGTTTTTTGGTTTTGCTTTTGAAATTCCTTTTTATAGTGGGTTTGAGCTGATTCTCGCTGCCATGTTTATGCCACTCTAGACACACTTGATTCCCTTATGCAGACATATCAATACATAGGTTTTAAGATTCTTACTAGTCAGATATATTCCTCTGTGGGAAATATGGGGTTTTGAGTCTCTTTCACTGAGGAAGGTGTCGGTCTTGTCAATTCCAAAGTTGGTTTTTGAAACGGTCCCTGTGCTTATATCAAACTCTGGTTTTATGCATCACCCCACATCTCCTTCCCCTTTATGCAGGCATAAGAGTGTTTTCTAAATGTGAGACTCTGTTCTCTTTCCTAACTCAGTTCACGTGTAGCCATGTTTACAGGATCTTCATAAGTGATATCTTATGATAAGTTTCTTTTTCTGTGTGACTTATTTCACTTAGAATCATCGTACCTGAATCCACTCACTTTGCTGCTACTGGTCTTATGACATTGATTTCATGGCTGAGGGATATTCCATCGTACGTAAGTACCACAATGTTTTGAACCATTTTTATATTTCCTGGGATATTTAAGGTGTACCCAAGTTGAGGTTCTTGTAGCCAGTACAGCCCAAAATTTGGAGGTGGCTCTTTCTTATTGATTTTCAGTTTTCCCCAGGTATATTCCCTAGACTGGAAGTGGCCTTGGCTCTGTAGCTCTGTTGTTTACTTGTTTTAGGGAACACAATGCACTCCTCCAGTGAGGCAGTTTGCAATTTACATCCTGCCCATCAGCATAACAAGGCTCCCTGTTCTCCAGGGCCTGTCTTCCCTTTCTGGTTTTTACACATTTTGTGGATGTCCCTTTTGACCGGTGGGAGGTGATACTTCTTTGTAGTGCAGATTTGCATTGCCCGCTTGCTTGCTTGGCCAAAAAGGGCGTATGCGTTTTCTCCTGAATATATTCAGGAGAAAACGCATACGCCCTTTTTGGCCAAGTGCACCATTGTCCAAGTTGTGCCCCTCTTCCTGTGCTTTACAGGCGATTCCAACGTACCTCTTGAAATCTGTTTCCTGCTATTTTGCCTCACTTTCAAGTCCGCCTCGTTGACTTCCCTCAACAGATTTTTGGACGATAGTTGTCCTTTATCACTCTGCCAGTTTGTGAATTGCTGTGCCCCTGAGCTCCATTTCTCAACTCGTTTTTTGTGAGCTGAACGCAAGTCCAAAATTTTGGATCATGTCCTATACTGGTTCCCGGTTGGTGGCTGAGACTTTGTTTAATTCTTCTTCCTGCCGGGAAATTAGAGTGACATGTGCCCTTCCAAATGCCTAACAGCTACTCTCTCATGGGTTCTCCCTCGTCCCTTCCATCCTCTGCCAAATTGGGAACCTGTGCAAACCAGGAGGTTAAAGGGCCTGTCTCTCCAAGTTGGGAGATTGATAGTAAGGCAGTTGGAAAGTCAAACTGGAGCACCAGGAGAGGGACTATTCGTTGAGTTTTAGAAACATTTCGTATTCACAGTGTGTCCATTCTCTAGGTTTCCTGTACATGTTATAGCTGTAGTAATATTCCCTTGAACCTGGAGAGTTGGGACCCATGGAATGGGGGCCATGCATTATTGCTTGAAAGGGTCTGCATTTGCTCACCCAATCTCACCAATCCTCTCAGTCCCAAGTGTCCAGCCTTATGCCACATCCAGGTGTCATGGTAGATAGGGTCTTTCCAGGTTTCCTCAGACACCCTGAAGGAATTGTAAAGAATTTCCCTGTTTTTTGGTTTTGCTTTTGAAATTCCTTTTTATAGTGGGTTTGAGCTGATTCTCGCTGCCATGTTTATGCCAATCTAGACACACTTGATTCCCTTATGGAGACATATCAATACATAGGTTTTAAGATTCTTACTAGTCAGATATATTCCTCTGCGGGAAATATGGGGTTTTGAGTCTCTTTCACTGAGGAAGGTGTCGGTCTTGTCTATTCCAAAGTTGGTTTTTGGAACGGTCCCTGTGCTTATATCAAACTCTGGTTTTATGCATCACCCCACCTCTCCGTCCCCTTTAAGCAGGCATCAGAGTGTTTTCTAAATGTGAGACTCTGTTCTCTTTCCTAACTCAGTTCTCGTGTAGCCATGTTTACAGGATCTTCATAAGTGATATCTTATGATAAGTTTCTTTTTCTGTGTGACTTATTTCACTTAGAATCATCGTACCTGAATCCACTCACTTTGCTGCTACTGGTCTTATGACATTGATTTCATGGCTGAGGGATATTCCATCGTAGGTAAGTACCACAATGTTTTGAACCATTTTTATATTTCCTGGGATATTTAAGGTGTAGCCAAGTTGAGGATCTTGTAGTCAGTGCAGCCCTAAATTTGGAGGTGGCTCTTTCTTATTGATTTTCAGTTTTCCCAAGGTATATTCCCTAGACTGGAAGTGGCCTTGGCTCTGTAGCTCTGTTGTTTACTTGTTTTAGGGAACACAATGCACTCCTCCAGTGAGGCAGTTGGCAATTTACATCCCACCCATCAGCATAACAAGGCTCCCAGTTCTCCAGGGCCTGTCTTGCCTTTCTGGTTTTTACACATTTTGTGGATGTCCCTTTTGACCGGTGGGAAGTGATACTTCTTTGTAGTGCAGATTTGCATTGCCCGCTTGCTTGCTTTGCCAAAAAGGGCGTATGCGTTTTCTCCTGAATATATTCAGGAGAAAACGCATACGCCCTTTTTGGCCAAGTGCACCATTGTCCAAGTTGTGCCCCTCTTCCTGTGCTTTACAGGCGATTCCAAGGTACCTCTTGAAATCTGTTTCCTGCTATTTTGCCTCGCTTTCAAGTCCGTCTCGTTGATTTCCCTCAACAGATTTTTGGACGATAGTTGTCCTTTATCACTCTGCCAGTTTGTGAATTGCTGTGCCCCTGAGCTCCATTTCTCAACTCGTTTTTTGTGAGCTGAACGCAAGTCCAAAATTTTGGATCATGTCCTATACTGGTTCCCGGTGGGTGGCTGAGACTTCGGTTAATTCTTCTTCCTGCTGGGAAATTAGAGTGACATGTGCCCGTCCAAATGCCTAACAGCTACTCTCTCATGGGTTCTCCCTCGTCCCTTCCATCCTCTGCCAAATTGGGAACCTGTGCAAACCAGGAGGTTAAAGGGCCTGTCTCTCCAAGTTGGGAGATTGATAGTAAGGCAGTTGGAAAGTCAAACTGGAGCACCAGGAGAGGGACTATTCGTTGAGTTTTAGAAACCTTTCGTATTCACAGTGTGTCCATTCTCTAGGTTTCCTGTACATGTTATAGCTGTAGTAATATTCCCTTGAACCTGGAGAGTTGGGACCCATGGAATGGGGGCCATGCATTATTGCTTGAAAGGGTCTGCATTTGCTCACCCAATCTCAACAATTCTCTCAGTCCCAAGTGTCCAGCCTTATGCCACATCCAGCTGTCATTGTAGATAGGGTCTTTCCAGGTTTCCTCAGACACCCTGAAGGAATTGTAAAGAATTTCCCTGTTTTTTGGTTTTGCTTTTGAAATTCCTTTTTATAGTGGGTTTGAGCTGATTCTCGCTGCCATGTTTATGCCACTCTAGACACACTTGATTCCCTTATGCAGACATATCAATACATAGGTTTTAAGATTCTTACTAGTCAGATATATTCCTCTGTGGGAAATATGGGGTTTTCAGTCTCTTTCACTGAGGAAGGTGTCGGTCTTGTCAATTCCAAAGTTGGTTTTTGAAACGGTCCCTGTGCTTATATCAAACTCTGGTTTTATGCATCACCCCACCTCTCCTTCCCCTTTATGCAGGCATAAGAGTGTTTTCTAAATGTGAGACTCTGTTCTCTTTCCTAACTCAGTTCACGTGTAGCCATGTTTACAGGATCTTCATAAGTGATATCTTATGATAAGATTCTTTTTCTGTGTGACTTTTTTCACTTAGAATCATCGTACCTGAAACCACTCACTTTGCTGCTACTGGTCTTATGACATTGATTTCATCGCTGAGGGATATTCCATCGTACGTAAGTAACACAATGTTTTGAACCATTTTTATATTTCCTGGGATATTTAAGGTGTACCCAAGTTGAGGTTCTTGTAGCCAGTACAGCCCAAAATTTGGAGGTGGCTCTTTCTTATTGATTTTCAGTTTTCCCCAGGTATATTCCCTAGACTGGAAGTGGCCTTGGCTCTGTAGCTCTGTTGTTTACTTGTTTTAGGGAACACAATGCACTCCTCCAGTGAGGCAGTTGGCAATTTACATCCTGCCCATCAGCATAACAAGGCTCCCTGTTCTCCAGGGCCTGTCTTCCCTTTCTGGTTTTTACACATTTTGTGGATGTCCCTTTTGACCGGTGGGAGGTGATACTTCTTTGTAGTGCAGATTTGCATTGCCCGCTTGCTTGCTTGGCCAAAAAGGGCGTATGCGTTTTCTCCTGAATATATTCAGGAGAAAACGCATACGCCCTTTTTGGCCAAGTGCACCATTGTCCAAGTTGTGCCCCTCTTCCTGTGCTTTACAGGCGATTCCAACGTACCTCTTGAAATCTGTTTCCTGCTATTTTGCCTCACTTTCAAGTCCGCCTCGTTGACTTCCCTCAACAGATTTTTGGACGATAGTTGTCCTTTATCACTCTGCCAGTTTGTGAATTGCTGTGCCCCTGAGCTCCATTTCTCAACTCGTTTTTTGTGAGCTGAACGCAAGTCCAAAATTTTGGATCATGTCCTATACTGGTTCCCGGTGGGTGGCTGAGACTTTGGTTAATTCTTCTTCCTGCCGGGAAATTAGATTGACATGTGCCCGTCCAAATGCCTAACAGCTACTCTCTCATGGGTTCTCCCTCGTCCCTTCCATCCTCTGCCAAATTGGGAACCTGTGCAAACCAGGAGGTTAAAGGGCCTGTCTCTCCAAGTTGGGAGATTGATAGTAAGGCAGTTGGAAAGTCAAACTGGAGCACCAGGAGAGGGACTATTCGTTGAGTTTTAGAAACCTTTCGTATTCACAGTGTGTCCATTCTCTAGGTTTCCTGTACATGTTATAGCTGTAGTAATATTCCCTTGAACCTGGAGAGTTGGGACCCATGGAATGGGGGCCATGCATTATTGCTTGAAAGGGTCTGCATTTGTTCACCCAATCTCACCAATCCTCTCAGTCCCAAGTGTCCAGCCTTATGCCACATCCAGCTGTCATTGTAGGTAGGGTCTTTCCAGGTTTCCTCAGACACCCTGAAGGAATTGTAAAGAATTTCCCTGTTTTTTGGTTTTGCTTTTGAAATTCCTTTTTATAGTGGGTTTGAGCTGATTCTCACTGCCATGTTTATGCCACTCTAGACACACTTGATTCCCTTATGGAGACATATCAATACATAGGTTTTAAGATTCTTACTAGTCAGATATATTCCTCTGTGGGAAATATGGGGTTTTGAGTCTCTTTCACTGAGGAAGGTGTCGGTCTTGTCAATTCCAAAGTTGGTTTTTGAAACGGTCCCTGTGCTTATATCAAACTCTGGTTTTATGCATCACCCCACCTCTCCTTCCCCTTTATGCAGGCATAAGAGTGTTTTCTAAATGTGAGACTCTGTTCTCTTTCCTAACTCAGTTCACGTGTAGCCATGTTTACAGGATCTTCATAAGTGATATCTTATGATAATTTTCTTTTTCTGTGTGACTTATTTCACTTAGAATCATCGTACCTGAATCCACTCACTTTGCTGCTACTGGTCTTATGACATTGATTTCATGGCTGAGGGATATTCCATCGTACGTAAGTACCACAATGTTTTGAACCATTTATATATTTCCTGGGATATTTAAGGTGTACCCAAGTTGAGGTTCTTGTAGCCAGTGCAGCCCTAAATTTGCAGGTGGCTCTTTCTTATTGATTTTCAGTTTTCCCCAGGTATATTCCCTAGACTGGAAGTGGCCTTGGCTCTGTAGCTCTGTTGTTTACTTGTTTTAGGGAACACAATGCACTCCTCCAGTGAGGCAGTTGGCAATTTACATCCCGCCCATCAGCATAACAAGGCTCCCTGTTCTCCAGGGCCTGTCTTGCCTTTCTGGTTTTTACACATTTTGTGGATGTCCCTTTTGACCGGTGGGAAGTGATACTTCTTTGTAGTGCAGATTTGCATTGCCCGCTTGCTTGCTTGGCCAAAAAGGGCGTATGCGTTTTCTCCTGAATATATTCAGGAGAAAACGCATACGCCCTTTTTGGCCAAGTGCACCATTGTCCAAGTTGTGCCCCTCTTCCTGTGTTTTACAGGCGATTCCAACGTACCTCTTGAAATCTGTTTCCTGCTATTTTGCCTCACTTTCAAGTCCGCCTCGTTGACTTCCCTCAACAGATTTTTGGACGATAGTTGTCCTTTATCACTCTGCCAGTTTGTGAATTGCTGTGCCCCTGAGCTCCATTTCTCAACTCGTTTTTTGTGAGCTGAACGCAAGTCCAAAATTTTGGATCATGTCCTATACTGGTTCCCCGTGGGTGGCTGAGACTTTGGTTAATTCTTCTTCCTGCCGGGAAATTAGATTGACATGTGCCCGTCCAAATGCCTAACAGCTACTCTCTCATGGGTTCTCCCTCGTCCCTTCCATCCTCTGCCAAATTGGGAACCTGTGCAAACCAGGAGGTTAAAGGGCCTGTCTCTCCAAGTTGGGAGATTGATAGTAAGGCAGTTGGAAAGTCAAACTGGAGCACCAGGAGAGGGACTATTCGTTGAGTTTTAGAAACCTTTCGTATTCACAGTGTGTCCATTCTCTAGGTTTCCTGTACATGTTATAGCTGTAGTAATATTCCCTTGAACCTGGAGAGTTGGGACCCATGGAATGGGGGCCATGCATTATTGCTTGAAAGGGTCTGCATTTGCTCACCCAATCTCACCAATCCTCTCAGTCCCAAGTGTCCAGCCTTATGCCACATCCAGCTGTCATTGTAGATAGGGTCTTTCCAGGTTTCCTCAGACACCCTGAAGGAATTGTAAAGAATTTCCCTGTTTTTTGGTTTTGCTTTTGAAATTCCTTTTTATAGTGGGTTTGAGCTGATTCTCGCTGCCATGTTTATGCCACTCTAGACACACTTGATTCCCTTATGGAGACATATCAATACATAGGTTTTAAGATTCTTACTAGTCAGATATATTCCTCTGTGGGAAATATGGGGTTTTGAGTCTCTTTCACTGAGGAAGGTGTTGGTCTTGTCAATTCCAAAGTTGGTTTTTGAAACGGTCCCTGTGCTTATATCAAACTCTGGTTTTATGCATCACCCCACCTCTCCTTCCCCTTTATGCAGGCATAAGAGTGTTTTCTAAATGTGAGACTCTGTTCTCTTTCCTAACTCAGTTCACGTGTAGCCATGTTTACAGGATCTTCATAAGTGATATCTTATGATAAGTTTCTTTTTCTGTGTGACTTATTTCACTTAGAATCATCGTACCTGAATCCACTCACTTTGCTGCTACTGGTCTTATGACATTGATTTCATGGCTGAGGGATATTCCATCGTACGTAAGTACCACAATGTTTTGAACCATTTTTATATTTCCTGGGATATTTAAGGTGTACCCAAGTTGAGGTTCTTGTAGCCAGTGCAGCCCTAAATTTGGAGGTGGCTCTTTCTTATTGATTTTCAGTTTTCCCCAGGTATATTACCTAGACTGGAAGTGGCCTTGGCTCTGTAGCTCTGTTGTTTACTTGTTTTAGGGAACACAATGCACTCCTCCAGTGAGGCAGTTGGCAATTTACATCCCGCCCATCAGCATAACAAGGCTCCCTGTTCTCCAGGGCCTGTCTTGCCTTTCTGGTTTTTACACATTTTGTGGATGTCCCTTTTGACCGGTGGGAAGTGATACTTCTTTGTAGTGCAGATTTGCATTGCCCGCTTGCTTGCTTGGCCAAAAAGGGCGTATGCGTTTTCTCCTGAATATATTCAGGAGAAAACGCATACGCCCTTTTTGGCCAAGTGCACCATTGTCCAAGTTGTGCCCCTCTTCCTGTGCTTTACAGGCGATTCCAACGTACCTCTTGAAATCTGTTTCCTGCTATTTTGCCTCACTTTCAAGTCCGCCTCGTTGACTTCCCTCAACAGATTTTTGGACGATAGTTGTCCTTTATCACTCTGCCAGTTTGTGAATTGCTGTGCCCCTGAGCTCCATTTCTCAACTCGTTTTTTGTGAGCTGAACGCAAGTCCAAAATTTTGAATCATGTCCTATACTGGTTCCGGTGGGTGGCTGAGACTTTGGTTAATTCTTCTTCCTGCCGGGAAATTAGAGTGACATGTGCCCGTCCAAATGCCTAACAGCTACTCTCTCATGGGTTCTCCCTCGTCCCTTCCATCCTCTGCCAAATTGGGAACCTGTGCAAACCAGGAGGTTAAAGGGCCTGTCTCTCCAAGTTGGGAGATTGATAGTAAGGCAGTTGGAAAGTCAAACTGGAGCACCAGGAGAGGGACTATTCGTTGAGTTTTAGAATCCTTTCGTATTCACAGTGTGTCCATTCTCTAGGTTTCCTGTACATGTTATAGATGTAGTAATATTCCCTTGAACCTGGAGAGTTGGGACCCATGGAATGGGGGCCATGCATTATTGCTTTAAAGGGTCTGCATTTGCTCACCCAATCTCACCAATCCTCTCAGTCCCAAGTGTCCAGCCTTATGCCACATCCAGCTGTCATTGTAGATAGGGTCTTTCCAGGTTTCCTCAGACACCCTGAAGGAATTGTAAAGAATTTCCCTGTTTTTTGGTTTTGCTTTTGAAATTCCTTTTTATAGTGGGTTTGAGCTGATTCTCGCTGCCATGTTTATGCCACTCTAGACACACTTGATTCCCTTATGGAGACATATCAATACATAGGTTTTAAGATTCTTACTAGTCAGATATATTCCTCTGTGGGAAATATGGGGTTTTGAGTCTCTTTCACTGAGGAAGGTGTCGGTTTTGTCAATTCCAAAGTTGGTTTTTGGAACGGTCCATGTGCTTATATCAAACTCTGGTTTTATGCATCACCCCACCTCTCCATCCCCTTTATGCAGGCATAAGAGTGTTTTCTAAATGTGAGACTCTGTTCTCTTTCCTAACTCAGTTCACGTGTAGCCATGTTTACAGGATCTTCATAAGTGATATCTTATGATAAGTTTCTTTATCTGTGTGACTTATTTCACTTAGAATCATCGTACCTGAATCCATTCACTTTGCTGCTACTGGTCTTATGACATTGATTTCATGGCTGAGGAATATTCCATCGTACGTAAGTACCACAATGTTTTGAACCATTTTTATATTTACTGGGATATTTTAGGTGTACCCAAGTTGAGGTTCTTGTAGTCAGTGCAGCCCTAAATTTGGAGGTGGCTCTTTCTTATTGATTTTCATTTTTCCCAAGGTATATTCCCTAGACTGGAAGTGGCCTTGGCTCTGTAGCTCTGTTGTTTACTTGTTTTAGGGAACACAATGCACTCCTCCAGTGAGGCAGTTGGCAATTTACATCCCGCCCATCAGCATAACAAGGCTCCCTGTTCTCCAGGGCCTGTCTTGCCTTTCTGGTTTTTACACATTTTGTGGATGTCCCTTTTGACCGGTGGGAAATGATACTTCTTTGTAGTGCAGATTTGCATTGCCCGCTTGCTTGCTTGGCCAAAAAGGTCGTATGCGTTTTCTCCTGAATATATTCAGGAGATAACGCATACGCCCTTTTTGGCCAAGTGCATCATTGTCCAAGTTGTGCCCCTCTTCCTGTGCTTTACAGGCGATTCCAAGGTACCTCTTGAAATCTGTTTCCTGCTATTTTGCCTCGCTTTCAAGTCCGCCTCGTTGACTTCCCTCAACAGATTTTTGGACGATAGTTGTCCTTTATCACTCTGCCAGTTTGTGAATTGCTGTGCCCCTGAGCTCCATTTCTCAACTCGTTTTTTGTGAGCTGAACGCAAGTCCAAAACTTTGGATCATGTCCTATACTGGTTCCCGGTGGGTGGCTGAGACTTTGGTTAATTCTTCTTCCTGCCGGGAAATTAGAGTGACATGTGCCCGTCCAAATGCCTAACAGCTACTCTCTCATGGGTTCTCCCTCGTCCCTTCCATCCTCTGCCAAATTGGGAACCTGTGCAAACCAGGAGGTTAAAGGGCCTGTCTCTCCAAGTTGGGAGATTGATAGTAAGGCATTTGGAAAGTCAAACTGGAGCACCAGGAGAGGGACTATTCGTTGAGTTTTAGAAACCTTTCGTATTCACAGTGTGTCCATTCTCTAGGTTTCCTGTACATGTTATAGCTGTAGTAATATTCCCTTGAACCTGGAGAGTTGGGACCCATGGAATGGGGGCCATGCATTATTGCTTGAAAGGGTATGCATTTGCTCACCCAATCTCACCAATCCTCTCAGTCCCAAGTGTCCAGCCTTATGCCACATCCAGCTGTCATTGTAGATAGGGTCTTTCCAGGTTTCCTCAGACACCCTGAAGGAATTGTAAAGAATTTCCCTGTTTTTTGGTTTTGCTTTTGAAATTCCTTTTTATAGTGGGTTTGAGCTGATTCTCGCTGCCATGTTTATGACACTCTAGACACACTTGATTCCCTTATGGAGTCATATCAATACATAGGTTTTAAGATTCTTACTAGTCAGATATATTCCTCTGCGGGAAATATGGGGTTTTGAGTCTCTTTCACTGAGGAAGGTGTAGGTCTTGTCTATTCCAAAGTTGGTTTTTGGAACGGTCCCTGTGCTTATATCAAACTCTGGTTTTATGCATCACCCCACCTCTCCTTCCCCTTTATGCAGGCATAAGAGTGTTTTCTAAATGTGAGACTCTGTTCTCTTTCCTAACTCAGTTCACGTGTAGCCATGTTTACAGGATCTTCATAAGTGATATCTTATGATAAGTTTCTTTTTCTGTGTGACTTATTTCACTTAGAATCATCGTACCTGAATCCACTCACTTTGCTGCTACTGGTCTTATGACATTGATTTCATGGCTGAGGGATATTCCATCGTACGTAAGTACCACAATGTTTTGAACCATTTTTATATTCCCTGGGATATTTAAGGTGTACCCAAGTTGAGGTTCTTGTAGCCAGTGCAGCCCTAAATTTGGAGGAAGCTCTTTCTTATTGATCTTCAGTTTTCCCCAGGTATATTCCCTAGACTGGAAGTGGCCTTGGCTCTGTAGCTCTGTTGTTTACTTGTTTTAGGGAACACAATGCACTCCTCCAGTGAGGCAGTTGGCAATTTACATCCCGCCCATCAGCATAACAAGGCTCCCTGTTCTCCAGGGCCTGTCTTGCCTTTCTGGTTTTTACACATTTTGTGGATGTCCCTTTTGACCGGTGGGAAGTGATACTTCTTTGTAGTGCAGATTTGCATTGCCCGCTTGCTTGCTTGGCCAAAAAGGGCGTATGCGTTTTCTCCTGAATATATTCAGGAGAAAACGCATACACCCTTTTTGGCCAAGTGCACCATTGTCCAAGTTGTGCCCCTCTTCCTGTGCTTTACAGGCGATTCCAAGGTACCTCTTGAAATCTGTTTCCTGCTATTTTGCCTCGCTTTCAAGTCCGCCTCGTTGACTTCCCTCAACAGATTTTTGGACGATAGTTGTCCTTTATCACTCTGCCAGTTTGTGAATTGCTGTGCCCCTGAGCTCCATTTCTCAACTCGTTTTTTGTGAGCTGAACGCAAGTCCAAAACTTTGGATCATGTCCTATACTGGTTCCCAGTGGGTGGCTGAGACTTTGGTTAATTCTTCTTCCTGCCGGGAAATTAGAGTGACATGTGCCCGTCCAAATGCCTAACAGCTACTCTCTCATGGGTTCTCCCTCGTCCCTTCCATCCTCTGCCAAATTGGGAACCTGTGCAAACCAGGAGGTTAAAGGGCCTGTCTCTCCAAGTTGGGAGATTGATAGTAAGGCATTTGGAAAGTCAAACTGGAGCACCAGGAGAGGGACTATTCGTTGAGTTTTAGAAACCTTTCGTATTCACAGTGTGTCCATTCTCTAGGTTTCCTGTACATGTTATAGCTGTAGTAATATTCCCTTGAACCTGGAGAGTTGGGACCCATGGAATGGGGGCCATGCATTATTGCTTGAAAGGGTCTGCATTTGCTCACCCTATCTCACCAATCCTCTCAGTCCCAAGTGTCCAGCCTTATGCCACATCCAGCTGTCATTGTAGATAGGGTCTTTCCAGGTTTCCTCAGACACCCTGAAGGAATTGTAAAGAATTTCCCTGTTTTTTGGTTTTGCTTTTGAAATTCCTTTTTATAGTGGGTTTGAGCTGATTCTCGCTGCCATGTTTATGCCACTCTAGACACACTTGATTCCCTTATGGAGACATATCAATACATAGGTTTTAATATTCTTACTAGTCAGATATATTCCTCTGTGGGAAATATGGGGTTTTGAGTCTCTTTCACTGAGGAAGGTGTCGGTCTTGTCAATTCCAAAGTTGGTTTTTGAAACGGTGCCTGTGCTTATATCAAACTCTGGTTTTATGCATCACCCCACCTCTCCTTCCCCTTTATGCAGGCATAAGAGTGTTTTCTAAATGTGAGACTCTGTTCTCTTTCCTAACTCAGTTCACGTGTAGCCATGTTTACAGGATCTTCATAAGTGATATCTTATGATAAGTTTCTTTTTTTGTGTGACTTATTTCACTTAGAATCATCGTACCTGAATCCACTCACTTTGCTGCTACTGGTCTTATGACATTGATTTCATGGCTGAGGGATATTCCATCGTACGTAAGTACCACAATGTTTTGAACCATTTTTATATTTCCTGGGATATTTAAGGTGTACCCAAGTTGAGGTTCTTGTAGCCAGTGCAGCCCTAAATTTGGAGGTGGCTCTTTCTTATTGATTTTCAGTTTTCCCCAGGTATATTCCCTAGACTGGAAGTGGCCTTGGCTCTGTAGCTCTGTTGTTTACTTGTTTTAGGGAACACAATGCACTCCTCCAGTGAGGCAGTTGGCAATTTACATCCCGCCCATCAGCATAACAAGGCTCCCTGTTCTCCAGGGCCTGTCTTGCCTTTCTGGTTTTTACACATTTTGTGGATGTCCCTTTTGACCAGTGGGAAGTGATACTTCTTTGTAGTGCAGATTTGCATTGCCCGCTTGCTTGCTTGGCCAAAAAGGGCGTATGCGTTTTCTCCTGAATATATTCAGGAGAAAACGCATACGCCCTTTTTGGCCAAGTGCACCATTGTCCAAGTTGTGCCCCTCTTCCTGTGCTTTACAGGCGATTCCAACGTACCTCTTGAAATCTGTTTCCTGCTATTTTGCCTCACTTTCAAGTCCGCCTCGTTGACTTCCCTCAACAGATTTTTGGACGATAGTTGTCCTTTATCACTCTGCCAGTTTGTGAATTGCTGTGCCCCTGAGCTCCATTTCTCAACTCGTTTTTTGTGAGCTGAACGCAAGTCCAAAATTTTGGATCATGTCCTATACTGGTTCCCGGTGGGTGGCTGAGACTTTGGTTAATTCTTCTTCCTGCCGGGAAATTAGATTGAAATGTGCCCGTCCAAATGCCTAACAGCTACTCTCTCATGGGTTCTCCCTTGTCCCTTCCATCCTCTGCCAAATTGGGAACCTGTGCAAACCAGGAGGTTAAAGGGCCTGTCTTTCCAAGTTGGGAGATTGATAGTAAGGCAGTTGGAAAGTCAAACTGGAGCACCAGGAGAGGGACTATTCGTTGAGTTTTAGAATCCTTTCGTATTCACAGTGTGTACATTCTCTAGGTTTCCTGTACATGTTATAGCTGTAGTAATATTCCCTTGAACATGGAGAGTTGGGACCCATGGAATGGGGGCCATGCATTATTGCTTGAAAGGGTCTGCATTTGCTCACCCAATCTCACCAATCCTCTCAGTCCCAAGTGTCCAGCCTTATGCCACATCCAGCTGTCATTGTAGATAGGGTCTTTCCAGGTTTCCTCAGACACCCTGAAGGAATTGTAAAGAATTTCCCTGTTTTTTGGTTTTGCTTTTGAAATTCCTTTTTATAGTGGGTTTGAGCTGATTCTCGCTGCCATGTTTATGCCACTCTAGACACACTTGATTCCCTTATGGAGACATATCAATACATAGGTTTTAAGATTCTTACTAGTCAGATATATTCCTCTGTGGGAAATATGGGGTTTTGAGTCTCTTTCACTGAGGAAGGTGTCGGTTTTGTCAATTCCAAAGTTGGTTTTTGGAACGGTCCATGTGCTTATATCAAACTCTGGTTTTATGCATCACCCCACCTCTCCATCCCCTTTATGCAGGCATAAGAGTGTTTTCTAAATGTGAGACTCTGTTCTCTTTCCTAACTCAGTTCACGTGTAGCCATGTTTACAGGATCTTCATAAGTGATATCTTATGATAAGTTTCTTTATCTGTGTGACTTATTTCACTTAGAATCATCGTACCTGAATCCATTCACTTTGCTGCTACTGGTCTTATGACATTGATTTCATGGCTGAGGAATATTCCATCGTACGTAAGTACCACAATGTTTTGAACCATTTTTATATTTACTGGGATATTTTAGGTGTACCCAAGTTGAGGTTCTTGTAGTCAGTGCAGCCCTAAATTTGGAGGTGGCTCTTTCTTATTGATTTTCATTTTTCCCAAGGTATATTCCCTAGACTGGAAGTGGCCTTGGCTCTGTAGCTCTGTTGTTTACTTGTTTTAGGGAACACAATGCACTGCTCCAGTGAGGCAGTTGGCAATTTACATCCCGCCCATCAGCATAACAAGGCTCCCTGTTCTCCAGGGCCTGTCTTGCCTTTCTGGTTTTTACACATTTTGTGGATGTCCCTTTTGACCGGTGGGAAATGATACTTCTTTGTAGTGCAGATTTGCATTGCCCGCTTGCTTGCTTGGCCAAAAAGGGCGTATGCGTTTTCTCCTGAATATATTCAGGAGATAACGCATACGCCCTTTTTGGCCAAGTGCATCATTGTCCAAGTTGTGCCCCTCTTCCTGTGCTTTACAGGCGATTCCAAGGTACCTCTTGAAATCTGTTTCCTGCTATTTTGCCTCGCTTTCAAGTCCGCCTCGTTGACTTCCCTCAACAGATTTTTGGACGATAGTTGTCCTTTATCACTCTGCCAGTTTGTGAATTGCTGTGCCCCTGAGCTCCATTTCTCAACTCGTTTTTTGTGAGCTGAACGCAAGTCCAAAACTTTGGATCATGTCCTATACTGGTTCCCGGTGGGTGGCTGAGACTTTGGTTAATTCTTCTTCCTGCCGGGAAATTAGAGTGACATGTGCCCGTCCAAATGCCTAACAGCTACTCTCTCATGGGTTCTCCCTCGTCCCTTCCATCCTCTGCCAAATTGGGAACCTGTGCAAACCAGGAGGTTAAAGGGCCTGTCTCTCCAAGTTGGGAGATTGATAGTAAGGCATTTGGAAAGTCAAACTGGAGCACCAGGAGAGGGACTATTCGTTGAGTTTTAGAAACCTTTCGTATTCACAGTGTGTCCATTCTCTAGGTTTCCTGTACATGTTATAGCTGTAGTAATATTCCCTTGAACCTGGAGAGTTGGGACCCATGGAATGGGGGCCATGCATTATTGCTTGAAAGGGTCTGCATTTGCTCACCCAATCTCACCAATCCTCTCAGTCCCAAGTGTCCAGCCTTATGCCACATCCAGCTGTCATTGTAGATAGGGTCTTTCCAGGTTTCCTCAGACACCCTGAAGGAATTGTAAAGAATTTCCCTGTTTTTTGGTTTTGCTTTTGAAATTCCTTTTTATAGTGGGTTTGAGCTGATTCTCGCTGCCATGTTTATGACACTCTAGACACACTTGATTCCCTTATGGAGACATATCAATACATAGGTTTTAAGATTCTTACTAGTCAGATATATTCCTCTGTGGGAAATATGGGGTTTTGAGTCTCTTTCACTGAGGAAGGTGTAGGTCTTGTCTATTCCAAAGTTGGTTTTTGGAACGGTCCCTGTGCTTATATCAAACTCTGGTTTTATGCATCACCCCACCTCTCCTTCCCCTTTATGCAGGCATAAGAGTGTTTTCTAAATGTGAGACTCTGTTCTCTTTCCTAACTCAGTTCACGTGTAGCCATGTTTACAGGATCTTCATAAGTGATATCTTATGATAAGTTTCTTTTTCTGTGTGACTTATTTCACTTAGAATCATCGTACCTGAATCCACTCACTTTGCTGCTACTGGTCTTATGACATTGATTTCATGGCTGAGGGATATTCCATCGTACGTAAGTACCACAATGTTTTGAACCATTTTTATATTTCCTGGGATATTTAAGGTGTACCCAAGTTGAGGTTCTTGTAGCCAGTGCAGCCCTAAATTTGGAGGTAGCTCTTTCTTATTGATCTTCAGTTTTCCCCAGGTATATTCCCTAGACTGGAAGTGGCCTTGGCTCTGTAGCTCTGTTGTTTACTTGTTTTAGGGAACACAATGCACTCCTCCAGTGAGGCAGTTGGCAATTTACATCCCGCCCATCAGCATAACAAGGCTCCCTGTTCTCCAGGGCCTGTCTTGCCTTTCTGGTTTTTACACATTTTGTGGATGTCCCTTTTGACCGGTGGGAAGTGATACTTCTTTGTAGTGCAGATTTGCATTGCCCGCTTGCTTGCTTGGCCAAAAAGGGCGTATGCGTTTTCTCCTGAATATATTCAGGAGAAAACGCATACGCCCTTTTTGGCCAAGTGCACCATTGTCCAAGTTGTGCCCCTCTTCCTGTGCTTTACAGGCGATTCCAAGGTACCTCTTGAAATCTGTTTCCTGCTATTTTGCCTCGCTTTCAAGTCCGCCTCGTTGACTTCCCTCAACAGATTTTTGGACGATAGTTGTCCTTTATCACTCTGCCAGTTTGTGAATTGCTGTGCCCCTGAGCTCCATTTCTCAACTCGTTTTTTGTGAGCTGAACGCAAGTCCAAAATTTTGGATCATGTCCTATACTGGTTCCCGGTGGGTGGCTGAGACTTTGGTTAATTCTTCTTCCTGCCGGGAAATTAGATTGAAATGTGCCCGTCCAAATGCCTAACAGCTACTCTCTCATGGGTTCTCCCTCGTCCCTTCCATCCTCTGCCAAATTGGGAACCTGTGCAAACCAGGAGGTTAAAGGGCCTGTCTTTCCAAGTTGGGAGATTGATAGTAAGGCAGTTGGAAAGTCAAACTGGAGCACCAGGAGAGGGACTATTCGTTGAGTTTTAGAATCCTTTCGTATTCACAGTGTGTACATTCTCTAGGTTTCCTGTACATGTTATAGCTGTAGTAATATTCCCTTGAACATGGAGAGTTGGGACCCATGGAATGGGGGCCATGCATTATTGCTTGAAAGGGTCTGCATTTGCTCACCCAATCTCACCAATCCTCTCAGTCCCAAGTGTCCAGCCTTATGCCACATCCAGCTGTCATTGTAGATAGGGTCTTTCCAGGTTTCCTCAGACACACTGAAGGAATTGTAAAGAATTTCCCTGTTTTTTGGTTTTGCTTTTGAAATTCCTTTTTTATAGTGGGTTTGAGCTGATTCTCGCTGCCATGTTTATGCCACTCTAGACACACTTGATTCCCTTATGGAGACATATCAATACATAGGTTTTAAGATTCTTACTAGTCAGATATATTCCTCTGCGAGAAATATGGGGTTTTGAATCTCTTTCACTGAGGAAGGTGTCGGTCTTGTCTATTCCAAAGTTGGTTTTTGGAACGGTCCCTGTGCTTATATCAAACTCTGGTTTTATGCATCACCCCACCTCTCCTTCCCCTTTATGCAGGCATAAGAGTGTTTTCTAAATGTGAGACTCTGTTCTCTTTCCTAACTCAGTTCACGTGTAGCCATGTTTACAGGATCTTCATAAGTGATATCTTATGATAAGTTTCTTTTTCTGTGTGACTTATTTCACTTAGAATCATCGTACCTGAATCCACTCACTTTGCTGCTACTGGTCTTATGACATTGATTTCATGGCTGAGGGATATTCCATCGTACGTAAGTACCACAATGTTTTGAACCATTTTTATATTTCCTGGGATATTTAAGGTGTACCCAAGTTGAGGTTCTTGTAGTCAGTGCAGCCCTAAATTTGGAGGTGGCTCTTTCTTATTGATTTTCAGTTTTCCCCAGGTATATTCCCTAGACTGGAAGTGGCCTTGGCTCTGTAGCTCTGTTGTTTACTTGTTTTAGGGAACACAATGCACTCCTCCAGTGAGGCAGTTGGCAATTTACATCCCGCCCATCAGCATAACAAGGCTCCCTGTTCTCCAGGGCCTGTCTTGCCTTTCTGGTTTTTACACATTTTGTGGATGTCCCTTTTGACCGGTGGGAAGTGATACTTCTTTGTAGTGCAGATTTGCATTGCCCGCTTGCTTGCTTGGCCAAAAAGGGCGTATGCGTTTTCTCCTGAATATATTCAGGAGAAAACGCATACGCCCTTTTTGGCCAAGTGCACCATTGTCCAAGTTGTGCCCCTCTTCCTGTGCTTTACAGGCGATTCCAACGTACCTCTTGAAATCTGTTTCCTGCTATTTTGCCTCACTTTCAAGTCCGCCTCGTTGACTTCCCTCAACAGATTTTTGGACGATAGTTGTCCTTTATCACTCTGCCAGTTTGTGAATTGCTGTGCCCCTGAGCTCCATTTCTCAACTCGTTTTTTGTGAGCTGAACGCAAGTCCAAAATTTTGGATCATGTCCTGTACTGGTTCCCAGTGGGTGGCTGAGACTTTGGTTAATTCTTCTTCCTGCCGGGAAATTAGATTGACATGTGCACGTCCAAATGCCTAACAGCTACTCTCTCATGGGTTCTCCCTCGTCCCTTCCATCCTCTGCCAAATTGGGAACCTGTGCAAACCAGGAGGTTAAAGGGCCTGTCTCTCCAAGTTGGGAGATTGATAGTAAGGCAGTTGGAAAGTCAAACTGGAGCACCAGGAGAGGGACTATTCGTAGAGTTTTAGAAACCATTCGTATTCACAGTGTGTACATTTTCTAGGTTTCCTGTACATGTTATAGCTGTAGTAATATTCCCTTGAACATGGAGAGTTGGGACCCATGGAATGGGGGCCATTCATTATTGCTTGAAAGGGTCTGCATTTGCTCACCCAATCTCACCAATCCTCTCAGTCCCAAGTGTCCAGCCTTATGCCACATCCAGCTGTCATTGTAGATAGGGTCTTTCCAGGTTTCCTCAGACACCCTGAAGGAATTGTAAAGAATTTCCCTGTTTTTTGGTTTTGCTTTTGAAATTCCTTTTTATAGTGGGTTTGAGCTGATTCTCGCTGCCATGTTTATGCCACTCTAGACACACTTGATTCCCTTATGGAGACATATCAATACATAGGTTTTAAGATTCTTACTAGTCAGATATATTCCTCTGCGGGAAATATGGGGTTTTGAGTCTCTTTCACTGAGGAAGGTGTCGGTCTTGTCTATTCCAAAGTTGGTTTTTGGAACGGTCCCTGTGCTTATATCAAACTCTGGTTTTATGCATCACCCCACCTCTCCTTCCCCTTTAAGCAGGCATCAGAGTGTTTTCTAAATGTGAGACTCTGTTCTCTTTCCTAACTCAGTTCACGTGTAGCCATGTTTACAGGATCTTCATAAGTGATATCTTATGATAAGTTTCTTTTTCTGTGTGACTTATTTCACTTAGAATCATCGTACCTGAATCCACTCACTTTGCTGCTACTGGTCTTATGACATTGATTTCATGGCTGAGGGATATTCCATCGTACGTAAGTACCACAATGTTTTGAACCATTTGTATATTTCCTGGGATACTTAAGGTGTACCCAAGTTGAGGTTCTTGTAGTCAGTGCAGCCCTAAATTTGGAGGTGGCTCTTTCTTACTGATTTTCATTTTTCCCAAGGTATATTCCCTAGACTGGAAGTGGCCTTGGCTCTGTAGCTCTGTTGTTTACTTGTTTTAGGGAACACAATGCACTCCTCCAGTGAGGCAGTTGGCAATTTACATCCTGCCCATCAGCATAACAAGGCTCCCAGTTCTCCAGGGCCTGTCTTGCCTTTCTGGTTTTTACACATTTTGTGGATGTCCCTTTTGACCGGTGGGAAGTGATACTTCTTTGTAGTGCAGATTTGCATTGCCCGCTTGCTTGCTTGGCCAAAAAGGGCGTATGCGTTTTCTCCTGAATATATTCAGGAGAAAACGCATACGCCCTTTTTGGCCAAGTGCACCATTGTCCAAGTTGTGCCCCTCTTCCTGTGCTTTACAGGCGATTCCAAGGTACCTCTTGAAATCTGTTTCCTGCTATTTTGCCTCGCTTTCAAGTCCGCCTCGTTGACTTCCCTCAACAGATTTTTGGACGATAGTTGTCCTTTATCACTCTGCCAGTTTGTGAATTGCTGTGCCCCTGAGCTCCATTTCTCAACTCGTTTTTTGTGAGCTGAACGCAAGTCCAAAATTTTGGATCATGTCCTATACTGGTTCCCGGTGGGTGGCTGAGACTTTGGTTAATTCTTCTTCCTGCCGGGAAATTAGATTGAAATGTGCCCGTCCAAATGCCTAACAGCTACTCTCTCATGGGTTCTCCCTCGTCCCTTCCATCCTCTGCCAAATTGGGAACCTGTGCAAACCAGGAGGTTAAAGGGCCTGTCTTTCCAAGTTGGGAGATTGATAGTAAGGCAGTTGGAAAGTCAAACTGGAGCACCAGGAGAGGGACTATTCGTTGAGTTTTAGAATCCTTTCGTATTCACAGTGTGTACATTCTCTAGGTTTCCTGTACATGTTATAGCTGTAGTAATATTCCCTTGAACATGGAGAGTTGGGACCCATGGAATGGGGGCCATGCATTATTGCTTGAAAGGGTCTGCATTTGCTCACCCAATCTCACCAATCCTCTCAGTCCCAAGTGTCCAGCCTTATGCCACATCCAGCTGTCATTGTAGATAGGGTCTTTCCAGGTTTCCTCAGACACCCTGAAGGAATTGTAAAGAATTTCCCTGTTTTTTGGTTTTGCTTTTGAAATTCCTTTTTATAGTGGGTTTGAGCTGATTCTCGCTGCCATGTTTATGCCACTCTAGACACACTTGATTCCCTTATGGAGACATATCAATACATAGGTTTTAAGATTCTTACTAGTCAGATATATTCCTCTGTGGGAAATATGGGGTTTTGAGTCTCTTTCACTGAGGAAGGTGTCGGTCTTGTCAATTCCAAAGTTGGTTTTTGGAACGGTCCATGTGCTTATATCAAACTCTGGTTTTATGCATCACCCCACCTCTCCATCCCCTTTATGCAGGCATAAGAGTGTTTTCTAAATGTGAGACTCTGTTCTCTTTCCTAACTCAGTTCACGTGTAGCCATGTTTACAGGATCTTCATAAGTGATATCTTATGATAAGTTTCTTTTTCTGTGTGACTTATTTCACTTAGAATCATCGTACCTGAATCCACTCACTTTGCTGCTACTTGTCTTATGACATTGATTTCATGGCTGAGGGATATTCCATCGTACGTAAGTACCACAATGTTTTGAACCATTTTTATATTTCCTGGGATATTTAAGGTGTACCCAAGTTGAGGTTCTTGTAGCCAGTGCAGCCCTAAATTTGGAGGTGGCTCTTTCTTATTGATTTTCAGTTTTCCCCAGGTATATTCCCTAGACTGGAAGTGGCCTTGGCTCTGTAGCTCTGTTGTTTACTTGTTTTAGGGAACACAATGCACTCCTCCAGTGAGGCAGTTGGCAATTTACATCCTGCCCATCAGCATAACAAAGCTCCCTGTTCTCCAGGGCCTGTCTTGCCTTTCTGCTTTTTACACATTTTGTGGATGTCCCTTTTGACCGGTGGGAGGTGATACTTCTTTGTAGTGCAGATTTGCATTGCCCGCTTGCTTGCTTGGCCAAAAAGGGCGTATGCGTTTTCTCCTGAATATATTCAGGAGAAAACGCCTACGCGCTTTTTGGCCAAGTGCACCATTGTCCAAGTTGTGCCCCTCTTCCTGTGCTTTACAGGCGATTCCAACGTACCTCTTGAAATCTGTTTCCTGCTATTTTGCCTCACTTTCAAGTCCGCCTCGTTGACTTCCCTCAACAGATTTTTGGACGATAGTTGTCCTTTATCACTCTGCCAGTTTGTGAATTGCTGTGCCCCTGAGCTCCATTTCTCAACTCGTTTTTTGTGAGCTGAACGCAAGTCCAAAATTTTGGATCATGTCCTATACTGGTTCCCGGTGGGTGGCTGAGACTTTGGTTAATTCTTCTTCCTGCCGGGAAATTAGATTGACATGTGCCCGTCCAAATGCCTAACAGCTACTCTCTCATGGGTTCTCCCTCGTGCCTTCCATCCTCTGCCAAATTGGGAACCTGTGCAAACCAGGAGGTTAAAGGGCCTGTCTCTCCAAGTTCGGAGATTGATAGTAAGGCAGTTGGAAAGTCAAACTGGAGCACCAGGAGAGGGACTATTCGTTGAGTTTTAGAAACCTTTCGTATTCACAGTGTGTCCATTCTCTAGGTTTCCTGTACATGTTATAGCTGTAGTAATATTCCCTTGAACATGGAGAGTTGGGACCCATGGAATGGGGGCCATGCATTATTGCTTGAAAGGGTCTGCATTTGCTCACCCAATCTCACCAATCCTCTCAGTCCCAAGTGTCCAGCCTTATGCCACATCCAGCTGTCATTGTAGATAGGGTCTTTCCAGGTTTCCTCAGACACCCTGAAGGAATTGTAAAGAATTTCCCTGTTTTTTGGTTTTGCTTTTGAAATTCCTTTTTATAGTGGGTTTAAGCTGATTCTCGCTGCCATGTTTATGCCACTCTAGACACACTTGATTCCCTTATGGAGACATATCAATACATAGGTTTTAAGATTCTTACTAGTCAGATATATTCCTCTGCAGGAAATATGGGGTTTTGAGTCTCTTTCACTGAGGAAGGTGTAGGTCTTGTCTATTCCAAAGTTGGTTTTTGGAACGGTCCCTGTGCTTATATCAAACTCTGGTTTTATGCATCACCCCACCTCTCCTTCCCCTTTAAGCAGGCATCAGAGTGTTTTCTAAATGTGAGACTCTGTTCTCTTTCCTAACTCAGTTCACGTGAAGCCATGTTTACAGGATCTTCATAAGTGATATCTTATGATAAGTTTCTTTTTCTGTGTGACTTATTTCACTTAGAATCATCGTACCTGAATCCACTCACTTTGCTGCTACTGGTCTTATGACATTGATTTCATGGCTGAGGGATATTCCATCGTACGTAAGTACCACAATGTTTTGAACCATTTTTATATTTCCTGGGATATTTAAGGTGTACCCAAGTTGAGGTTCTTGTAGTCAGTGCATCCCTAAATTTGGAGGTGGCTCTTTCTGATTGATTTTCAGTTTTCCCCAGGTATATTCCCTAGACTGGAAGTGGCCTTGGCTCTTTAGCTCTGTTGTTTACTTGTTTTAGGGAACACAATGCACTCCTCCAGTGAGGCAGTTGGCAATTTACATCCCGCCCATCAGCATAACAAGGCTCCCTGTTCTCCAGGGCCTGTCTTGCCTTTCTGGTTTTTACACATTTTGTGGATGTCCCTTTTGACCGGTGGGAAGTGATACTTCTTTGTAGTGCAGATTTGCATTGCCCGCTTGCTTGCTTGGCCAAAAAGGGCGTATGCGTTTTCTCCTGAATATATTCAGGGGAAAACGCATACGCCCTTTTTGGCCAAGTGCACCATTGTCCAAGTTGTGCCCCTCTTCCTGTGCTTTACAGGCGATTCCAAGGTACCTCTTGAAATCTGTTTCCTGCTATTTTGCCTCACTTTCAAGTCCGCCTCGTTGACTTCCCTCAACAGATTTTTGGACGATAGTTGTCCTTTATCACTCTGCCAGTTTGTGAATTGCTGTGCCCCTGAGCTCCATTTCTCAACTCGTTTTTTGTGAGCTGAACGCATGTCCAAAATTTTGGATCATGTCCTATACTGGTTCCCGGTGGGTGGCTGAGACTTTGGTTAATTCTTCTTCCTGCCGGGAAATTAGAGTGACATGTGCCCGTCCAAATGCCTAACAGCTACTCTCTCATGGGTTCTCCCTCGTCCCTTCCATCCTCTGCCAAATTGGGAACCTGTGCAAACCAGGAGGTTAAAGGGCCTGTCTCTCAAAGTTGGGAGATTGATAGTAAGGCAGTTGGAAAGTCAAACTGGAGCACCAGGAGAGGGACTATTCATTGAGTTTTAGAAACCTTTCGTATTCACAGTGTGTCCATTCTCTAGGTTTCCTGTACATGTTATAGCTGTAGTAATATTCCCTTGAACCTGGAGAGTTGGGACCCATGGAATGGGGGCCATGCATTATTCCTTGAAAGGGTCTGCATTTGCTCACCCAATCTCACCAATCCTCTCAGTCCCAAGTGTCCAGCCTTATGCCACATCCAGCTGTCATTGTAGATAGGGTCTTTCCAGGTTTCCTCAGACACCCTGAAGGAATTGTAAAGAATTTCCCTGTTTTTTGGTTTTGCTTTTGAAATTCCTTTTTATAGTGGCTTTGAGCTGATTCTCGCTGCCATGTTTATGCCACTCTAGACACACTTGATTCCCTTATGCAGACATATCAATACATAGGTTTTAAGATTCTTACTAGTCAGATATATTCCTCTGTGGGAAATATGGGGTTTTGAGTCTCTTTCACTGAGGAAGGTGTCGGTCTTGTCAATTCCAAAGTTGGTTTTTGAAACGGTCCCTGTGCTTATATCAAACTCTGGTTTTATGCATCACCCCACCTCTCCTTCCCCTTTATGCAGGCATAAGAGTGTTTTCTAAATGTGAGACTCTGTTCTCTTTCCTAACTCAGTTCACGTGTAGCCATGTTTACAGGATCTTCATAAGTGATATCTTATGATAAGTTTCTTTTTCTGTGTGACTTATTTCACTTAGAATAATCGTACCTGAATCCACTCACTTTGCTGCTACTGGTCTTATGACATTGATTTCATGGCTGAGGGATATTCCATCGTACGTAAGTACCACAATGTTTTGAACCATTTTTATATTTCCTGGGATATTTAAGGTGTACCCAAGTTGAGGTTCTTGTAGCCAGTGCAGCCCTAAATTTGGAGGTGGCTCTTTCTTATTGATTTTCAGTTTTCCCCAGGTATATTCCCTAGACTGGAAGTGGCCTTGGCTCTGTAGCTCTGTTGTTTACTTGTTTTAGGGAACACAATGCACTCCTCCAGTGAGGCAGTTGGCAATTTACATCCTGCCCATCAGCATAACAAGGCTCCCTGTTCTCCAGGGCCTGTCTTGC